>NC_142618.1:51481261-51823404 GCF_059453375.1 Lepisosteus platostomus | reverse complement strand
GTATTTGAAGGACATGGGTTTTCTCCCCAGTGCTTTGAGTGGAAACCACATGATGTGGTTGCTGAGGTGCATACTGGGATTCTGGAATAATTTAGTATATAAATGTAACTTGACCTTAATTATTGGAGGACACTACACTTATTAAAATAAACCTGAAGCGCTGTAATGTAAAAAGAATATCAGATTAGTTTTTAATTAACATTTTTTTAAAGGTTAGATTTTATTTTTTAACATTTTTAAAACTAGAACAACTTCCACCTTCCCATTCTATTTAGTTATTTGGCTAAGTAAATGTATTTTTCTGCTCTATACAATAGAGGTTTCTTTCAAGATGGGGATTCATATGTAACAAACAGCTGCTACATGTTGTACACACAGTGGAGGGGTAGTCTTCAAGTTCATTTTACAAGATCCTTCACATGGTTTTAGCCATAAGGTCTTTATACTTCTTTTTGTTGACTTAAATACTGTACATCTGGCCAATTTTATCTTCATACCCTGGCTTGTGCCCATTGCTTGTGGAGATAGGCTCAGGCTCCCCTGTCACCCTGAATTGGATGTAGTGTTTAGAAATTGGATGGATTGACAATGCTGGGAAAGTCTAATGCCTCAGGTGTCTCCTCTAACCAGGCTTCAGTGAATGTCTTTGCTTCCTCATCTTCATATCTCAATGCAAACGTTGTGGTTTTCAGGTATTGAAAATGACAATAATCCCTCAATGCCAGGCTCAGGCTCTAGGGTGGGTGACTCAGTTGCTTAAAGTTACATTCACAAGTGGCTGCTTCAGTGTGTTTTGTGGACAGATTCAAAACTGTTGCGAAGCAGCAAAATTACTTTAGCTAGCAGACCTTTCAATCTTCTGCTTGGCAACTTTGCTTCAGTTGTGTGATTTAACACGATTTAACACTAGCCTCTAGAGGAACGTTTCTATGGCATAAAGTCATTATTTGGGACTCTCCTTGAATCCCAGAAATCAGTTGTCATGATGGTGATCACTGACAGCTTGACTTTTTTTCTTGATCATCAGGGGTTTGCACAGACTGTTGAAACACTTCAAAAGGTAACGTGAGGCTGTATTTGTAGTCAGTTCTCTTGATTTGACAATCATCAAGCGCTATCAGTAAAGGACAGGAAATCAAATGATGTACGGTACTGTAGGTGTTGTACCCAAACTTGAGGTCATCTTCAATTCACACTCTTGTTTGAACTCCGCTGACCTCTGCTATAGACCTGTAAATGAGCTTCCACATCATAATCAATCACATTTCTTCGATGCCTTTTGACACCCTTCTATCTTCTTTGACCTTCAGGAAGTTTATGTGGTTCAGCGTACATTTTCAATTAGACCCATGTTTTAAGGCAGTATGCTCACTCGAACAGGCAAGCCGATGTAAACATTCGAGCAGATGATAAATTAATTGTTTTTATGAACAAATATTTAACCTTTCTATGTACATAGGTTTACAGAGATAAAACTGCAGTTTCCGTAGTCAAGGGGGCAAAGCTACAATGAAACACAGACTTTATTGTAAACTCTTAGTATAGAAACCTCTGGCTCATTATCCTTATAATTACTTTATTACATGCCGTGCAGAAAAACAAATGAACAATGAAAT
The DNA here is from genome assembly GCF_059453375.1 of Lepisosteus platostomus. Lineage (NCBI taxonomy): Eukaryota > Metazoa > Chordata > Actinopteri > Semionotiformes > Lepisosteidae > Lepisosteus > Lepisosteus platostomus. The sequence goes on along the minus strand of NC_142618.1, from coordinate 51,821,788 downwards.
CAGGCTTTCCCAGGTTCCCAGTAATAGCAAGTCTACAAAACCACTTCCCCTAGACAGCTATTCAAAACATTTAGGACAATCATAGTTATTTTGCATAAATGTGAAAGCAAATATCTGTAGTTGCCTGTAGGTGATTGCTCCTAGGATCTTACCCACTCATGTTATGAAACAAGCCAGGGCATCAGCTTAGAAAACAAAAGGTCTATTTGCTTTTTTAGACTCCCACAATCCTTTATGGAGAACAGTTCCTTCTGTTCTCAGTTTTATTTGCTCTTCCCCTTAGTACCCACTGCCGCTGACTGATTTGCAACTCGCAGTCAATCCTGAAGGAACCTGTTGGGTTTTCTTTGTCAGTGCCTGTAAGGGTGTGTAATACTTGTTCATTTATTCCGATTCTATATAATCCTATAGAATGTGACCGCAGTGTAAATAAAGAACAACTCTTGCAATTAAACCTGGCTTTTCTCTTGAAAAAGGCAGAGCAGAAACTTCAGGAATAATAGTGAAACTATGGCCTGAGGAGATCACTGGAACTGAGAGAGTGGATTAGGGTTGAATTTAGGAGACACTTCTTTTCACAGAGGGCTGGAATCCTTTAGGAAATGGAAAGATCCTTAGGTCAAAAAACAACTAGTAACCAAATGGGCGAGATATGCAACATGTCCGTTTCTTATGATTGACGTTACTTTTATTCTAATGATCTTTAGGGCAGAACTAACCAAAAACTAAATTGAGGGCATACTCAAAGAGATCGCATAGAGTCCAATTCTAGTGTACATTTTATACAGAACTCAGTTAAGAGTTAAGCACAGGTACCATAAAATGAAAACCAGTCTTTCACAGCTATATTTGTAGCACAACTACAATTAATGCAGTTGCTTAAAAATAAAGCAGCACAATGTCATACTGTACAACACCATGCTTAATCTGTTTTCTCCTAGTCTGCCATCCAAGCCCAGACACAGATAAGGCAGAGATCCCTGGCACTGAAAAAAGTCCCATCTAAACGTAGCTGAGCATATGGTATTTGTACAAATCAAACAAAAGAACAGGCCAATGAGGTGTGGATGAGAAGACGAATGCATGGAGGAATTCTGAATTGCCACATGAAGAATGAAAGTGAAATAAAATTACAGAAGAAAGCATCAAATATATAACATTTCAGTGGGGTTAAGATCATGGGGCTGGAGAGTCTATTCAGTTTCCAAACCTGTCTGGGATTTAATTCTAGTCATAATACAATATGTACATGTAGTATAATGTAAAAACTATATATTTAATACTTACATAAAAATTCCAAGGTGTAAAAATTAGCATCTTTCTTTAGCATTATTATTTTTTTCTTTACAATGATTAGTCCTCTTAAAAACAAGACCTACATCTGGGCCACCTGCATTTGCTTTTTGAACAGGGAGTTCCAGTAGAGTCAATCTTTATTTTTGGATAAAATACAGTATTTATCACGTTTTAGTAGTCAGTTCATTGTGATTGATTTGATATTTTCAAATAAAAACATAACTTGACAAAAATTAAGTGTTTACTGGTATACTGTGTAAAAAATTGCCTTTAAAATCTGCAGTGTACATGTTAATCTAGTGACTATCTTTTATAAATAAATTAAATAAACAATTTTATAAATGTTTATTTCATCAACTAGCTAATGGAATAGTAAGGTTTAAATATTAACCTTAATTCTTTTAATCAAAATGCTATTTATTAATGTTAACAAATACATAATAAAGCACTATGATGTACTTCTGAGAATTTTTATTGAATGGAGAAAATAATATTGCAGGACATGGGAGAATGAAGATATGTAAGTTGTAAGGTTGTTATTTGCTGTAATTGAGGTAATTGAGAGCTAAACCAGTCTATTCTTTAATGGAGATGTAGAAAGCAATGGATGTATTATCAATAGTAATAATCTTCATCATTATAATCCTACTGTACCACTGTGACATAATGCACATCACCTGCACCTAGGACATGCAGAGAATATCTAGTGATGTACTGGAAATAGCCTGAAATGCATTTTTTTTTCCGTTTGTTTCTAAAAATTAAGTTGTAACAGAATGCTTTCAATCATGCAGGAGCTGATAAGTGGCACTTTTGCGTCGTACCCTCTCATATCTCCTTGAGTTTTCTGCAGGCTCTCTGGTTTCTATCCCACATTCCAGGTGAAATGCCGGTTAGTTTGAATTGTTTACACTGCGTGTCTCCCAAGGACTTGAAACTAGTATTACTTCCTTCTACCACCTGCCGATTGCCGATAGGAAACAGTAGGAATCGGTAATTGTACTGTACACACTACTTTAACAAGCTGACAGCCGTTATTAATAATTGTATCGTGGTGATGTTGAAAGATATTGGCAGCTAGAGGGAATTATGCAAATATTATTCCAAGATGACATAAACCACATTGCTTCAGAGTTGGAATCCAGTCACACCTGCGAATCTCTTCTGTGACATGAAGTAATGACAGGTACAGTACAGTACAGGTCCAAAGTATACTTTTTTTTTATTATTCTTAGAATCAACGTTGCTTGCCTGAATTTAACCGGCGAAAAACGCATAAACGGACAAAGACTTGTGGATGCGAGTCAAATGAAGTGTGCTTTTCTTGGGGTTGGTGCATGCTCAGTGCAAAGACTGTTCAGTAGGAGTGGAGAAAAGGGGACAGACCGCGGTCGTTTCCCATCTCAGTCGCCCGGCGGTGGTTGCCAGGCAGTTATCACAGCTGCTGTGACGATTGCGGTGACTGAGGCTCTCTCTCGCTTTCTCTCTCTGCCTCTTATTCAGAAGCAGAGCATCCATCCCTTCATCTACGTCTTTACAGATTAAGACTTAAGTAGTCTTTTTTTTTTTGCTCTTCCGATTTTCTTTCTTTCCCTCTGTACCAGCTTTGTTGGCCATTGAATTTTTAATGCCTATTGCTCGTGACACTTTCCTGGCTCACGCCTGCCTGATTAAACATCTGAAATATCTTTGGTCTACAGCTGTGGGCTCTAATCTATAGGTGATCATGACTTCAGCAAAGGAGCAAAATGCACCAGCGAAAGCAGCTCAACAGCAAGAACAGGTAGTGCTTTGCTTTCTTTTGTTTTAGTGGTTTTATTTTTTAATCTCTTTGCATGTTTTGCACGGCTGTTGTTTCTGAATGAAGCAACAACCCCAGGCAGTCCTAGTAGCACTCTTTTTAAAAGCGATTAGGGGGCTGTGCAGTGCCCGTTTTCACAGAACAAGATCGAGGCAACACTTTGCTTTTACTTTGGAAATTCAATAATTAATGTCATTTATAAATACGTATGTGTGCATGCACACTTACACTACATGTGTGGGGTAGATATGGAATAAATTGCGTATGTATTTTATTTGCTATAGACGTAAAATGAATGGAAGTGAGCTAAATTGTGGAAAGCATCTACTGTAAGTAGAATTCAGCGACCGAAACATAAGTCGTCTTTACTTTGTGTGACAGTCGTTTCTGTGTTCAAGGTAATTCGTTCAGATGCATCATGAGTCGGAATCACACTGCACCGTTTTTCTACTTGCGACTCGCGTTTCGCTCTCAAATTGTGTGTGTGTGTGGGGGGGATGAAGCATTTTATGTTCCGAAAAAAAAAATTAAACCTGAATTTCTAGTTTTCTGAACAACACAATGAACTGTATTTGTCGTGCCTCGAAATGCTTCTTTGTGTCAGTGTGACAGATCCACAGCCTTTATCAGGTATTAGTACGGTGGCAGATACCAAACATGTCATTAGTTTCAAGAGGGATGATCACAAACCAAATATTGACACAAGACTGTCTTACCAGAGATGCGGTGACCGAAAGGTCTGTTAAGGTTCGGGTACCTCAGATGCTACATGGAATTTTAATTGCAAACCTGTCAAGTAGATATCCTCTAACAACGTATTTTTCTAAAAGTATCCATAAGACTGCGTCGTGAGATGGAGTGTAATGCTACTCGTTAGTTATTCGGTCTATTGGAAACTGTTTTAAGATGCATTGGGTTGTCTATTTAGTCTCAAATCATTTTCACATCTTCTCATTATCATCATCATCATTATTATTAATAATGATAATAAGTTATATCTATATTACAGTTAATGGTTTCTATCAGTGTAGACACAAGCCCCAAAACAACATTAATACAGTATACTATTGTTATATAATACCATTATCATTACATTATTGTGATTGATTGAAAATACTATCAATTATATGAAATTTAATTCAGTTTTCTTTTGCGGGTGAAACACCTTATCTTAGATTATGTGTTTCCTGTCATTCTGTCCTTGTCTTCATGCTTAATTACTTGTAGCGAACTGTGGATGGTCAAGATATCCATTTATGTCTATGTGCAGGAGGTCGTTCTGGATTAGACGATAGCCCCTCAGTCCAGAATTTATCTTGGTTTCCATGGCATTAGGTGAAATGAAAGCATGTGATACCCACCTTGGATGGGACGTCAGTCCACCTCAGAACCTGCAGTACTTCCAGCAAACACTGGTCTTCATTCATACAGCTGGGTGGACTGTGGAGTAATGGAGTCAGAGTATCTTTCCCAAAGTACAACAGCAGTGTTTTCCACAGGGGCTTAAACTAACCCACTGCACCCTACTGCCTCCCCTATCAGTGCATCATTATTGTATACAGTAGTTCTTGTATTAAAAGCTTTTGCTTCCATTCATGTACAGTACACAGCAGGAGTTGGGTCTAAACATTGAAGAGATGCTGAAACAATTAACTATGTTTAATTTCTTTTTTTAACCGGATGTAGTTTTTGGGTCTCTAACCAACAAAAAGGCAATGATTACAGTTAACAGTAGGTCATAGAGCCCGTAAAAAGTTTTCTAATTTTATTCAATTGGAATGCTAACATGGTCTGTGGCACAACTTTTTTCAGTCTTTAACAGACACCATAAATATATCCTATCATCACTTTTTTACACGCAAAGCTGTCTTACCTTCATACTTCCATCATCTCAAATTGCAATATGAAAAAGAAACAATTATTTGATATTGCGAAATTGTTTTACAAATATAAAATTTATAATGATTCATTCTAAAGAAAATTAAACTGAATGCATAGTTCAGTTTGAATGCAATTGCAAAGTACAACAGTAAATGACTTGAAGGTTTGCCTATTGTTACTTCACAATTTCATTACCTTACCTACTGTAAAAAAGTCATTAAGAATGACTAAAATGCTTCATCACTGTTGACCTGAGCAAATTGGTATGAGTTTCTGTCAGTACCAGGTTGAAAATAAATATTTTTGCTTGATTACTTTTATAAAATTAATTATGCGACACAAAACGGGAAAGATTTTTTTTTATTATTATTCTTGGGATTTTAGCTTAGCTTTTCAGTAAGAAAAAGTTAAATAATTTTCAAGCACAAAAAAATACTTTTTTCAAGCGCAAAGTACTTGACAATTACTGCTTGTAAACTGCCTCTGCATGTGATTGTAACTATGTGATGACAGTGATTTTGTCATAAGGGATTGCTAATATCCACTGTGCTTATCTACAAGGATGGCATCTGAGGACCAGAGACTTAATCATGTTGCACAGTTAGTGCATACTACAGTATATTTACTATCCTTTTATATTAATTTGTAAACTGGGAATACAGTAAAAATTAGGTGGAAAAGTAAAAACAGTGCTTATTACTACAGGACAATCTTAATTCTCTCCTTTTCTTGTCCTGTGCTTTCCGACATTTGTTTTGCTCTGCAGCAGGGCATGGCTAAGGGGGCTTAAGAAATAACCAGGCAAGGACATGTTCATGTCTTGTGAACATGTTCATGTCTTAAGATTTTCACCATTTTCAAAATGCAAACAATGCAAGTCAGGAAGTGGGGGAGTTAAATTGGGAATATTTGTCCAAACACCCGTCGATTTTGAGAAAGAAGGATCAAAAGCAGGGGCCAAATTGCTTTTTAGTGGGTAGAATAATTTAGAGCTCTCTAGTCTGCAGTGCGTAGCTGGCTGTTTTACTGTTGATTAACTGTAATGATTGGAGCCTAATGACATGTTAATGAAGCAGTACTTTACAAAACCGAAGCATATCAAACTTTGGTGAAATTAACACGAAAATATTTATAGAACAGTGCCCTGCCGAATAGAAATAAACATCTATGTCTTGGTGGCAAGAGGAAGGGGTGAAACTAAAAACACTTTGGAGTAAGCACATGCGCATCTGTATCTGGCAGTGCAGACTTGCATATCTGTTATTGCATAGTTCTGTTATTACTGTATATTGACTTCTAAAGTCCAGTCCAAGTAATCACAAAGTTGTGTAATCACTTTACTCCTGGCGTCTTGCCGTTGTGTTGCCTTCATGATAACAAAAGTGATTTATATTTCAGACTTGTAGAGACAAAGAATAAGGCATGAGATATGTTGGAACTCTTAGAAAATGGCTCACTTTATATAACTGGTGTGTTCTTTGCGACTGTATCTACAGGTTTCAGCACATAGTAAAAGTGTTCGTTAAAGACTTACTTATTGTACAATAACGTGGATAGGTGTGGAATCATACATACAATATAACAGTTATGTCCATGATGAAAAGCTGGAAGCAAGCAAGAAAGGGAGAACACACGATGGTGGGCATTAACCCTTCAGGAGTTTGAAGAAGGGTTATTATTCATCTGCCAATATTAGTATTGACAGAAAAAGAGTGAAAGTTCAGTTAAAGTGCATTGCAAGAGACGTACTGAGGGATGTATAGTTTTCAAATGAGACACTTGTAGTACACATTGACCAGAAAATGCCAGAATCGTCTCAGTGTCATAGTGCGGTCTTGATCAGGTAGGCATATGCATTGTGTTTATTTAGGTGCATCCCATCCTGCAAAACAACACTAAACAGCTACTGTACATACTGTAATTATTATGATTTTTTAAAAGTAGAATATTGGAAATTCTTATAACATTATTTAAAAAGTACTTACTCTTGAGTGTTGCTTTTGAAAATGGGTTTTGGCCTGATTATTTTTTTCTTAGCTGATTTGTTTTCCAATTGTGTAGCAAATGCGTCAGTTATTGGTTCCAAAAAGAGCTGAAATATTATATGCTTTATAAATTTAAATCCAACAACAGCAGCTCATTGCGGGTGATTCCAATTATTTGTTTTTTGGGAGGATACTTCTGAAGTGGAGGAAAAATTAAAATACAATTTAAATGCAAACTAATGAGGCAGGATAGTATCCCTCAGAGTGTGGTTTTCAGGTTTCATTCTTTGGGGGGGTATACTGTATTTCTCTTTTGGTTATGCCAAACAGTGTCTGTATCCTGGATTGTATTCCTGATCCGCATTGCGATGGTAGATTCAGTGTCATTGCTTTTTCACAGGCCGAAATACGTGGGCAATACATTTCATCATCCAGAATTATTATTTTTCAATATTTTATCGACTACTTCAGAAGGAGAGTTGATAGCATTTTTGCCTTTTCAAAAAATGTGGTAGCATGGAGAATAAAAAGAATAGATCGTCCCCTTTCCACCTCATTATGAGGAAAATGAATCTAGCGTTTTCACACACAAGCATTTTGATACTGAAATGTGACAGTAGGTTGCCAATATTAAAACTAATGCACTTAATAATTGTAAAGGAAAGGGGCTGGCTGTTAGTTCACTAGATTTGTTTGATTGCTGGAGGCATTTTACATTCTGCAGCACAAACTACATGGACTGATAAAGGCAGTCATTTTTTAAGGCAACCAGTGCTCATGGAGTTTGAGTGCCAGTCTAGCTAATTAGTGGATGATTGGTATGAAGCAGTGATGGCTATCACCTGTATTCACAGAAGAACAAGGCCTTCTGTTTTCCTTCAGTTTAAGGTTTCGGTAATTGGAAATGAGCACAGCATTAATCCGGTGCATTTTCAAGCTTTTAACAATTAAGAATACAGGAAAAACCAGCAGGAATGTTGATCTTACTCTCCAGACATAGACACTACAGTTCTGTTGTAGTTCTAGTTAATGGGATTACCTAATAAATGAGCACATCATCCATTTTGGTTATTGCTGCAATCTGGTGTCTTGTATTATACCTACAGTGCTTCAAAAAATATTTCATACCTGTTCCCCCTGTTGTGACCTTCATGTACTGTATGCAGTACGCAGTTACAGACTTTCAGGGTTGAATGTTTTCAGTTTTTTTTGTGTATATCTATGCATACAAAGATATGATCATCCGAAAGGGAATTATCCAGACAACAGGCAAAGAAGACTTTGTATTTTTCAACATAATAGCCTGCATGGCCCCACACTACTGTACCTACTTACTAGATTAACAAGGCTAGAAAGAAATGTTGGCTTGTCCCATAGTCCTTCCTGCACCGCATCTTGAACCTTGCTCCCATCACTCGGTTAACTCGTTCCATCTGGCCAAACAGATGAAGATCTGAAAACCAACACCCGCATCACAGAGTCAAGTCCGCGAAGTCAAGTGACCGTGTCCTGGAACCTGCAGCGTGCTGTTGTCACCAACCACAATGTGTTCTGTCAAACACCGACAAGTTTAACACAGGCTTCAGTTCAAGTATGGGGGAAAAAAAATGTATGCCTCGACATTTAGCACATAAAAATGAAACGGAAACCTAAAGATCTGAACCTTGATTTCAATCCCATCAAGCAGTTAAGAGACTGATTCCATCTAGGAAGATTTTTTTAATTGTGAAATGCATTAAAAACGTGTACTACATGCTGTATTTATAACAGATATTAGACAAACACAAAAGCAACCGAAAACCTTTACATCCCCCTGACTTCGGCAATCTGTTAGTCTGCTTTCTGATTTTAATTGCTATTTTTGGAAGAGCCGTATGCTAGAAAAAAAATATTTGAAATCGACTTCAAGAAGAATGTTACGTTTAAAATTCCCACTCTGTTGTAAGAGTTCAATTACTTACGGAGCCTCATTTTTATCTTTTTCCAGAATATTCAATGCAAATTTTCTTTGGAGTGTAACTGGGAGCTGCTTACTTTCTGTGCATTGTTTAAGCTTATTGACCTTTATCAATTAACATTGACGTCCTGATGGAATAGAAGCATATGGTTTTTGATGTCCTACATTGTTTATGATTCACATCTTGCATCTTGGGTAACAAGTGGCATTTTGGTTGTACTGCTTTTTTATGCCACAATAAAAAAATACAAAATACAATGTACATAGATCAAAGTTAAAATCACAATATTTAATGGTTAGAAAAATCACTTAATTAAAATAAATGTGTATTCGCAAATCTGGTGGATTTATTTCTGTTAAGAATTATCATTGAAGTCTGTTTAACACAGGAAATGTTTAGGTCAATATTTGAGATTGAGGTTTGAAAACCTATTTGAATTATGTGTCAGAACAAAGTACAATGGATATGAATGGTACTGTATGCTCCTTAAGGAGCCTTGGGCTTAATTAATACAGTAGTTTAATAATACAAGATTTATTTATTTTTTTAAGAATATAAACACTCAACAATTGTACAATGAATTAACAATGTAAAGGGAAGCCTTAAGAAAAATATCTAAGGGTAAGAGAAGAGGCTAATTAAAAGTATTTTACTAGTGAAAAAAAATACAGTTACCCAGGCTGACTTCTTTAAAGCTAAAGTTTAGCTGTACTTCTTCCAGTAAGCACAATTTCTGAAAATTAATGCAGCCAAGTATGAGTCACACAGTAGGTATCTCAGTTTCTACCCAGCCTCACAAAGTTGGGTTTTCTTAGCTGCAATTAGACCAACAGCAAAAGATGTACCAGAAAATTGATAATAGCCTGAGAGCTGTCATCGGGCAGGTCTGGGGCTCATTGACACAACTACACTAGTTACATCCAAGAGCACATCAGTTGCATAAATCCAAAATTTCTCTATTACAGGCACTGCTAAAACAAGTACAGTAAATACGTGCTAGTCACCCCCTGTGGGCACTGGAGACAGAGAGGATCAGGAGTGTGGTGTAGAATATATTCTGCTTTTAAAATGAATCGGCCGATGTACTAAATTTGTGGAAGAAAATGTGTTGTTCCAGAATGATTCCCATCAAATCCCATAAACCATCCAATTTATCTACAGTAGTTCTCTATCCCAAATAAAAATAATCTAAAGGACATTTTTTTTGCAGTGAAAAAAGTCATATACTGTAGAGTACAGACTAGACCCATCATAGTGATTGTTTATGAGAGTGATCCACAGCACTTACAGTTATGGAGTTATGGAGAATGATTTGCGTGTTTGTGTGTATGTGAATTCCAGTTGCACTGTATTGTCATTGTTGTGTCTTAACTACTGTCCCTGAACCCAGAAGCTCTGTCTGTGGGCCTAGATTGGTGTATGGAATGTAATGCTGTGCATACAATCGAGGTGCAGTGTTCAGGGCCTGAAGGCTGGGCTCAACAGCAGGTACAGTATACTGCAGCTGCAGTGATGAAGCTGACAGGCAAAATCACCGCCCAAAGTTGGAATTGAAAAACAGGCAGGGGTCGAAGCCAGGTTAACTCGCAAATGCGATACCAAGGGAAATCCAAAACTGAAGTCGGGGAAGTAAAGTTAAATTCAGAGCCAGGAAAACTCAGACACGAAGTACAAGGAGAATCCAAAAATGAAGTCAGGCCAATGCACAATCTGGACATGGAAGGTGAATCCACACAGAATGCCATGACTAGTAAAAAGCATTAATACTGAGCACCCAGAATGCAAAGGCATGTCTTAAATAGCCAGGTGCTTAATGACGAATAGGTTGTACCGTCCTTTTCCACCAGATCTTGTTGTCATGGCAAACAGTTGATTGACCTAACTATCGTTATTAGTGATGATTCTAGTGTGATTACTAGAGAGTGGCAGTAGAAGATGTGGCATATTATATACATTACATAAAAGCTTAAATTATGTTGAAGTCCTTCCTACCTTTGACTTCTCTTCATTATCATTGTGATCAAGAATTCCCACTGGGAACGTTCTTGGTTTGCCCCTAGGACTACTGCATTTTCTGGGTTGGGATTTCTGTCTACAAGACAAAACATGAGACTTGGATACACATCGGCTTACTGTACATCTTAGTTTGAATTTGAACCTACAGTCGGCAGTCCAGAATGTGTATTGGCAAATAAAACAACAATTCAAGTTTTTTTTCAGGTTTTGGTTTTTTAGATTTTTGTTCCTCGTCTCTTAAAGTTTTTTTTTTTCTAACTCTGCTGACCGTACAGTAGATACAGTATGCTTTATCCATTATGGATACCTGGTCTGTTAATGAACCAGCTTCTTCTGCTCTGTTGCTCCAGAAACTTGTTGGTCAGCTACATCCTACCCACTCTCTTGGAAGGCACATTAACAAAGTCTTGGCTATTATCGCCACACCACAGGGAACAAGAAAAAATCATCTGCCTTGTTTATTTTCTTGTAAAAAGCCTTTCTCTGTGGAGGAACTGAAATGAAACTGAGCTTTATAATCACATTGCTTTGGCTCAGTCCAAACTCTAGCACTACAGTTTCTATGGAGATAATTAATTATCCAGCACTGTGCTCGCTGACATTTAGTGGAATATTTTTGGAGTGCCGTTTATTTAATTTTGTGATTAAAAATGGAAAAAAAGAATACATCTAAAATTCTTTTGGGAAAAATTAAAACAATTTGATTGGAGAGATGTGATGATTTCCTTTATGCTTTCAGTTGCGTTAATGACTTCACTGAAACGTTTAAAGTTAAGTTTGTAAGACTGCGAGTTCTATTTATAGTGCTGGTTAACATAAAGAACCTACTAGAGAATATGTGTCAACCTGTCAGTCTACATGTTCTTCCATGGTACGGCTAGTAACAACATTTTCGTTTTTAATTTGAATTGTCACTTGTATCGTATTCTGAAGATCACCATACATTTTCTGAGTTGCAATTACGTCACTGTGACTCACACATCTTTTTTTGAGGTCTGCAAGACAAAAACAATTGTGCTTGTGCAGGAATATAATTTGTAGAAATTTAAAGCTTTAGTCTATATTTGTGATACAATATCTAAATATACATTCTTTCGAAGTGGTCCTTTTACAACATAAAAGTTAAATTAAAGACCTTTCACGTTTCATGTTCCAGGGCTAGGCTGGGCACCAGTGAAGTTCATTCTGTGATTCCGTTTTTAATGGAATGACCAGATATTTTATTTCTTTGTATACACTTTGCAATTTGGAATCACCACTTGTTAATACACCCAGTTTCACCTGTTAGACTTTCCTGCCTGTCCAGGATATACTTGCTTTTCTTTATTGTAGGAGTGGAGGCTACATGTTCTCAGGATCCTGGAAAGCAGGGGAAAGGGTAGAGGGATCTGTTATAAGCGAAGCAGAAGATTAAGATTCAAGTTCAAGCATACATGATGGGGCTCAGCCAGGTGTGAGGTGGTGAATACTGTCACAGACAGTTGATAGTACAGCCCATACTCAAATCGGCAATGTGTGGGTGATAGGGCTGCTCTCCAAACATGTGACTTTATGGTTTATCCTGAACTTGATCTCTTTTGCAGGCTTCTGATTCTTCTTGTCATGGAAGGGGAGCTTGGAAGAACTTATACATCTCTCCTTTGGAAAGTTTCATTATTAGATGGGCTAACATACAGAGTAGGCTCAAAAGAAGTCATGACAATCTCTGAGATGTTGCGTGGAGAATGTTTGAGTTGAACCAGGTGATCCAGATCACCTTTGAGACTGAAGGAGAAAAAACAAGTTCAAGTGGGAAAGGGAGGACACAACGGTATAGTCTTTTTTTGCACGTGTGGGGGCTGTGAAACCAAAGTGATGTCAAAAATAGTTACAGTGGACAATTGATAGGTTGTCTGATTTTTATCTGAATAATTAATCAGCTGTGATTATAGGGTGTATTTCTGTTATGCTCTAAATAATGTATAACCTCTGCCACTTAATATAACACCGTGCTTTTTTTAATCTATATCTGTAGAACTGAGAATCAAGTCACAGTTTATGATATCCATAACAAAACTGTTGTGCTGAGGACAGACCATATATACTGAAAGGCTGTTAGAATTTCCTTGCCCAGAGCTTAGTTATGGCCAAAGTGCTGCATCTATAGAGCAGCAATCCTGTAACTCTTATTTTAAATTGAAAACAGGGGTCATGGTGACAGTGATTAGTTCATGATTAGGTACTATTTAATGAGCCAGAAATATAACTTCATGGCACTACAGTAATTATCAGTAAGTAAGTAGCTGCAAGGTTGGTAATGAATGCAAATGAACTGAACAGACATTTTTAATAAATGTCTGTGGTCCTACAGCAGTTTACGTTTATTTTTAAGTGACAGTTGACATACTGTATAAGCCTGGCAGAAACTTTAGTAAATGGCAAACATTTCAATCAAAAAGGCCAAGAGTTATAACCGTTTTTTTTTATTTCTATGAGAAATAGTAATATGTTTTTTGCCCATGCTGTTTATATATTTAAATGTATGGAAAGTTAACCAAGTTCATTTTTAGGGCACTCATACAATAACGTTTGATTCATTGTTTTCTTAAAATAATCAAATAAATACAAATGAAACTTTGACTATGATTTTCAAGTTGAGATATTCTCCCCTACCACAGATCAGAGAAAGAATCTGCACAAGAGCATTTGCTCCCATAATCAGCCAATGTCTGTTTAAGATAAAACTTGGCAAACAGTATTGCATTCCTTTTCAATCAGCCCTTTATTGAGCTTTAAATCTCTAGAAATCCATCCCTCACATCAAGTGAAATTATGAAGCATAAAGAGGCACAAAAATTTTGGATGAGACAGCAGCAATCCTAAAGGCATTTGGTGTGTCGGCACTTTCTTAATCTAACCCAGTCAATGGAAAACGGAGATATGTGGGATGAAAATCCCACATCATTAAAATGTAACTGTAGTGGTGTGCAAAAAAGTAAAATGAAAAGAGCCTAAGCTGCATGTGTATGAAAGGACAGTGGACTGAAAATGGTTGTGGGTTTGGAACTGTGTAAAAGAAAAGTGTACCTTCCAAAGTCATTTCCGAAGAAGGCTCAGACAGCTTTTATTGGGCTGTATCGCTGACTTTAAACCATCCCTCCTAAATTATTTTGTTTTGTGACACCTGTTTAATTGTTCATCGGGATTCAATAAAAAGGCTGAAATGTGGCGAGCCAATCAGAGTCGGTCCTGGAAGCCTTATTCTCATGTACGAGGCAGGACTGAGAGCCCATGACTGCTGGGAAGCTAGTCCATCCCAGGGCCATGTACAGTATAAACACACTGTGAGAGCTGGAAGCCCTGTGGCTAAGACTGTAAAAAGCAATAGGCAGTAACTCTTCACACTAGTTTTAAATAAACATTCCTTTTCCCCAATCATGTAGTGTATTTGCATTGTCTTTATTTATAGGAAGTAGCTTCCTATTTAAATAAAGGATTTGGTGCTCCTCATTCCCAAGTACCTACAATAGAGTGGCACCAATCTTATCTTTTAGTCATTCATCTCCAGTAAATGAACAACTCCTCTTTAAGGTCTGGGGAAAAGGGGACAGGATGACTATACAACAGCTTGAACTATGACATGAAATGGTTTTCAACCCCTCAAAAGCTCTCAGTGTCTTCCAGTTTCCACTTAATAGTAAATGGCCTGAAATTCTTGGTTAACTCAAACAGGGGGTAAGAGAGTCTTGAAAGGTTCTTTGGAAATCTTCTATAATACCTCTCCAGGTCCTTCTTGTTTCACTGGCCCATCAGTAGTGGTGGCTCTATGATTAATTGTGGCCACGCAAAGCCTCTCCTGACGGTGTTGTCCATAGCTGCAGCTTTCTGAAGGAAAGTCTAGTGCTTTCAGCAGGTGTGTCACATGTTCTTCTCAGCTGGATGATTAGGTCATCCAGATAAGCGTCTACAAATTCCTTGCACTGCTTGCGTAGCTCATTAATCTCCGAGATGTGGCAGGGGCATTGTGCAAACTGAACAATATATAGAAATAATTTGGATGGTGTAGCATTGGCTGTCTTAGCCTCATCAGATGGGGTTGGCGATTTCTGCAGCCATCCTTTGATGAAAACAAAAGTAATGATAAAATGAGATTTAGCTTTTGTATTAATTCATCTACCCGGGGTATAGCAATATAAAACATGAATCAAATGCCAAAGTGTCATTTACTGTTCTAAAATCATGACAGAATCTCATGGACCTGTCTGTCTTACATCAGCGATAGGTCTGTGAGGAAACAGACTAAAGAGACTAATTCTGCTTCCCATAAAAAAGTCAAAGATAGCAGATGTGGCAAAACCAATTGCTTGGAATTAAATGAGTATTAATTAGTGCCCACAATTTCATAACACTAAAATCATAGAATTAATAGTATTTTGGTATACATATCAAATAATATATTTAAGTTATTATAATATGTAAAGCTCTGCTCCATTTTGGTAATGTGCTGTTGAAAAAGAAGGTAGATGTTTTCAATTTATCTTAAATCAGGATGTAACTTTAGCTATAACAAAAGCTACCTGTAACTACAGTATATTTCAGTCAAAAATAACTTTCATTTTAATTGTCCATAACTCTGGCACAAAGAGCTTTCAAGGACTGGAAATTATTTCTTAATACCAATTGTTAGTGAAGTGTCAAATTCATTGTAAAATATTGCTGCTGACCTACAGTGTAAAACAAGACTTCACAACAGCAGCTGAGCAGAGCAGTGCCTGTCTTAGACATTTTGTCAGAACACAGAGATACTGTAGGGCTTTAGAAGTGAGTGTCTTTGAGACTCAGAATGTACATCACTCTTGTTGAGATCGGGCATGTAACATCAGTAAACCAAAATGTAGAAATTCTTTGCATTGCCTCTGTGAAAACTTATTGTCAGGTTTGCATTTCTTGAGTGAAAAGCTCAGATATCTTCTGTGCATTTTGTCTCTAGCATCAATTACTGTATATGCAGTCCTTTCACAGGTTTGTGCAACATTTCCTCTACAGATGCACTGTTGTATTCTGGTTTTCTGACTTGGCACACAAATGGCAAATTTGCAATGCATGAAAACAAAAATCAAAACACAGGAACAAGCACACATAAACCTGTCTTTGTTGCTGCATGGTTATTGTATTTATGGAAGGTCTGCATAATGGTCTGTGTATTTTGTTTAAATCTTTGGTCTGTGTTAATCATACATCTTTGTCATCTGTGGTTTGTAAATGCTATAAATTTCTGTTTTATAATCCCTTAAAATGTCATTTATGTGCAGTATTTCCATTCCCTTTTTAAGGCAGAAATATAAATGTAATGTTTTCAAGTATGTCATCATTTTTCATGGGAAATAAGAATCAGATCTCACCTGTTATAAAATGTACACAATTCATGGGTTTTCCAGTTTTGTTTTTCTGGGAACATCCCATTTCATTCACAATTCGTGTTGTAAACTAGAAAGGCACTGATAAATCATGTATTTTATTTAAAGATGTTTTTATATATTTGCCAACGACAGTTTTGTGCAGTATGTAAGATACATATGTGTTGATTTTTCTTAAATGTGTTGAAGCTGTTGTATGTATGCAGAGTCTTAGCCAAGATACGTTATAAAGAATGGTCACACTAATGATACAGGACACGTCTTACTTTAGTTCTATTGCCCTGTGATGGGAAAGTGTTTAATATAATTACTCTGCAAACTTATACAATTTGAATGTCTTAAGTGTAATCCTAGGATAGTGGGAATGTACATCCTGGAGAACTTTATATGGATGGTTAATGGGTGTGGTGAGAAACATTTTTATGTGCTTCCATTTGGAAATAAAATGAAAGTTCCACATGTTGTATAACAAGACAATTCTTTCAAAAATAAGAAATCAAAATATAATACACATACAGTACACTGAGCAATCCATGATTGCTTAAATGCTTTCAACTTGCATATTTAGTGTCAATTATATCAGTATCAAAACATGTTTTTTGTCAATTATATACCAGCATTATAGCCTATCATGTGTGTATGTTATAATGTATGTCTAAAGTAAAGTATAAAGTATTTAATGTGTGTCTTGCATTTGGTTCAGCAGTATTGCTGTGACCTGCTATGACATACTGCCATACTGCAATCCAGCTTTTAAACATATTGCACTGAAGATCATGGAAGGTATATACAGTGCCTTGCGAAAGTATTCGGCCCCCTTGAACTTTTCAACCTTTTGCCACATTTCAGGCTTCAAACATAAAGATATAATTTTTTTATTTTATGTGAAGAATCACCAACAAGTGGGACACAATTGTGAAGTGGAACGAAATCTATTGGATTTTTGAAACTTTTTTAACTAATAAAAAAATGAAAAGTGGGGCGTGCAAAATTATTCGGCCCCCTTGCGTTAATACTTTGTAGAGCCACCTTTTGCTGCGATTACAGCTGCAAGTCGCTTGGGGTATGTCTCTATCAGTTTTGCACATCGAGAGACTGAAATTCTTGCCCATTCTTCCTTGCAAAACAGCTCGAGCTCAGTGAGGTTGGATGGAGAGCGTTTGTGAACAGCAGTTTTCAGCTCTTTCCACAGATTCTCGATTGGATTCAGGTCTGGACTTTGACTTGGCCATTCAAACACCTGGATACGTTTATTTGTGAACCATTCCTTTGTAGATTTTGCTGTATGTTTGGGATCATTGTCTTGTTGGAAGATAAATCTCCGTCCCAGTTTCAGGTCTTTTGCAGACTCCAACAGGTTTTCATCCAGAATGGGCCTGTATTTGGCTGCATCCATCTTCCCCTCAATTTTAACCATCTTCCCTGTCCCTGCTGAAGAAAAGCAGGCCCAAACCATGATGCTGCCACCACCATGTTTGACAGTGGGGATGGTGTGTTGAGGGTGATGAGCTGTGTTGCTTTTACGCCAAACATATCGTTTTGCATTGTGGCCAAAAAGTTCGATTTTGGTTTCATCTGACCAGAGCACCTTCTTCCACATGTTTGGGGTGTCTCCCAGGTGGCTTGTGGCAAACTTTAGACGAGACTTTTTATGGATATCTTTGAGAAATGGCTTTCTTCTTGCCACTCTTCCATAAAGGCCAGATTTGTGCAGTGTAAGACTGATTGTTGTCCTATGGACAGACTCTCCCACCTCAGCTGTAGTTCTCTGCAGTTCATCCAGAGTGATCATGGGCCTCTTGGCTGGATCTCTGATCAGTCTTCTCCTTGTCTGAGCTGAAAGTTTAGAGGGACGGCCAGGTCTTGGTAGATTTGCAGTGGTCTGATACTCCTTCCATTTCAAGATGATCGCTTGCACAGTGCTCCTTGGGATGTTTGAAGCTTGGGAAATCTTTTTGTATCCAAATCCGGCTTTAAACTTCTCCACAACAGTATTACGGACCTGCCTGGTGTGTTCCTTGGTCTTCATGATGCTCTCTGCGCTTTCAACAGAACCTTGAGACTATCACAGAGCAGGTGCATTTATACAGAGACTTGATTACACACAGGTGGATTCTATTTATCACCATCAGTCATTTAGGACAACATTGGATCATTCAGAGATCCTCGCTGAACTTCTGGAGTGAGTTTGCTGCACTGAAAGTAAAGGGGCCGAATAATTTTGCACGCCCCACTTTTCATTTTTTTATTAGTTAAAAAAGTTTCAAAAATCCAATAGATTTCGTTCCACTTCACAATTGTGTCCCACTTGTTGGTGATTCTTCACATAAAATAAAAAAAATTATATCTTTATGTTTGAAGCCTGAAATGTGGCAAAAGGTTGAAAAGTTCAAGGGGGCCGAATACTTTCGCAAGGCACTGTAGTACATGACCTGTGTGACACTGAAGTGATTTGTAATAATAATTGCTTACACTTATATAGCACTTTTCTGGAGACTCCACTCAAAGTGCTTTACAGGTAATGGGGACTCCCCTCCACCACCACCAATGTGCAGCCCCACCTGAATGAACTAGAATGCAACGGCAGCCATAGTGCACCAGAACGCTCCCCACACATCAGCTATCAGTGGGGAGGAGAGCAGAGTAATATAGCCAATATTAGGAGGCCATGATTGGTAAGGGCCAATGGGAAATTTGGCCAGGACGCCCCTACTCTTTTCGAGAAACACCCTGGGATTTTTAATGACCACAGAGAGTCAGGACCTTGGTTTTATGTCTCATCCGACAGCGCCTGTTTACAGTATAGTGTCCCCGTCACTATACTGGGGCATTAGGACCCACATGGACCACAGGGTGAGCGCCCCCTGCTGGCCCCACTAACACCTCTTCCAGCAGCAACCTTAGTTTTTCCCAGGAGGTCTCCCATCCAGGTACTGACCAGGCTCACACCTGCTTAGCATCAGTGGGTTGCCATTTGTGAGTTGCAGGGTGATATGGCTGCTGGCAATATTTTGATTGATGATTCATTGATGATTTGTTTTTGTGAAGAAGTTCCAACTATGCAGATGTTTACGCTGTAGTTTTTTTAAAGGTATTTTTTTTCAGGAGTACCTTGTGCTATGGGCTGAAAGGCACAGGCAGTGTTGTTCTTTTATGATTCTAGTCCAAAGGGGACAGCAGTCAAAACTGCAGATAGTAGCAACATGATAGTAGCACTATTGGGTTTTTATGGCAAAACTGATTATGCATTATGATTAGTGATGACTGGTCTATAGAAAACGTTGCTAAGATTGTGAAATGTGTAAAATAAAACGTTTACTTTCCTTTGCTTGTAAATAATGTTACAGCCCCTTACCTACTGTATAAAACATAAGGGGTGCTAATGTATTTAAATAGACGAAGAAATGATATTAATTAAGTCTGTTAAGATTTCCACTGGTGGAATATCTATTGATCCCAAAGGGTGTCTTCACCATGGTCTCCATGGGCTGTGCATGGTGGTTGTAATTCACATTACGCAGCAGCCCAGGAATGTTAACAGAGCAATTATTTTTTAACAAAGGTCACCTCAGCCGTGACGCTGGCCTTACAAATCAATGAACTTTCAATTATGACCAAATAACTACAGCACGTATTAAATCTCGAACCTATCTTTGGCATTCAGCGTCTGATTAGATTTATTAGGAGATCGAATTTCTGGGCACACTCGCTCCTGGGTGAGGTCTTGAAGATTAAGTTACAAAAATACAATGAGAAATACAAAGGAGGGCTGGAAGAGGCCTTAAAAAATTCATAGCTTGACCCTCAACTTTCTTTTGTTCCAAGAGCAATTGACACGTGCTTGGTTTCCTTTAAAAAGGATCTTACAGTGTCACAGATTACAGTATATACAGAATATATACTATATATATAATATATAATATATTATAAGTATTAAAAGCAGTGATTTGTTAGATGTATGTGTGCATATATTGTATATCATAATGGGTATTGACCTACTGAAATGTCTTTAAGATTGTATAGAACTGTCTTTGTGCTTTGTCTTAATTATATTATTTTTTAATTTAATACTGATCTTGGTATACTTATACCTGGTGATTATTGCATTGGAACAATACTTTTACTGAGGTCCAAAATGCTTTTTTCTTTTAATTTTTTTTGTTCTTTTTATCCAGAGATCTACAAAAAATGTATTAAAGCCAGGAGCCAGGAGCTGTACACAAGTACAGATGTTGGAAGCA
The DNA here is from genome assembly GCF_059453375.1 of Lepisosteus platostomus. NCBI lineage: Eukaryota > Metazoa > Chordata > Actinopteri > Semionotiformes > Lepisosteidae > Lepisosteus > Lepisosteus platostomus. Next base: position 51,801,214 of record NC_142618.1, on the reverse strand, counting down.
TCACAAGAACAGATATCTGTTGTATCAGTGTTTTGGTTTGGAATGACATTAATGTTTTTTTTTAATTTCTATAATCTGGTTGTTCAGTGAAAATAGCAGTTTTATTTTCAGAAAGATCTATAGGGAGTACCTGGTTTCTCTTAATACGATCAAAGGAAGTTTATATCATATTGCAGTTAGTTTTTCAGTAATTCAAGTAGATGATTTTCTTGCTATAGATACAATATACTGTATAAATACACTTACTGCTCTATATTCCTTCCTCTCAAGGTTGTATAATCAGCAATGTACTGAATATACAACTGACACTGTGATCTAAAAAATGTTCTTCAGAAAATTGAAAATAGATTGACAGATGTACAGTAATAACTGCTCCAGTATATCATAGTCTCAAATTCAGGAAATATTAATGGCAGCTAATATTTGGCATTCATTTTTTCACACAAGTACAAGATATTTGGTACCAAATGTTTTAAAAATAGGAATGAAAAGACTTCAAAATGTTTGATTGGCATTAATTGACACATTTATAAGATTGATAGTAAACATGACATTATATCTCACAGGATTCTTCAATAAGACAGAATAATTCAACCAATAAATTAAAAAATAGTCTTGTCCATTTGAGTTTCATGTGTATCACTACATATCTCCTCTAAATCTCACTCACAGTGTTCTGGGAAATAACAAACAAATCAGGCCCTGATAGGATGATGTATTTAAGGAGTACTAGCACTGGTCCTCATCGTCCTCATGAAGGGATATTCACTCCTAGCCCTGCAGGGAAACAGTCCAACCAAGTCTTATAAGCAATTTATAATGCTCAAAGAGTAAGGACCTGAAAGCAGTGGTAATACAGACCAATAAAGAGAACAATTGATTTAAATAAAGTCATTAGGAGTCCAAGGTGGAATTAAATCCTGCAGTAACAGAAGTGAATATCAGTGTGTTAAGACGATACAGTAAGTAGTGGCTTATTCCAAATTGGAAAGGTATAACATTGAAAGAGTGATGAGACTAAATTCCAAAAATGCAAAAGAAATACAACTTTTTCATGTTACTGATTCTAAATAAGGCTTATGTTTTTGAATTTATTCTGAACAATTGAGACGGATTGATTAATTGAGTGTCATACAAATTGACCTCCCGGTCAAAAAAAATCAATAAAAATGTGTGTGCATTTTACATGTGTAACATAGACATGTTGGAGGTTTTGCAGAGACAAGCTCTTAAATTTCAATCAAAATGTAGTCAGAAAAATAAAATGGTTTTGCAACAGACATGCGCTCTGAAATGCACTGCACAGTAGTAGTAAACTAAAGCTGTAGTTGTCTTTTTCTTCTAAATGGCTTCTGGCAATATACAGAAACCTCATCATTTATTGAAAGAGTGTTTGTTAACATCTGTTTCAATTATTTAAAGTGTGTATTTCCAAATCTCCATCATTTATTCCCTGTTCTCAAGCCACTCAAAAGTAAAACTGGTTTTCTAAATACACTTACTATATACCTTAAAGACAAATGTGAATTTGCAATAATAGAAAGTTAACGAACACCGTGATACACCATATTTCCAGCATGTAGGTTTTCATAATCTCTATATCCTACATATTGATATCATGGATTACACAGTTTTGTAATATTTGTAAGAGCTTTGCTATAGCTTTAGGGCACTCCGAATCATAAGGCACATGAAATTTGCAGTAAGACTTAGTGATTAAAATGCAGATTCATAGTATTACTGGGAGATATACCCCTGCTTAAATTTCAGTGAAACCACTTTGGATTTGACAAATTTGTGTAAATTTGTATTTAATGTTTTGAATTTGTCCCTTACAAACCAGAAATATATTTGTTTGTATAGATTTTTTAATATTGTTATACTTCTATTTTATTAGTTTTCTTTTTTGACATACAAGAATTACCAGAAACAGAGTTGCCAGTCATCAGAAAACACCAAGTATTATAAGTATGAATAAGTCTGCTACATATTTATCTTTCTTTTCCAGCTCGATAGAGGGGTGCACTGTATTGTTGTAATACACAATACATCTAAAAGGTTACATTGGGGAGCTTGTGAATGGTTCAGTTGATTCACATGAATTTTTCATCTGGTGTTGAAGCAAAGAAACAGCTGGGTTTTAACCAACTTTCAATAAAAGTGCGACTGATTAAAAAGGACTATGATTTCACAGAGGAAATCATGACTACCCTTATATTTTAATACCCGTAAATTCCATACAGTAAATACGTAATTTAATTAAAAGAAGATTTTATTTTTCTTCTTTTTAATTCCTCTCATTTTTAATAGTGATCTAAAAACATTAACATATTACATGGTGTTTACTGTACAGAAGTCTTTGTAAATACAGCTTTAATAAGACCTCTGTGGGATGGCTTTTGTGAGATTGCTGCAAAAGAATGGATTTAACTTTTACTGGCCAGGTTCACTTTGAGGAAATAAATTGATTACATTTAATTTAAAAAAGTTGTGTGCATGACAATATAAGCAAGACTTATACACAATAAAACAAAATTGTGTACCCCCGCCAGTGTGATTCAGCTGTGTTTCATTCCTTTTTTGAAAATGTTATTATTTTTAAAGTTCTTGGAGGGTTTTGCTTTCACTTGGTTAAAATTATTTTTCTGTCCATGGAAAACCTTCAATGACAGCAAGCACAGGTAGAAAGAACATGAAACATCTAAGCCTGGACCACAGACAGTAGCAAAACAGACATTTAAAAGAAGTCCTTCTTACTATAGTGAAATGAAATAAAACTGAGCTGAAACATCACCAACCTATTTGCTCAAATCAAAGGACAAATAAACATTTGTCCTTGATGGTAACTGAAACAATAAAAAAAGAGCTTTGCTGGCTAACATAACAAATGAGTGATACACATTGAAAATCAATAATGTTCTTTGGAAGTATGACCTGCATTTCAGTGTGGACTGAAATTGTTTGAGTTATCCAGAAGTGAAGGCCTATTAGTATCACTTTCTCAGTAACGTCTCTTGGACTGATTTTATCTTTTAAACATATACAGTATGTAGTGTAGCGTGTTACTAAAATCCATAGGCTTTTTTAGCTAAATCAAATGCTGTTTTTAAAAAATAACAAAAGGTACATCTGCAGTACTTTACACACTTAAACAAAGTACTAGGGAATTTAATTTGTGCACAGAAGATAGCAGTGGTTTATTTATAAAGGAAAAATGTTAAGAGTACACCTTAGATACAGACATAAATACTATACCTGTGGTGGCTGTCATACACACGTAGTAATGCAGAAACCCAAATCCCAAAGCTCTACAAATCTATACTGAGTAGAAGCACAGATTCTGGCTCAGGTCTGTGTGGTAGGGGTATTTATTCTTCTGGAAAGCATGCAAAACTATTTTTTTCGAGGATTGAATTTAATCTTCCTCAATTCTCTCGTTTGGTATCAGTCAATTGAACATTCTTTGTTGTTGCAGAGCTCTTATTCAATATTCCAGCCAAGGGCCACACACAATTCCTCATTTCGTTATAGAGGAGATTTGGTAAGGCAGGAGACTGCATGGAAGCTGTCAAATCCATAAAATGTAATGAAGTATAAACATTCCACCCTCACCCGTCTCAACAAAACACCTGTCATCCCTACTTTTATCAAGAACGTGGGCAAATGCAATAATAATATTATACATTAAAAACAGCAACCACATATTGGGCTTGAAAATTAACTTAGACATCTGGTCAGAAGGTTGTAGGAGAGCTACATAAATAGAAACAATAATGAAGTAGATTTTTTTAGAGCATTAAAGCACAATTGGACACAAAAAAAAAACAGATGCTTTGCCTTGTTTTTTTTGCTACACATATTTGTTCAATTCAAATCTAAACTGAGGATTAAGCCTTGGAGGTTTCAGAAATGAAGCCTTGGTTTTTATCGCATGCAGCTTTAAGTCATAAAAAATGTAATTGAAATTATCATTCAAGGTTGAATTGTTTCTAATTTACAAAAAAAGATCAGAGAAGATTTACCACAGTGTGAGTGCAACAACAATGTTTGAAAAGTGGAACATCTAATAGGGTTCTTTAAAGTCCAAAAGGCTTGATAAGTAGAAGAATATACAGTAACTCACTGCTTGAATTATTCATGGAAGTGTGCAACCTTTGCATAACAAGCTAATAACCTATACTGTATGTTTTGAAATTGTATGTTCGATAACAAAGGTGAGGATATTGTTGATGTTGTGGATTATTTAGAGAATCTTCCTAACAGCATTCAGTTTGGATTGAATAGGCAATATTTTTAAACATTATTGCTTTGACAAAATCAAATTGAGTAGCACCACTCTAATAGGAATTGGATTATCATTCAGACTAAGGGGTTTTAAAAATACATTAGCAGACTACACAGCATCCATCTTAAATCTGATACTGTACTTATATAGACTTATGTCTCATATCCACTTGCTTATATCCATTATTTATTATTGCTAATACATGATATAGAAAAGAAACCCACTCTAGAGCACAATTCTGTGTGCATTGTTATCCATGTTTAATGTGTGTTCTGTTGCTTAGATCATTATAATACAGGAATATGATTTTTAATAAAAGATCAGATTATCAATACTGCATATATTTAGCAGGATTTAGCTTGAGTCCCTGTGAAATATTTTTTGCCAGTATCTGCCTGTACCTGCTTGTACTCCCAGCTTGCTTTTGAAATAATCTCAAACCTGTTTTTTTTTATATAAGGTCTTATTTTAAGAATCTCTGAGCTAAACTCAAAAGGATGGTAAATATTTACAAAATACTGTATCTTGAAGTATCTGAGTTTTAAAATCAGGCTGGGAATCCAGTTAAATTAAGATCACATCATTCATTTGTACTGTATATTTGTGGACTAATTGCATGGGAACATACCCTCAGTATCAAATCTTAGCTTGCCAGCCTTGTCATGAATGAGCCCTTGTCTGTGCAGTATTTTAGTGCTCTCAGTGCAATCACTAATTGAAGTCACTGGCTGTTGGTTTTCATCAGCTAGTTGACTCCAAGACCGCTCCCTGCCCCCTCTAGCTTTCCGATTCCCTGGTTCCCGTGGAAACTGGTTGTTCAGAGATCAGGAGAGATCCATTCCCAACTTTACCCAGCTGAAGAGACATTACAGCTGGCGAGAACTGAAAGAAATACTGTGAGAATTATTCACCTCTACTCTACTTTGTCTCAAAAGGCCTTTGCATTCCATCTTTATTATATTATATTATATTATATTATATTATATTATATTATATTATATTATATTATATTATATTATATTATATTATATTATTATTTCTGACCTGCTCTGCTATTCTTTGCAGCAGGGCATACAAGAACAACTGGACTGTACCTGTTTTGTCTTTAGTGTCCTCAGTAGTTACAATCCTGATAAAAAAAAAAAAAACATCATCCGTTCTATTCTATCCCACAGGGAGTTGGAGGGCTGAAATAGCTCTACCCTTCATTTATTCATAGAATACCTATTAAACATGCAGGCACGCTGGATCTCTGTACTATCTATGTGAGATAGTTGCAAGACACTTTGCCTCCCTCTGCCAATGTCATGCATATAAACATAATCTTTGGACTGAAACTTAAGACATTGATATTCATGCAATGTCACTGCAAGTCAGTGTTTTTTACACTGTTGAATTTGTAGTATTATTGAAATTTAAAACACTGGGAAAAATCTACCGATGATAGAAAAGTACAGTATACAGGATTTATGCCCTAACAAATCCTGACAGCACTGACATGCTTTTTTTAGAGCTGTTACGGATATAGCAGCAGTGGCTCTCTCTATCTTTCACACAAATACTCAGCCCAGGGCACATGGTGTCAGAGAACAGTTTTGCTGAGCTTCACTCATTAAAAAGTCTGTGCATACAAGTCCCACAGACTATTTATGCTCCTTTGTCCCTCATCAATTAAGCCAGTGTTGCATGGGCTCACCTACAGATTAACACTTGTCAATTTCAGTATTCATCCTGTGTGGCGTGAGCCACACAATATTAAAACTTCTGAAACAAGATGGAGAAACTACGGGAGAATCCACCCACATTGTAGCAGTAGGCTAAACTGCCTTCATAATTCATTGGCAACAAAAAGAACATGTCCACAAGATGAATCATTGAAAGCTCAGCCAGTAAACACAATGGAAAAAAAGGAAACTCATCTGAAGCATTTAGGATTCATTTCGCTAGTAGTGGACACCTAAACAACGTAATGAACTTTGCGGAAAAATCTGCAAATATAATATTAAAATCAGGTGTGTGGTTACGTTTTAATTTACACGGAGACAACAATTTTACAGATATACTGTATAATACTTAATATTTGAATGTTTGTCATTAACTTTCATATGGTAGGAGCCTGCCCCCTACACACACACACACTTGTAAAGAATGAACCAGGGAGCAGCTCCAAGGGTGAAAATGCAGTGGAGGAAGGGGTGCTAGAAAAGGGGAAATATTTGTGTGTAAGAGAGTGAAAGTGAGAGATTACAATTTGACTTCCTCCCAAATTTAAGAGCTCCATTAATGCAAATTATTGAATTTCCCTGAACCAATTTGGGAACAAGAGGACACGCATCCCAAAGGAGTTTTAAAGACAACAATGTGGAGGACTGATAGTGTGAGGGGTGACTGGTTTCAGTTGTAATTCCTGTAATCCCACTTCCTGCACAATGTGATTTCAAATCATATTTCAAGGACTGCTTTTGTAAATATCTTCTGTGTTTGCTGTAAATGGTGCTGTGTTAACGAGAGGAGCACATGATAACAGTAATCGTCATGTAATCTACATCCACTAAAGCTTCTGCATTGCTATGACTCTGTTTCTGCAAAATGGCAGTCAAATTACCAGGGGGAAAGTATGTGTGAAGGCTTTAGTTTTTACATTTTGAAACGCCATTGATCTGAGCAAGCCTTCAAAATGTGCCTTTTCTGGTTTAGATAACCTCCACAAAATTCACCAGCCGCATTCCAGAATGACTGCACAATTAACATGTCATTTTCCAATGGGAATAACCTCAAACAAATGCTGAACGAGTTTTGTGGTTCAATTCATTTTCTGTATATTTTTAAATAACATTGTTGAACTTAGTCTGGTCACATCTCAGTGCTAGAGCATGTAACTTTTGGATGAAGCCTGACATTAAATGAATCAGCACCATGGACAGAGCCTGCTACAGCAACAAATCTGGAGCAATGTCAAACCTGCTGGACAAAATACAGTATATATTCGATTGTAATGAAGTTTAACCCGACCTGATGTGATAGATTAAAATAGACCGGTTAAATCAAAATTAAATTGTGCCATATTTTTAAAAGTATCACAGATTCTGTAGATGTGTTGGTTAAAGAAAAACAAATAGGGAGCAAACATAAGATATATACTGTAGTTTGTTTTTTACTGGAAAATTACAGTATCATTATGTCGTCATGTCACAGGTCAATGCTTGTCACAGGTTATGTGATTCTGGCCTGTGCAGATGCAATCAGTGTTTCTGATCAGCCATTCTGATAGCTAATGCTAACAGACTAACAGTCTTTGCCGATTTCAAATCTCCACTCCAGCGAGCAGGGCAGTGTGGATAAGACACCTGCTTATCTGAATAGCAGGAGGGCTAAAGCAAGGGAGCCATTCTGAAAGGGAACATCTACTTTGTGTGGGGAAGAGAAAAGGTGGTACATACAGTATCTTTAAATCAACAGGCTGTTTGGAGGAAATTAAATAACCATGCAATTCTCTAAAAAAAACAGATTTTATTTCTCTGTTGATTGTTTTATCTGAGATGTGTTTGGCTATCACACTCCTTTTGTAAGTAAAGATCTCTCTTTAACACTATCTGTTTTGCTCCATTGTAAGTAGTTTCAATCCACACATTTACAGCTGATAGAGTAGGTCCCAACCTAGCCAGAGGTCTCCTCAGTTGCTTTGAAAGCAATCAGAAGCATCTGTACCTGTAATCAATTCCCTGTTGTCAATGTGTTTGAAAAATATTAAACATCATTGAAGGTCTTCTACAGTGATAAATATTGCTGTTTTTATAACACACTTAAGTTGTTTTGTTTTGTTATACAAAGTTATGGGCTATAGTCTAGTGTATCTTTAACATACACAAAGAAAAAACATTTTTGAATGAGTACTTTAGTTACAGGTACGTTTCTCTTATAGTGTCCTTTTCAGCACAGGTACCAAACATTTGTACTCTGGTACACTTATATGTACATCTTCAGTGTATTTGAGGACTGCAATTAGGTTTTGAGGTAAGATTACTGCTATGTTTGATTTAGGTTTGTAGCACTCCAGTACACTGCAAATTGTTTGGATACTGAAAGACATAGACATACAAATGCAGATCATGTGTGAAACAAACAACATTTTGTGCATTCTTAATGACTTTCAGTTCAAAGTAGGATTCTGCAACTAGGATCCAAATCAAGAGTCGTATGGGTTGAGCTGTGGTGGAAGGACATTATATAAATACTGTATATAAATAACATTCACAATGTGTGACTGATGGTTCGATTGACTGGGGTTTTCTCTTTAAAAATTTTATTTTTGTATTCTCCCATATGGGCAAACTTTACTTGTTGGCATAGTTGCTATGCCAACAGTGACCCATCAAACCTAAGTCTGACATTTCCTGTTAGCTCATTGTCATTAGTTGTGAATCTTCAACTCTGAAACTCTCTCCTGGCAGGTTTTGGACGATGCTGATAACTGTAATTTCCTCTGCTTCCAGAAGGCTACTGTGGAACTGAAGAAAGAATAGTCATACCTTGCCTCATCGTGCATGGGCATTTCATCAGTCTATTGGTTACCATACAAAGGCAGATTATTATCTTCATCAGAAACGTGACAGCATGCACTATAGCTGATCCCTTCTCTACACTGCATGATGTTTGACTGTTAGCACTCTGATTGAACTATTTACATATGAGTGGAAATTACCCTTCTGTGAAATGTTTCCTACTTTGTGAGGAATATGACAGGATTATATACAGCACAGGTATAGTCAGTGCAGCTGACAATTTATTTAAGCGATTAACCTAGCACATTCTGAATATAACATATATAATATATACACTATATAGTATAAACTTGCTATATAGACAACTCTATATATCACAGAATTATGATGCTAAAAACACACCTCCAGCAGCCACTAAAATGAAATCATAATTATACGCAACCCTGTGAGTGTTGGCTGATAAATAATTGTAAGGTACAGCACTATGAATTCAGGTACTTTTTAGCACTCTGTTTTACTGCTTCGCTGGCAAATCCACTGAAGCTATTGATTTGTTATACCCCCAGAGAAGTGGAATCAGAGAGGGGTTTTGCATTTGCAACGATATCATCAGCTTGAGGAAATGGGAGGTGGCAGAGAAACACAGGAGACACATAAGAAAGGTTACACTGGACAGGAGACCATTCAATCTACTTGCTAGGGGATCCTTGTAGGGTATCAGCTTTAACAGCATGGGGAGCCTGCTTGACAGGGTTTCTGTCAAACACACGTTTGGCAGAATGTCAATTGAAAGAAAAGGTTTTAATATGATCCACAGATTTTATTTTTATCAAAAGGGCTTATTCTGACTGCTCCACCTTCTTCCACTATAGTCCTCAGTTTTTGTCTTCTGTATACATACCAATGTATGAATACCAAGGTCTTTTTTTCTGTATGGCTATTGGGAATCAACTGCCTGCTCTCAGGGTTAAATACAGAAACAAGGAGTATAGTATTATGTTACATTATGTTACATTTCTTTGGCACAACGTCAGTGTTTACATATTCTGAGAAATGTATGTATTATATGGATCCTTTCTGAAAGAAAATGTACAGTGCTATTTTTTTTTGTGAACCATATTTTGGCATGTACACTGTTCAGATGTTTTGTAGGGTGTACGGCTCACTGCGTCAACATTACTTGTCAGTCAGATCTAGACTGCTCATAGGGAGCCATTAACACATCCTTCATTATTAGACAAATGCTGAAGCATTAAAATGTGCTACAGTGAATTTGCCAGCAGTTCCATTTGATGCCATATTGCCAGACTGGAACAAATTAGACTGAACTCTGTGCTTTGACATTACAGAACATACATGCTAATACCAGGGACCGGTATACTGTGTTTTCCGGATGGTATTTAAGCCAGAGCTCTAAACAGTTCATTTACAAGCATTACTTTATAGCTAGATAAGATGATTTTGCAGTAAGGCACATCCCTTATAAAATAGGTTCAAAATGGGTTTGCAGGCTCTTTTAAGTTCAATACCCCACCCACATATAGCACTAACCCTGTCACATCACTTCTTATAAAAAGGAAATAACAAACTGCGTTTGTAACCGAGCAATTGATAGCTTAACGCTTGTCCGTATCTTTGGACCTCTTTGGGATAGTTAAAAACATGCTTCGCAATGACTTAAAACAGTTTGGAAAAATATTTAGACTTAACTGTAAAATGGATAATAACTCATTTGATGAATGAAGCCTTTCAAAAGCTACAATTTTAATGATAACACAACTCATGATATGTGTAGTTATAGTACACATACTGTACGTGTAGTGTCCTCTTAAGGAACAAGTAATAGGTTTATTCCATGCTGAAAAAAAGAAGAGAGAAAACACAACGTTTCGGCCGTGGAGCCTTCTTCAGGTGTGTCCTCTTAATGTGTGTCCTGGCTATATACAGTATAAGCTGAACTGGAGCTTTTCTCTCTTCTGTTACATTATCTATCTATTTATATAAAAACAGAGGCAGAACAATGCAGATGCCATTGGTCTCAACACTATTTTTTTTGCTTCTCAGTACTGTATATGAATAGATTGTTCAGGTCTTTCTGCTTTTTGCCTCAATGTGTCCAGGAGCTTAGAGGCACAACAATAGGAGACCCTGTCACCATTGTGTGTAGATGATCAGTGGAAAGACATAGTAGGCCTTCTGAATAAAGGCTGACTGAGTAAGCCTTAAACAGATAACAATGGCTAGAAATATATATGCTGAAATACATTTAAATATATATACTGAGGAACAAATCCATAAAGAACTTGAGTGTAAGCAGAAGGACTTAAAATCAAATTTACTTACCTAAAAACATGACAGAATACCAGGGACTTGTTTGGCTTACTGTAGGTAAAGGATAGCGTGGTTTGTTTCCCATAATACATGTAACATGAATAATGTCAGGTGCAGCAGCATAAACAGCATATCAACTAGAATTTAAGCCGAAGGAATTTAAAATCTCCAAGATGGAAGCCATGTGATCACTTTTGTTTCATCTAGTCAGAATTCCAGCCACTGAATTCTGAACGTTATTTGGTGAAATGCATACAATAATAATAATAATAATAATAATAATAATAATAATAATAATAATAATAATAATAATAATAATAATATCATGATCATCTTTATTTTTAAATAGTGCCTTTAAAAGTATCTTTCCTAAGTGCTTTACAGGAAAATGTAAAAAAATATTTAACAGAACACAGTGATAGCAGATAACAAAATTAGCACATACTGTAGAAACACAAGGGATTAGAAATGTTGAAATTAGAAGATGCAAGGAGCACACAGACACAGACTCTCTGATATCCTTGAGGATAGTTAAAAAGTTAAGTTTTAGAGACTCCAGCAAATAGTCTGTTAAAATAATCTATCCCTTGAAAAAACAAATGCATAAATCAGGTTTTTAGCTGCATACCTAGCAGTATTTTTCAGAGCAATTAAGTTGTTACAGTGTTCTAAATTTGTGAAAAAGTTCAAAAGTGAAAATAATGACACTTAATCAGATTTATAAAGTACCTTTTAAGGACAGTACCAGAAATGTCAAGCTAACTATCAACTTGATTAGGAAGAATCTCATGATTTTTAATATTGAATGCAGGTCTTCAATCTAACAATAAAGCATTTTGTAAGAGACCCTTGAAATCAAACTATAATGAGTACTTTCATATAGACAAAATGTATATGTCCTGCAAATAAAAAAAAGTATCGTATATTCTTAATTGTTGTTTAATTTTCATTTTTGTTTAATTATTCTGTATTGCTTCCATGAAGTGCTGTGTTCTGAAGCACCATTTTAAATAATAAAAATAAAAATGTACATCTCTTAAAACTATTGTACATTGTGAGAAGTGCCATTATCAAAAGGTCTGGTTTTAAAAGGCCTCTAAACCAGTTTTGGAGATGTAGTTCTAGAAAAAGGCATGTTTACATATTAATAGATCATTTATACTTACACTCCAGGACACACATTAGGCAAGAATAAAGCAATTCAAATATCGAAAAAGTAACTGGGACACACAATAAGTAAAAGATATTTATTTCTCAAATATTTTGATACTAATAGAGTATAATTATCTTTAAATACAACACATTTTTCATGTTCTTAATTTTTAGGACTTTTATTTTATCTTTTCAGTTTATTTTTTGTGCTGTTTTTGGACCAAAACATTTAGTGGTTTATAGCATGACAACAAAATGTTAATCTAAGTGATAAAACATTGCGTTTTAGAAATCAAATAATGTCTTGTTCAAATGTATTTAGATAGTACTTATCAAAAGACGAATTGAAAGGCAAAAATGTCTATGTTTATCTTGAAAATAAGGCAGTCTTTCCTAATGTTCAGATTTGAATCATATTTTTCCATTTCTATCACACCTATGAATTGAATGAGTTGCTAAAGTGACCTGCAGCCTTTGTACTTCAGAAAAAAACTTTGTCATTGCTTGAATTTTAGCTTAGAAAGTAAAATGGCTCTGTAGAATAGAAATAAATATTCATTTTTATTGTCACTTTCCTTTCTCTTTTACTTGTACATACAGTACTGTATACGTATGCTTAATATTAATCTAAAGATGAAAGTCGCATGTGAATCTAAGGATTAAAATTATCATCACAAATAATTAAATTCATACAAATATACTGAGCATCAAGACATGGGGAAATTCATTGAGTTTATTAACATTTGCCATCAACAGGAGTGTTCAACTAGGGGTTACATTTTGAAGGTCACAGGCTATTAGCTTGTATGGCCACCATTGGACGTACTGTAATACCAGCTGTACATCTGTGATACTGTCATGTGGGATTCTGTCCTATTCTTCTCCTGGAGCCTGGTCACACATGCGCCTGTTCACTGGTCTCTGAGCCATAGATGCCACATGTTGTCCCAGCTGATCCTAAAAATATTCAGTGGCTCTTAAGTGAGCAGCATAACTGTCACATTTTCATGCAAAAGCTGTCATTCCACTAGTAGAATGAGGATATGCGATGTATTACTGAAATGTTGTCATGTAAATACAAGTTTCACAGGATAGGGAAAGCAAGTAAGGTGGAAAGACTTGCCCAGGCCACCACACGTTTATCACTATTACACAACGATTAGTTTCTATTAAACAACGATTAGTTTCTATTACATAACGATTAGTTTCTATTACACAACGATTAGTCTGTTGTTAAGCACATCTACAGCACACTCTCTGACATCCATCGGGGTGGTCAATATAAAGACTTTATCACTAAAGAAGACTTGGCTTCGTTGCTAAAAAAAGTGTCCGGCACACCAATGTCACAAAGGCATGGTTATTTTGATAAATAAATTCACCAGTCTTTACATTCAACACGCTACATCACCTCATCACCTCAACTCTCACACTATTGAGTGTATCATTGTCAGTCATAAAAGGTCATTCCAAATCATGACATGAAAAAGAAAAACTTGTATTCAAAGTCCAAAATCTTTATAACTTATATTTTCCAGAAACAGACATGCACAAATTGAGTTAAAGTTTTTTTTTTGCTGCTTGGTATATTTGCATAAACACACATATACTGTACTGTATCGATATTGAGAGGTAATAGGGAGTGACACAGTTGAGTCATAAGAATAACTTAAATTTGTGTAGCACTTTTCATCCAAAAGAATCCCAAAATGCTTTATAATATGCTGTGAAGTTCTGAGGTCCTTCACGTCTGGGTGATGCAAGGCAGTGATTATACACCACCAATCCACTGCAAAGTGGATCAGATGGGGATATGAGAAATTATTTCATGATTTCAGCTAAGGGGAAAATATAGGCTGCATAAATTGAGCAAGACTGAAATGGAAATTTGGCCAGGACACCAGGGCTCAGCACTTGTATTGTTATGACTACTGTCCATGTGGCCGTTAATGGGCACAAACTGTCACAGTTCTCATGTCTGTAGGACGGCACCACCTGCTTCACAGTGTCCCTTGTCACCAGAGTTTCTGGTCCATGAACGCTGCATCTCTCGTCCCTGAGCTGTCCAAGTCCAGACATGAGTGTTGAGAATAAGGAAAAGCCTTGAAATTATAAGCACTTTAAACCAGCTAGATTATTATCATGATTAGTTAAAACAACACAAAGTTAACCGTTTGTGAACAACACCACCAGATATCTCCCAAGACAACACCTGCTCCGCCAACCAGAGTGCATGTTGATCCCACTTTGGTCTTATTAGTCACACTGGGGTTTATGGAAGACAATCATGCATAACCGTGAGGAATATGCAATGGACTAATGAATGAATATTACTGTTGTTTGGATTTATTCCTTTATAATTAGAGTTTCCATTCCAAAAATGATCATTGTAAGGCCTTGTCAAGTATTTAAGCATATTACAAGTCCTGTAAAATAAAAATGAAATTGCTTGGGGAGTGGATGTGCTTCCAAATACACAGGATTGCATTAAAATACACAGGATTGCTTTGTATTAAAACTATGAACTCCAATATCTGGAATGGTTTCAGTTCATAACTAAAATCTTACTTGACAATTTAATCAGTTTTCTGCTGTAAAGTGGGAAATAAAAAAAAAATCACTTTACTGTTGAGGAATCTAGAAATAAACGACTCTTCTTTCACCAACACCAGGACTCTTGTCATTTTATATGACACTACACTGTCTTATCTTAGTTTAGTGAGCAATAAGAGCTAACAATAGTTTCATTTACCAGACAGTATACAGTGTAAGGACATTCAGACTTAAAAGGCCTTGTCTAATTGTAAGTCAATGAGCCTTTGTCATGGCTTCTGGTGTTTTTTATTACATTTGGTGTGATCTATTACCCATGCTTATTAGCAGTCACGCCACCTGTGCTGGGTATATTTTCTTTTAGTCTGGGCTCTGTGAAACATCACTGTAAGCTTCTATTATTCTATAATTAGGACAGACGAAAAAATAGAAGCGAGTGTGCCTGATGTGTTGTAAATTAAATGAACCCACAAATGAAAGGGCAGAGTACCCTAAAGGATGAAGAGTTTCAAAGACAATAGCTGCCTGTCAGTGTCAGAATCTGTAAAAGTCATTTTGAGAGTACATTAAAAAATTGGAATGACTAGGTTGTATCTAACAGTTGAATGAGAATTATTGTACTAAGGGTGTAATCCCTGTAATATATCTGAGTCAGAAAATGTAGTGTTTATTTTTTTCAGCTTTTAGGCTGCATGTTTTTTCTTGGTCACAACTAAGGCCCACATTGCACATTATTGATCCATTTTAAGCTTTATCTTTATTTAAATTCATTCAGAAAAAAACCCAAACATATTTGTTCTTTTTGCTAGGTTATATAAGAAAATACAGTCACAAAAAAATTGATCGGTCTGTCATACAAAAGGAGCTTCGGTCTAGTTCAGTCCATTTTCCGTAACCTTACATTTTTGTTAAGATTACTGACCAGGGATTGAAAGCCTTTTGCTCCTGAGCAACAATTTGCTCCTACTTTGCTAAAAGTAAAGGCATAAAGACGCCATTTTTTCTTTGAACACTTTTGGGATTGAAACGTGAGGCTGGAGAAAGAAAAACCAATGCAGATTTTGCTCTTCACCAAATAAAAATAAATGATGCCCTGTGAATAATTTTAATCGGTTTCTAAAAAAGGTGGAGTTGTTTTGTCACCTACCTTGCAGAAAGAGATTATATAAGGTGAGAAAGTGCCTTAAATTCAGTGTCATTGCCATTTGGCACTGACTTTTGCATTCAGGAATGTTCATCAGGAACTAAAACAGTGTTATTGCCATAGATGGGAGTGGATTAAACAACAGTGCAAAGTATGGGACAGATTCTTCCAAATTTATCTAGATGAACATTTTGTAGGCATGAGTTATTAAAATTTCAGCTTGAAACGCTGAAATGGGGTACTTCATTCAGAGATGGTAGCCAGGCATGTCTGTCTTTATGTATTGTTTCCATGGTGGTAATTTATTTCCTGTAGCGGGCATGACAGGCATGCAGTGAGAAATGAAAGCTGATAGATAACAGTAACAGGAAAGAGACTTTTCAATTCTTAATGTTCCTCGAAGGCTCAGTGCCTTTCCAAGGTTGCCTTATATGAATAATAATTGCCGTACTTTTGATGTGGTTTTGTTTATATTACAGTTGAATATGGCCTTCTGTGTTTGCTAAGCTCAATCCAAATTGCTGTGCATTGCAACTGCTTGTGTTAAGGAGAACAGTAGAATATATGAGGCATACTCTATCTTGCAGCTGCTGCTGCTTATAACAAATAAAATAAAAAAGTACTCCTGACAGCACATCTGAATGGTTTGTAGATAGTTTGGCTGTTGCTGAATTAATTGCTTTGAAAACAAAGATTGCTCAATGGTAGAAATCCCTTTATTACAATAGTATGTGGTTCAGTGAGCACAATTAGGCATTTTCCACTGGACTAATATAGCTATGATTGTTTCATATATCATTGGTTTAGTATCTAAATAGTGCAACAATTACAATAAAATATACTGTATGTAAGAACTCTACTAGATGGCAGATGGCAGAACTTTTACTTTTAAACCTCAGTTCCACTACTTCACTTTAAAAAAAAAGGTAAAAACCACAGAAAAAAATCGAATGTATTTATAAAGGAGGATCATCTTTCCAGAAAAGCATAAGGTTGGATGATGAGTGCTGCAATTTGTGTGATTAGTATTTCAGTGTGAGAGGCACAATAATCAGTTGTAATACTTGGGAGCCTATTCTTATTCCTTCCAAGTTGCAGCCTTATTTGTATCATGCAATCTGGACATGGGTGAGCTCTAAGAAGCACTGAGAGTGGAAAACAAATGTTTTGGAGGAGGTTAAGCCCTAATCCCGTCCATTTCTGCTCTCATGTGTACAGTATCGTGACTCTCAGGTGTGTTTGCACATTATCTTTCACATCTTTGACCCTCCACCCTATTATCACCATTGGAGTGTCTCCTGGCATCACTCTTCATAAAAGAGGAGGGAGACCCAGCCTTATACAGTACCTGTGGCCAAATTGTCATTCAATTCAAACCATGACCTCAACTCTATCAATTAGGGTTTGGACTGAACTATTAAATTACTTGGAGCTTTTTTTTATGTACTTCGTTTTGCTGAAGGCAAAATGGCACATTCAGAACTCTGAGTGTGTTCAGAGTGCAGAATGCTTTTCTGAAAAACAGTTCAAAGCCATTTTCCATTTTGATGTCTCATTTAAGAATAGCTAGCAACAGTCTGAATAATATTCAGAAATGTTAGTGACTCCAACTAAAAGAATGTTTATCCCCAATATAGCACTTTATTGCTCTGTGTTGCATACTGTACTCCTTCAAATCATCTCTCTCTTCACTGAATCCCAGCTGGAATTTCTTAGCTCCATGTAAAATAAAAACCAGCACAACTTGTCCTGCTCTGTGTTAACAGGTTAGAAGAGTGACATGATTGTGCATAATAAGGACAAGCATTAAATAAAGATTTTCTGTTTGTTTGATGGTGGAGCCATTAAGGAATACCTTGTTCCCGATCATAAAATGTATCTTCAAATTTTTAATACCCATTCCTAGTGTGTTAATTAAGCTACAGAAAATGGACATGAATAGAAACCAGAAACATAAACAAAAATAAGAAAGATTCACCTTGTGCTGTTCAAACAAGTGTTGCAAAGTACATTACTGTACTATGATACAATTGTTAAAGTATTTGTGCAAAGGTTGTGTTAGCTCCATTTTCATAGAATTAGACATTTTCTTTATGGAAAAATCTGAATATGTGGACAACTTCTTGTACAACATTCTTCATGTTTTCTTTACAAATTCTAGGGCACCTTTTGAATCCCCATTACCTTAAGTCCTTCAGAGACGTAAAACCGAGGTCCTGACTCTCTGTGGTCATTAAAAATCCCAGGGCGTTTCTTGAAAAGAGTAGGGGTGTAACCCCGGCGTCCTGGCCAAATTTCACATTCACATTTCGCCTTACCAATCATGGCCTCCTAATAATCCCCATCTCTGAACTGGCTTCATTACTCTACTCTCCTCCCCACTGATAGCTGGTGTGTGGTGAGCGTACTGGTGCACTATGGCTGCCGTCGCATCATCCAGCTGGGGCTGCACATTGGTGGTGGTGGAGGGGAGTCCCCATTACCTGTAAAGCGCTTTGAGTGGAGTGTCCAGAAAAGCGCTATATAAGTGTAAGTAATCATAATTATTATTATAATTATGTAATCACCTCATTTTCATGTTTTACACAAGTACTTAACTATGCTCTTACTTAAAAAATAGTTTTTACTTGTTCTACAAATTTTTCTGCCTGGTCTCAAGTTCTATGAATGAACAACCAATCATAACAATAAGACAGCTATGGCACTAAAAGAAATAAAGTTAGATCAGATCTTGAAATCTTGTGGGCAATTTCATTCATAATTGCATTTAGACTTTATTAGTAACCACATTTAGGAAGTCAAGCTTCTGAATTAGATTTCCAGCGAAACAACCTATTTCCAGAGAAACACAAGGCTGTCATTGGATGAGAGCCTGATCACATTTTATGAGCTGAGGGATCTGACATAAGCCAACACCAGCTGCTATATATTTCTCTATCACTTTTTTTTCTGAGCAGAGAAAAGTAGAGTGAAGTTAAAGTAAGACTGAAACTCTTTCAGCAAAATTTGAGTAATACTGTCTGTACAGATGACTCCTGGAAATTGAATCTGAAATGGATGAACTGCTGTGGACAGGAGATTCTTTATTTTGCTTGAATTTCCCAAGTATGAATAGTGAAAATGATTCATAGGCTTAAGGTCTGTATCTGTTTGCCTGGGAGCAATTTCATGGACCTATAGTGCTTCTGCAGTAGCTAAACAAGTTGCTTCTTGACATCAGATGAATCTAACGAGCAGACATTACCAGGATAGAGGTGTTTCTTAGTCCATGCAGGTTACTGTGTTTATCTCAGCTCTTTTTTTTGTCTTTTGTAGCTAATTGAAAGCCCAGATGTTTTGTAATATTCAAAGTGAGTTTTAAACAGTGACAACAGACATTTGGTGTTTCAAAAAGATTTTTCATATATCAAATGGAAGTACTCACATAAATGTTAATTATCCTCAATGCCTGAGCATTCTTGCATACTTGCCTGCTGCCTACCTTGAATGCAATTATAGGGGCAATTCCTTCTGCAAGTAATTGTGCTAAAAATGATTGAATTGACAGATGTTGGATCATTAGCCAGTATTTTGTATTTTCTGTTTTTCCACATTATTTTGTCAGTGAGAAGAAATCTGAACACATACTGTAATTAAGTAGCCAGTGCAATTCATATGGTTTGCCAGATTCATTGCAGTTTGAATTTTAAAAAAGCCAGGAAAAAAGAAAAAAAAAGAAAACCAGTTGCAGACAGTTTTCAGAATAAGGGAACTTAACAGAGTAAGAAAAACAAGGCAGGGATTCAAAAAGTAACTGAATAGTGCTATTCTTTGTTTTTTTTAATTGTTTAAATACAGTTTCTAGATATCTAAAAATATATTTTTAAAGAGCAATGAGATCTGCGAGACACACACTGGAAGACCTCATGAAATTGGCTTTTAAGCCATACGTATGTATGGAAAAAAGAATTAGAAAATAATGTCTATATACTATAAATAATTTTCAAGAGAAATTTACAGAGAACCTATAAAAAATTGCTAGCCTCCAAATTCCATTCACAGAAACTGGGACAAACTCTGAGTGAAGCTTCTTATTCGCTTAATTGTCTCTCCTCCTGTGTAATACAGTAGTTTACTGTACACAGGTGAACCAATGGGGACCATCAGTTCTTATCTTATCAGCCCTGATCCTTCTAGAACATTGTTCTCTGCCCTTTAGCTAAGCTGGTGTAATTGCTTTTTCTGTTTTCTTTGATAGAAGCAATCACACTCTGAAAACATAGCAAAATAGCTAAGAAATAGCTAAAAATATAAAATAACAAAGATATTGATCCTATGAAGTTCAAAAGCTGATCACTTGATGTTCAGGTATTTTGAAGATAATTTTTTCTTAAACCTGAAAATGGTCATTATGATTTTTTGTAAATGTAAATTAAGGTTTATTGACCTAAATTGTTTGCCTAATGATCTGCATCTGTTGTTTCTTGACAGAAACAACAGAGAGAATTCACTGATGTGCTTTTAAAAACTGAAATAAAGAAAAACAACAGAATCAACCTCAGAACAGCCATAAAAAATTTTCATCTAACAAACTGGGCATTTACTGTATGAATCTCAGTGTAATATTTTATTGCCGGTTCTGGCATACTACAGGATAAACCCATTATATTAAACTCTCTGATGAAAAAAGTGATCTTGATAAATGCAGTACTTGACTGTGAATAACAGATTAAATTAATTGATTAATTTGATACTTTTCCAAAAATAAAATAAGTCAGCATTTGGTCAGCTAATGTTTGCTCACTTTAATTATTGTATTCAGTCATCATTGTTTAAAGCCTCTTATGCTTTTTGCATAAGAAAAAAAAATCAGAACTGCAGTTGAATGTTCTTTTCCACATGTTCTGCAGGTTTACTGACTTTCCTACGGACACCATGAAGATCTTTGGTGATATTTAACAAACTTGAGGACTAACTTAATAAGATTGTATCTATGAGGAGTGACTGACAGTATGCAAAAAAAAAAAATAATCCTTTGATGGTTAGGAGTTTTGGAAGCCATAATTATTTTCTCATGAGAAATGTCTTCACCTGTGACATCTGTGTCTTTGTTCCAAATAGAAACATCTGCTAAAGGTTTGTAGGATGTTTTTAACTGGGAAACATAAAGGAAGCTATTCCCTTTGCTTTGACCCTGAAAACTCTATACCCCACATACAGAATGGTGTGAATTGATGAATGACTACACAAGAAAAAACAGATAGTGGAGCCAGGTAGCGCATGCTGAGATTGCAAGTCCTGGAACATGAGAAGACCTTCATCAAAAAAATCTAAGTGTCTCAGTTTGCAATCACATTGCCTTTTCATACCAATGGGGCATACGGAAATATTTAGCAGTACAAATCTACAGAAATCAGCATGATGATCTGATAGCGACGTGGGTGGTATCTTAGCATTGTGTACCAAAGAAAAATGAGCTGTGGAAGCAAAAATAGCCAATTCTGGAGTATGATTTATGTGCAGCTTGGAAAAAAGACATTTCTTTGAATGTGGGCTTAAATACTCATGTACAATATCTGTAGACTATATGTCTACTACCAGAGATCAGACATACAATTTCTCGATGCTATAGATGCCACAAACTGGAAACTCATCACCTTTTGATTTTAATCTGTCAAATACTGTATGTGATTTTCAAGTACATCCATGTCAGCAGATGGAATTACAAAAGACTCAATGAGTCCCATTAGGGGTTTAGTACAGTAGTTAAATAAAATCTGTTTGAAACATCATAGGGGCATGAACTGAGGAAGAAACAAGACATGCATTTAATCAATAATAGTTTTATTCTTCAGCTTTCAATTTACGTGTTTAGAAACATTTAAAAACTGTTGATTTAAACATGAGTGTGGTTATCGTTGTGTTGTATGTATTATCCATTCATTTTCTAACTAATTTATCCAATTCAGGACACAAGGGAATCAGAGCCCATCCTAATAAGCAACAGGCGCAAGGCAGGTTGCACCCTGGATGGGATTCTAGTCCATCACAGGGCACACACAGACTGAGACACACACACACACTCACACCAGGGCCAGTTATTCAGGATGTCAATTAACTTACCAGTATGTCTTTGGACTGTGGGAGGAAACCAGAGCACCTAGAGAAATCCCCTTGTGAACATGGGGAGAACATACAGTACAGACTCCACGCAGAAAGGACCCCAGGTCCAGAATTGATCCCAGGGCACCAGCACTGCGAGGCTGCAATACTAACCAACTGTGCTACTGTTCTGCTCAGTTGTATAAATTATATATAGATCTGCTATATGTATAGATCTATCATGTGGCCCATCCAGCTTGTTTGCTTGACATTTAAGTGGTCTCTGGGGATCTCATGTACTGTATCTGTTTCTTGAAAGAAGCCAGGGAAATGGCTTCAAAAACTGGGTTCAGTAACTTGTTATAGACTCCCACAACTTTGTGTGCAAAAAGTGCCTCTTTTTCTCCATTTTAAATGCTCTTTGCCTCATGTCCTCTTTGTTTGTAATTATCGTTTCTGTTACCTTGCATATAATTGAAGTAATAGTCATGTAATACACCTGGTATTATCTGGTCTATAATGACTTGGTTCAGATTGGTCACCTTATTTATGGATGGGAGTTACGTTAGCAATTTTCCAGTCAATGGGTGTTACTCCTGTCCTGAGTGACTGTTTAAATAGTTTTGTTGATCATCTAAGAATAACATACAGGATCTTAGTCACTTTAGTACAGTTGGTAGCATTCTTTAAGGCCCTGGAGATGTGTTCATCTAGAGAGCTTCTAACCCCTGCAACACATCTTTCCCTTCTACTGTATGTTAATAATATTTAATATAAGTTGTCTTTGCCTATATTATACGGCATGTTATACGTTTTTTTAAACAACCAAGTGAAATATCAGTTCAATATATCAGCCATTTCACTTTCATCATGTAAACATTTCATACTGTATTTTCACCTTTCTTAAGCTGTTATAATACAGAATAATAACCATTGTTTTTAAGCTTCTATTACAATGCTCTTGATCTTTTCAAGATGCTTTTTGCACCTGTGCTTGCTTAACATCTTTAAATGGATCTTTTTTTTTAGAATTTTATAAAGTCCTTTCTTTCTCCTTAAATTATTTGGGCCCCTAATTTTTCACTTTTGCCATACTCTAAGGATGAATCTAATCTGAGCTTTAAACTGTTGCTATTTATTAATTTCCATCCTGTCCCATTCTTCTCTTAAACTCTATCTCATTCCTTCGTATTCTGCTTTCCTAACATTTTATGAGTTATATGAGTTATACTCACAGTTTCATAATGGTTTTCTCACCATTTTTTTCTTACTTTATCTCGATTATTTGAGGCATTCTCTCTAGTACTGCAGGTATTCTGAAAAGTTGTGTATGGAAGCAATTCTACCACATCTATATTGAGATTCAGTTGCTGACATCTCTGATGGTTTTTTTTTCCAGAGTGAGGAAAATTAAAATCTCCCCTAATAAACCTCCCCTTTTACAAATGCATCTCAGATTTCAATACACAAGGATGACTTACTGTAGTAATGATATCTGAGTTAAGGAGACTGTTTGGCCCTTCCAACAGTATTTTAAATGTGTTTGCATAAGATTGACCAGTGTAGATTCTGAGACTCTTGATTCATCTACTGTATTTACATCCTTATCTTGTGCCAGAAGGCTCTTTTTGATCTGTAGTGCTGCACTTACTTCTTTCCTGTCTTTTCAGAATGCAGAATCCACTAATGCTGTAGTCTTCACCACCACTCTCTGTGTTGGATTCCTTTTACATTGTAACCACATTCTAGTGCAGTAGCTTCTGTTTCTTACATTTCGTTCCTAATACAGTTCACCGAGTTCTCAGAGCGCAGTTTGAACCCTGTGGTCTAGCCAATTTTCATTAGTCTTCTGTGAATGTTTTTCCCAAAGCAAGTTCACTACTGACTGCCAGGTGTAATTGAACTTCAGCATCCCTGACTTGCTAAGAAACTGGAATTCATTGGATTTGCCAAGCTCATGTGAGTCAATGAGAAATGTATCACTCTTGCAGTTGCTACCAACTTTCCTGTTAGGCACTGTATTTCTTGGAAAGTGTCAAATAACACATGGATCTGACAGGTGTGCATCACAGGAATGCAGGGACAAATCCTCATTCTCCTGGCGAGGTAACAGGCGTTGTAGCAACAAGCCAAGTTAATTAGCAGCTGGCATTACCAAACTGTAAGGAAATAAGATCTGAACACTTATACATTCATGTACAAAATACATTGGCAAACCAAGAAGAGTTAGTTCATAATTGCCTCATTGAAAAGCTTCTCAATACGCACGGTATGGTACACATGAGACTCAGCATACATAATGTTACAAAACGTTTTTGTACGTACAGTATCACTCTAAAAACGTCTTGAAAAGCTCTGAGTTGTGGCTCTTAGGCAGACAAAAATCTGCCACCTGATAAAAACATCTTACCACTCCTAGCAGTGGAATAAGTTGTCTGAAGCAGGAAATTATATACATGGCATTTAGAAAATGATAATAGTCAAAACAGGTAAACATATTATTGTTATCTATAATTTGTTTCTGTTTTTCTGAGAAGTCAGTATTGAGGAAGGAAAATTTAAAATTCAAATAGCGTTTGTATAACTTCACTTTCATAATAACCAGGTACCTCTTATATTTTATTTTTCACATGCAAATTCTGTATTTTTTAAAATAATTAAGTACCAATTATGATAGCTTACCCAGGATACAATATTTCATATGAGGCACACATGATTAAATGCATTTACTTGATTGTGTGTTTATTGTGCTACACTGTATATCTGCAGACCTGCATTGGAAGGTGGGAATTTTGTCACTGTTTCACTGCTTATCTCTTCAATGGAAAAACCTAAGAAGACTGGAAGATTGTTTTTTAAAGAATAGGTGATGTAAGATTAACTTTATTTTGGTTTAAGTTTTTTTTTACTAGAATGTATTTGTTCAACTTTTTTAAATGGATCAAATTTTCTGTTCCATATAATTTCCATCAGATTATAGGACTACAGCTTGTAAATCCTGAAATGAATCTAACTTCTATCGAATGGGAGACGCCTTATCCTGAAATTTTCAGAAATTAATTACACATCACTCCTAAATACTTTAAATTCATTAACATTTTTTTTCTGAGAATGATAGATACGTTTCAGAACCTGTCCCTTGCTTTAAGCATGTTAAGTGCCAGCATATAGCAAAATCTACTACTACCGTTGTCTTATATTGATTAAATTAATGAAGTACAAATATTTTGTACTGACAAACTTCCATAAGAACCATAAATATGAATGAAAAAAATCATATTGACAACCTCTCTTCCTAGATTCTTAGAAAAGAATTTTGATTTTAGACTTTCTTCACGACTGTGTTAAACATTCCAGATTTTGTTGTTTGCCGATTTGTTTTCTGTAATTGAAATATTGCTGTATAAACTTTTTTAATAGCAATATAATGCAACATTAAAACATCATTGGCTGAGAGATAAATCAACAGCTGATACCAACAGCTGCTGTGTTTGCCAGGGACTTAATTACAACTTTTGTACTGATGGGACTTTTACCACAGAGATTGTCCATGATACAGCACCCAATTAGTGCACTGTTACATGCCCTTTAAATCCACCTCTCTGTCCATCTGCTTGAAATGTTTAATGATGTATTATTTGTACTATACAAGACAGAACTGGGAGAAGGTTCTCCATTACTGTTTCAAGAATGTGTTTAAGTTGTTAATAAGCTGAATAAACAATTAGTTAAGTGACTTCACATCTTTCATAGCAGTCTCCTGATTTGGGAATTTCGTTTAAGATTAACTTTATTTTTAATTGTTTGCATAGCAGACCCCTTTATCAAGGAGAACACACAAAATATACAATTAAGCTTGAAGTGAAAATAAAAAAAATCATAATTCAAATACTGTAATTAAATACAAAAAGTAAAAATGCAAATGAGAAATACCCTCGAGGCATTGAGGTAGGAACGTGTTAGGAGTGTTATGCCTGTGCAGTGCAAAAGGGAAAACAATGTCCATGGAGCGGTAAACTAGGTGTAGATAAGGAATCTTTGATTTACTTCAACAGTAAAGAGGACATGCTGCTAAGCACAGTCCTGTATCGGTTGGAGGTAAAACTTCACAACAGAGGGAGAGAGATCAAAAATGATAAATGGGTGAGTCCTGTGGAGATATCACAAAGTGGTCAAAGAATGAGCAGTTCTGATTTCAATTCCATAGTTCATTCCATCACTGTGAAGCCGGGGATGAAAATGAAGAGGTATCGGACGGAGAGGACAAGAGAGGAGGAGCAGTCTGGCAGAGGAGGGGGGAGAGAACGTTCAGGCTAGGGGCCTAGGGAGGGACAAGGGACTGCAACAGTGTTGTTAAGACAGTGGTAACCAATGGAAGTACCATAGCAATGTCTTGACATGAGAGAAGCAAAACAGAAAGAGGACTAGGGGAGTATCAGAATTCTGTATGAGTTGGAGAGGGCAGGAAATGCAGACTGGGAGGCCAGCCAGTAGCATGGGAGCCTACACTAGAAGTTGTGTAGACAAGTTACTGAGAAGGGTTGGATATTGCTCAGCAAGGGCAGTGTAGACATGTGACAGGAATAAAAGAGAGAGGAGTCAAAACTGCTGTTCAGGTGCTAAGCAGAGGACCAGGGTGGACCAGGAGAAATGCAAGATAATAAACTTAAAGAATTAAAGTTTATGATGATAGGAGTGCATCCAGGAGGGGGTGACAGAGAAATAACCGTGCCTTCTTCCATATTAATGCTTATTAGAGGGAGGAAAAATAAGGATCTGAGCATCACCTGCAGAGGAGTAGTAGGAGGGTACCCTAAATCCTGCTAGAAAGTAGGTGTAAATAGAAAACAACAAGGGACCAAGTGCAGTGCCTTGGAGAACACCAGTGCAGAGTGAGTTCTATATCACATGCATTTTGTTCTGGTTTTCACTTTAAATAATCAAATTAATGTTCACAGAGGATAATTCTACCCCGCCTAGTTTGTGCCACAAAGTGTAGTGTTTCTTACTGTATGTCTTGAGCGAACTGACAATTGCAACAGTTATGCCTGTACATGGAATTTTTTACACTAACATGCTGTGAAGTCTTCCCTAACATGACCCTCTATAGTTCGACCTTGAATGGGAAAGCAGTTGCTTCTGATATTTTAGCGTTTTAGCGTTGTTTACCATATTAAAATTTCAGTTACTTGTTCTGCCAACAGCTATCATGATTCTCTGCCTGCGTTATATAAACATCAGTCATTTATTTCTGTTGTTGTTTTTTGTTGTTGTTCAGATTCAGAATGTAAATCTAAACATCTCTATTCCCAAAGGGATTATTGAGCAGTAGGGGGATTTGTATCAAGATCAGATCACTGCCCATATGTACTTAAGTAATTCTGTACTTGCTTAACACAGAGCATATTATTAGGTTTGAGAAATAATAAGAAGGCTGGTTTCTGATTGTCTTGTTTAAAACTAATCAATCTTTTAGGTGATATATTTAACTGTTTCATAGGGCAAAGCCACAAAGAAGTTACACTGAAATTAAAAAAATATGGTTGAATATCTTCTAATCCGAACTATTTCTAAATACTTGTACTGTGCTCTGACTTTATTTAAAAAATACACACAACCTTCATGGTCTTCTTAGTTCTTCACCGAGAACAGCTTGAAGAAGCAAAGCACTGTTGAGGTGTTTGACTGCTGTCTTCTTTGCAAAATGTCTGTTTTATGATTGCTATAATCCTGCCAATCAGAACATCAGCCTGAAGCTGTTTTAAATGTCATACAGTAAGTTAATATTACATTTTTAAAATAATTGCACAAAATCCCTCTGCTTTGTGTTTTAGTAGAGTATTGCATTAAACTGTACTTTTCCACTGATACTAAATCATACATAATTCTTTATACTGTATTTTAAATATCGTACATTAATAAAGTGGCAAGAATTTTCATGTACTTATCGGTACTATTGAATAGATGTCTAACCATGTAAAAAAAAATAAAGAGACAGTGTCCAGAGTCTTATTAAGTTGTAATGCAATTTTTTATTAAAGTGCGTACAGAGTAGCTCTAAAATCGCAATCTTGGTATTCAGAAACACTAAGAGAAAAGTAATGATGTGATTTATTTTCACTTTGTATGGTTCTTTGTTGTTAAGTCCCCATGTGTCCGTATGTTTTGTTTTGTTTTTTTCCCCACTTCCTGTATTCAGATACTCCCCCCCCACCATTGGTCCATCATTACACCATTGTTGCCGTATTACGTCATTTGCAATCAGCTTCTCGACCAATCAGAACTGAACTTCTTCGGTATTTAACTTGGAGGGGCCTTTCGCTCGATTTCGGTTCTGCTCGCCTCAGCTTCGTCTACATCTCTCTTTGTTTCGCTTCGTGTGTGTTTCCGTATAGATTTGGCTTTGTTGGTTTGTATTAGTCTCCTCCTCCTTGTACTCTCGTTTGTTTGTATTATCCTTTCTTTCGCCATTAGCTTGCCCAAACGTGTTAGATCCACCGCTGTGCTCTTTTGTACCCTATTCCTTGTGTCTACTCTCGTTTTCCCTTATTGGTATTCGTAACTCGCTTGCGTATTTGTGTAAAGGGTTAGTTAAGGGTGTCGGGTGCATTGTGCACACGTAGTTGGTCTTTGTGTTAGAAACTAGTTTAGGACGGTTGAGTGCCTTTTCTCTTGTGTGGTTTTGGGTAGTTTAGTGAAGGTTAGTGAGGGTGTTAGAAGACGCCAAAGACTGAGTATGTCGGCTTTTATTTTTTATAGTTAGGTCAGCTTCCCCTCACTTAATAAGCCAGCTCCATTTTGTTTATTTTCGTTCCACGGCACCACTCATATTTCCTCTTCCCCCATACCAGTCAACTATTCAAATTGTACATATTTCACTTCTGTTTACCTATCCAAATTACCACTATCTTTTCCCCAAATCCAAGATTTATTCCTGCATGCCTAAAATTCCCTTACGTCGTACTCCATATACCCCTTGACTATTAGGGTGCGTCATATTTGTTTAAACAAAGAAAAGACGTTTTTGTAACTACGTCCAGTTGTTGTTCAAAATATTTCTATTGGTCCTTGCCAAAAAGTTGCATTTGTTGGATTGTTCCGTGGCACTTTCAGCATTATAACAGGAATAAATCAAGAGAAATTACATTTGGGGGAATACAGTCTGCTTTGTTGTCAGCATTCTGTCATGCTGTGTATCGGGAACCTTGAAGCAAAAGACCTATGAAATGTGAAATCCTGTAAAGAGCCAGATATAGGATTATGTGTTGCATTTGCTTACATTTTGACATTAAAGTTTGTTTACAAAGACTCAAGAATCTTTGAAATAACTTTAAAATTAGATTGTGGTGCTGGTACTCAGTGATTAGCATTAATATTGGTAGAAGCATTTATTCGTGGACATTATTTGTAAACCTTTCAGAACTATGTTTCATTTTTAAATATACTGTACGGTATATTATGTCTTAGAAATAAGTCCTCTAATGATTTGTTTTGGGATTGGTTGACACTTAAAACAAAAAAGATTTAAAAAAACATGCTAAAATCAAAGAGTAATTTAGATATGAATTCCCTGATGAAATATGAATGAAGGTCACTACTCTACAAGGTCAAAATATAATACATTGCAGCTTTCACAAAGAGCTTATAGCTCTATACTGTACGTGTGTCAGAGGCAGCAAGGTTTGTATATACAGTACATGTTTCTTTAAATGTACAGGCCAGTGGTTTCATTTGACTTTTGCCCTGAACATCTATTTCTGTGTTTCAGTTCATAGAGAAGATTGCCACCTGTATTGAAATTCGTTCTTTACTAGCAAACTGTAAAATTGCATTTGTTTCAGTCAAAGATTCTCAATTTTAGAGTTCTGCTGAAGGAACCCACTTTTCTTTTGTGATCTGTTATAAATATGTGCTTTTAAGCTGTTATTTTTTCATTTGTGCTCATACTTATCTAAAACAGAAGTTATCCTATGCACTTTAAGATGCTACAGCATATCACATGTGCTTTATGCAACTTTGTCAGATTGTACAAATTGTACTTTATATGGGATTTTGGCATGTGGTATCTTATTTCCTTTGCACTATTGCTTAAAAGGAAGGCAAAACCTATCCTTAAGTCATTGCAAAATATATTTATTAAAACCTAGAATTTTATTTTGGATAATATAATTTCTGTTCCAGCACAATATTATTTTATGTATTCTTCTTGTACACTAAAGAGCTTTCAATGTGCACCTCAGTACAGACAGATGAATCAGATTGTTGCCAAGTTCTGCAGTATGAGGACATTTCAGCTGAGAGAAGACCTACAGTGCCTTGCGAAAGTATTCGGCCCCCTTGAACTTTTCAACCTTTTGCCACATTTCAGGCTTCAAACATAAAGATATAATTTTTTTATTTTATGTGAAGAATCACCAACAAGTGGGACACAATTGTGAAGTGGAACGAAATCTATTGGATTTTTGAAACTTTTTTAACTAATAAAAAAATGAAAAGTGGGGCGTGCAAAATTATTCGGCCCCTTTACTTTCAGTGCAGCAAACTCACTCCAGAAGTTCAGCGAGGATCTCTGAATGATCCAATGTTGTCCTAAATGACTGATGGTGATAAATAGAATCCACCTGTGTGTAATCAAGTCTCTGTATAAATGCACCTGCTCTGTGATAGTCTCAAGGTTCTGTTGAAAGCGCAGAGAGCATCATGAAGACCAAGGAACACACCAGGCAGGTCCGTAATACTGTTGTGGAGAAGTTTAAAGCCGGATTTGGATACAAAAAGATTTCCCAAGCTTCAAACATCCCAAGGAGCACTGTGCAAGCGATCATCTTGAAATGGAAGGAGTATCAGACCACTGCAAATCTACCAAGACCTGGCCGTCCCTCTAAACTTTCAGCTCAGACAAGGAGAAGACTGATCAGAGATGCAGCCAAGAGGCCCATGATCACTCTGGATGAACTGCAGAGAACTACAGCTGAGGTGGGAGAGTCTGTCCATAGGACAACAATCAGTCTTACACTGCACAAATCTGGCCTTTATGGAAGAGTGGCAAGAAGAAAGCCATTTCTCAAAGATATCCATAAAAAGTCTCGTCTAAAGTTTGCCACAAGCCACCTGGGAGACACCCCAAACATGTGGAAGAAGGTGCTCTGGTCAGATGAAACCAAAATCGAACTTTTTGCCCACAATGCAAAACGATATGTTTGGCGTAAAAGCAACACAGCTCATCACCCTCAACACACCATCCCCACTGTCAAACATGGTGGTGGCAGCATCATGGTTTGGGCCTGCTTTTCTTCAGCAGGGACAGGGAAGATGGTTAAAATTGAGGGGAAGATGGATGCAGCCAAATACAGGACCATTCTGGATGAAAACCTGTTGGAGTCTGCAAAAGACCTGAAACTGGGACGGAGATTTATCTTCCAACAAGACAATGATCCCAAACATACAGCAAAATCTACAAAGGAATGGTTCACAAATAAACGTATCCAGGGGTTTGAATGGCCAAGTCAAAGTCCAGACCTGAATCCAATCGAGAATCTGTGGAAAGAGCTGAAAACTGCTGTTCACAAACGCTCTCCATCCAACCTCACTGAGCTCGAGCTGTTTTGCAAGGAAGAATGGGCAAGAATTTCAGTCTCTCGATGTGCAAAACTGATAGAGACATACCCCAAGCGACTTGCAGCTGTAATCGCAGCAAAAGGTGGCTCTACAAAGTATTAACGCAAGGGGGCCGAATAATTTTGCACGCCCCACTTTTCATTTTTTTATTAGTTAAAAAAGTTTCAAAAATCCAATAGATTTCGTTCCACTTCACAATTGTGTCCCACTTGTTGGTGATTCTTCACATAAAATAAAAAATTTATATCTTTATGTTTGAAGCCTGAAATGTGGCAAAAGGTTGAAAAGTTCAAGGGGGCCGAATACTTTCGCAAGGCACTGTAAGTGGTAAGGAAGATGACAACTCAGTTTGTGGGTACTGGGGTTATTAATATCCTTCATCTGTGCAGACTGAATAGTTGTAGAACTGGATACGACGAATCTTAAAAGGGAAGTGCAGGTGTGGTGAAAAAGTTCAATTTAAAAAAAGTTTAAATTTGATAGTTACATGCTGTATTCACATTTTGCATGGTTTTTTTATAAGCTACGTGCACACACATACTGTACAGTACACCTCTACTCAAAGGCAGTATTTCTCATTCTATATTGGTGTTTTATATCATTAATATCAATGTACCATCACATGCTGTAGTAATTTGTCTACTGTAATCCTGCTTTTTTTTCTGCCATGACTGATGCATCTTGTTGAAATCTGACATTTTAAACATAAATATAGTGGTATATCTTCTGCAGTTTAATTCAGAAAACAACTAAATTTCTGAATCAGTGAGCCTCTAGCCCAGTGGAGTTGATTTGGAGTCTAAATCAATAGAATTTAATCCTTCTTCAGATTTTAAATATGAGGTATTTTCTTTGGAAAAATCAAGTCTATAGTCTCCATTAAAAGTGCTTTGTACATCAGGAGGGGACAAGTGTATCTAATTTTCTGATTTGATTTACTGTTTCACATTCTATGAGCTTTTAATTAAATGAACAAAAATCACCTCCACTTCTGAAAAAATAAACAGGTAATGGTGAGCTGAAAATGCTATTTTTGAAAATAAGCAGAAGTAACAAGTGATTTTAAATAATATAAATTGTTTGTTAGTAGCTGTGGAAATTTGTCCTACAAGAACATAAGAAAGGTTAGAAATGAGAGGAGGCCTTTGAGGCCATATTCCCTTTGGTTGCTAGTATCATAATGATCCCAGGATCTCATCCAGCTGTTTCTTGAAAGAAACCAGGATATTGGCTGGCTTGCTTGTTTCAGGCCTGCACAACCCTTAACACTTACTGTATGTAATTGATAACCCAGGGAACCGATGTACAGTAGCAATTATAGAGCTCATTTTATCAAAATCCTGGAATGGAACAGATTGCAAGGCAGCCACAACCTGAATTGCCCTGACTTAAATTATTTAAGGTCTATGTCTTTTCGCCCTAAGAGCAAATTTTTGGTGTGTGTGTGAAGTTGATCAATTATTTAGAGTAGTATAGTTGCTGAAGTCAACAGCAGTGGGACTTTTCTTACTGTTGCTGGCATTCAACAGAACATAATCCATTATTTCAAGAGCAAAGCTTTCCTAATAAGCCTAATGAGGCTGTTATTTAAACATTATTGTTGCAGACTCCCAAGTGGATCCACTATTAATGCAGAGTGGAGATTGAGGCCTTAACTCGAGATATCATTGGTCTCGGTAGTCTCATTGGTCATAGTCTGAGCTACAGTATGTCATTAGTGGACTGTGACTGGGGTTCCCGAAGCGGCGATAGACAAAAGTCTGAGTACTGCGGGGTCGGGTGTCCTTGAGAGGATTAGGGTGTACTTAGATTCCCATGCACCAGCAATCACTGGGACTTCCTAGGTGCCTGTCAGCTTGCAGCTTTGCCGCTGAGAAGGACATTATTCCTACAGTCAATATTGACTCTCTTGTCAGATTACTCAAGAGCATGTTTCTGAGGAAAATAGGCAGGCTTCTCTTTTTTTTTTGTTGATAATTGATTT
This sequence comes from Lepisosteus platostomus, assembly GCF_059453375.1. Taxonomy (NCBI): domain Eukaryota; kingdom Metazoa; phylum Chordata; class Actinopteri; order Semionotiformes; family Lepisosteidae; genus Lepisosteus; species Lepisosteus platostomus. Next base: position 51,767,564 of record NC_142618.1, on the reverse strand, counting down.
ATTTATACGAGTCCATATACCTGGTACGACTAAGAAGCAACTCTCCAATCACAGTCTGGTCATAATCATGACCAGGTAAATGTCACTAAAATTAGTCTGAGTCAGTCAATGAATAATATTGTACATACAGTGTCAGCGCAGCTCCTTCAATTTACAGTAATGTTCCTCCTTTAAGTGGTTCTGCAGTGATCACTGATCCCAACTTAACAACCAATGATACTCCATTACATTTACTGTTAGCAATAACAGGGCCGATTAAGCTAAGATATCTTTGATATCCTAGGTGACAACCTAGTCTCTAACTTAAGACTTTTGAGTAGGGAGCTGCGTCAGAATGCTACAAAGGAACAGGCAAAGATTCATCCCATGCTGAAAGGTAAGGAAAGGAAATGGAGCGTTTTAGCTGAGGAGCCTTTTTCAAGCCTTTACACCTGGAATGAACCTAGTCTCTTAACTATTTACCACAATAATCCAAGAGGTTTGCTCAGAGAGACAGAGATGCAGTCTCTTTTTTGTTTGTGCCCGCCTGCCCTGTGATGGACTGGTGTTCTGTCCAGGGTGTACGATACCTTTTGCCCCTTGCTTGCTGGGATAGGCTCTGGCTCCCCCGAGACGCTGCATTGTAAAGAGGGGTTAGAAAATGGATGGATGGATGTTTAATAAAATGGCACCAAAAAGGAGTGGAATAAATAACCCAAGGAGAAGTCTAAAGCTGTCAAATCAGATACTATAAATATTGCTCTTATTGCCACAATCGGAAAACATCAGGTGGAGTCTACTGATAAGAGATGATCATTTATTCAATAAATTACTTTATTTTGTTACTCATGGACTCATTTATTCTTTTTAGTAACCTCAGGGGTGTTCACAATGTCTTACCCATGCTCTGCGAGAGCAGAAGACATGTATTTATTGATGTAATTTGAAGCCACATTTTTTTTTAAAAGACCTGAAGCAGACAATCATTGGTAAATTATATGTGACCGTAACATGCAGTCAAATGCTTTTTCTGCCAGAGATACATTGAGCAGTGTATATAATTCATCAAAGCCTTGTTGCTCTAGGTCCTATAAATATTTTATATAACAACAAAGGTCCAGAAGGTAGCTAAACACACACACACAAGCACACACATTTGTAGGTACTGTATATACTTGTATATGTTGATTTAAACTCTAATAATGGAGCATAAAATAAGCTAAATAAGACTGCTTTAAAATTAAAAATTGCTATCCTCTACATAGAAGATATGACAACTTAAGAAAACTTAAGTTCAATGATTTTTTTAACATTTGTAACATTAACTATGGAACTATTATCTAATAGCTTTCCTATAAAAAATATTTTACCATTCTTCTATTTTTTAAAGTCCTTGAAAAGCATCATCATAGAGTTTAAATGTTATAGCATTCTAACTGGACTGACAATCTTTGAAATTAATTTCATAATGTCTTCTCACAACGCCTTTCAAGAGTCACCACCCATTGTATAGATTGGTTGTGAATGTGTACAATATTATTTCACCAGCAACTAGTAAAGGTCTGCAGAGACCGTTCTAACCTAATTTGTCTGTTTTTATGAAACCTTAATGCTTGTGTGTTATCTGAATCATTAGTCAGATCCTTTGGTGTCATCTCTTTCCCTTGAGGAACATGTGCAGGTAAGTGGGTACTGGATATCTGTATCGGTGTTTTTCTGTAGAAGGAGAGCTCAACCCTTCTGGTTCTGAATAACAACAGCTACTGTATTTATCCTTTTCAAAGCTGCACTCAACTCCAGCTGACCTGTTTTTGCTGCATCGAGTACTCTCCTTATGCTGCAAGTGGTGTCATATACAGTATACTGTATATTTACTATCATTGTTTTTTTTATATAAAACACTCAAAGGATGATACTATATTTGTTAATTACATTTTTCTCCAGCTACAGCATTTCTAGTTTGTATAGGGTAAATTTAATCTGTCCGCCTCTTTCTGTCTGTCTAATCTGTCTTTAAGAGTGTCTTTTGCAGGTAAGGTACTGTTTTCTCATCTCATCCAGTTTGGAACACTTCGCTCCAGTGGAGCTGAAAATATTGACCACAGAGCAGTAGCGTAAAGGGCTGGAAGGCTGCAGTGTCTTCTCACCTCTGCTCTTAATGACCAAATTGAGCTACCGATTATCTTAATTAGACCAATGTAACAATTTCCAGAGGTTTTCAGCTGATGAGGATTTACTGTACAGGGACCACAAAAAACTACTCTTAAGGGCTTGTGCATCTTTACCACTAAGAATGGTCACAGACTAGAGTGAGCCATTGTGCCCATTTTGCAGAATACAGTACGTATTCAAACTCAATGCCAACAAAAGGTCATAGAGGCTCCTCAGGTTTCGGTTATTGGCAGTTTTCCGTGTTTAATAAGCTCCCTCTGGTATTTCCTTTGGTTGCCTCTAGAACTGGAACTTGCCAATCCGGTATATGCAGTGTTTTGCCATTTAATAAATACAAATCTGTAGGCCCGAGGAGCTCAGTCCTGGTTCTGCAAGGGTGGTGTCTCTGCAGGTTTTTCTAGACTTCTTAAAAGCAGCGCCTGAAGACCTGGGAAAAGCTTTTCAACTCGTCCAGTTAATCCTATAATGAGCTGGTTCAGATCATTACAAGCCTGGTGAAGCGAAAATCTGTGGATACACATCAATTTTTTGGACAGGAACAGAGATCCCTAGTATAGACACTTGTCCTCACGTATTTAATTTCTTACCACAGGCACTAAGCTTAATACTATATTCATACTATACAATATATGACATACAGGTTGAAAAGTCTATTGTTACATGCAACTTTTTACCTGATTGTAATTAAGAGCTCTGGTGACTTAAATATAGAAATGTTCTGGCCCTTGTGTTGTAAATCACCAGTTTTAAATACTGTATATCATCTCTTGTAATTATTGTTGCAATACAGAGTCCAAACCTGGCCCTGTGTAGTCCAAAAGCAGTTCCTCCTATACCTCACCTTTTTCTAAAATTTGACAATGCCTCTAAGGTATTATTAGAAACTTGGTCATCGAGGGCTGAAGAGTTTTCATATTTTAGTCCAAAATTATCTATAGTGAAAATTTAACACAGCACCTGATTAATTGTTCACAAAGAACAGGGGCTCTTTGCAACCATACTTGAAAACCCCTGTTATACGGCAAATGGCAATACTGTAGGTTGCTTCTGAAACAAACTCTTAATTGTCTCTATGATTGGTAAGGTTCTTGTTGAGTGACCTGCAGAACCTTCAAAGAAAGGTTAAAAAAAAAATCTGTTTTAATGAGTGTTGTAATGGGACCTTAGTACTATGGTTTTCCTTCTTTAGTGGAACTAATGATGTCTGCAGTTATATTTAATTAGAAAACAATGAGGTCACTAAAAGGCTTAGTTCAACTCATATAGTTCCTGAGTATTATAATTTAATTTAGTATTTAGACAGGAGGATGGAGATTTGTCCAGTGGTTTGTTATTCTAAACATGACAGAGTTAAGTGCTTGAAATCTTTATTACATGGAATAAAACTGGCATCCTAACTAAAAGAACATACCACCATCCTACAGATATACATTATTAGAAATGTTTAGACATTTTTAGAGTTGCAATAGTTGCTTAGTACCCTGTTTTACATCATATCCATGCGTACCAGAATAAGAGGACTGACAGGCACATCCAAAGGAGAGACAGTCATGTCTAGAGTGAACCTGACTAGTTTAGAAGGGCATTCAAGATGCCAGGAAACTTGAAATATTTGCTTGTGGTTTGTTGAAACAAGGCTTGTGGGAATTCGGAACAAGCTACCCAACAATGTTGTTGAAACTGATACCCTGGCGTATTCTTCCACACAAACAAACTCCTGGATGAAATCCTCAGATCAGCTATTGAACGGGTGATATGGGCTGAATGGCATCCTCTCATTTGTAATATTTTTTAGGGTTTTAAGAAGTATCTACTATTAGAAGTACACTGGCTGGTTTCGTGCTCATTGTTTAAAACAAGAGCACTTTCTATCAATATGGTTCCAGCTTCTTTAATGCTCACATTCCGTTCACAAAAGGATATTAAGTTTACTCCATGCCATACACAGTATTAATGTTAAAATATTATTAATATTATATAATACATACAATATAATTGATAATGATATCATTAACTTGGTTGCTTACATTTTTTCTGAGTTTAACTGTGTTGCATGTACTGAGAAAATACATGCATTTATGTATAATAATGTATTTATTGTATTTTTGTGTATCCAAGTTGATTTTTTGTTGAGGTTAAAGTGTCATTTCAAATAGCCTGCATCCTGCCTTGAATCCTTAACAAATTCAGAGCTAATGAACTCAGTTTACCACTTGCTTTGTTAAAAAGGTACCTTCATGTTCACTTATGCACTTTTACAGCAGTCTATATGCATAGCACGTTTTGGAGTATTTTCTAGTTTTTACAATGTTTATACCTTAATGTATCCCTGACTTTTTCAGCGATTCCCTGTGGCTTCTGTCGTGCTTGACCACGTAACTCAGTGCTTTACCATCCTATTACTACCATTCTTTACTACACTTTGATCAGGGGTTCACATGGGAGCACAGTTAGTATTTAGAAGGGCTTGAACTATGCAGCTCAACTGGCAGCTCTGTTGTTCAGTTTAGCCGTGTACAGAAATGAAAAGGATGAGTCACAGGCATAGATTACATTGATTTTTCTTCAAATGAAGCTTGAAGTCATGGTCTGTATGTTTATGGTCTAAGACTGAAGGATTATTTTATGAGGTATTTCACTTGAATTTCATGGTTAAATAGTAGGCACAATTGAATTTAAGTATCTTTTGGATTTTACCAAACACTGTAAAAAAACTGTATTTTAAATGCTGTCGCGGTATTATAATCCCAGAAGATTTTTTTTCAATCCATGACGTTTTAACATTTGGACGATTAGAGAATAGAGGCAATTTACTGAAAAAGAGGGGGATAAAACCCAGCCAGTTTTTCACCTCAGCCATGGCTCACTTACATAACACCTGTGCGTTTTGTATGCATAACACCACTCTCAAGAAGACAGGCGGCTTGGTAAATTTGTCTCCGTAAAAATCACAGGTGCTGTTGTGGAAACCGCACTTGATAAAAACACACTGTTCCAAAGCATTGCTCTTTTCTGAAATTGAGATGAACTCTGGGCAACTGACAATTTCTAGCCTTTTAGTGATGCGATATATAAAAAAAGTGTTTGTTTTATTGTAAAAGGCGGATATAAGAGGTAGACATCAGTACGTGCTTCTGCCTGTTTATATTCGTTTTCAGATCCTTTACCCATCCAGTGTGTCAAATTATTTTTGTGCAGCTTTTTTTCTTGAAGCTGTTTTCTAAAAATAAGAAAAATGTATATATCAGTATGTTATCACCATTAAAAGAGGTCTAAGCTCCCAAATGACATTGCTTTTCCTCTCACATTTGTTTATTTTTCAACCTGGAATTTTGGCAAACCTCTCTCAGAGCAGCGAATAAGCAAAGTCATGCACAAAACTGAAGACAGTTGCCTGTAGGGCGAAAGAAAAAAGGAACATAAATGAGTTGATTTAATTTTTAGAAGCCTTTGTGAAAGGAAACCCTATTTACAAATTCCTCGACTGCTGTGCTACCAGCTCTTGCCCTTGAATATTTTGTCATCTCTAAATTGTCCTTGAGTAACCCTCATTTACATTGTGTCTTACAGGAGCTTGTGGGGAGTAACCCACCGCAGAGGAACTGGAAAGGAATTGCAATTGCTCTGCTTGTTATTCTGGTCATCTGCTCGCTGATTGTCACCTCTGTCATTCTTCTGACACCAGGTATCGTAATGAAGTGCCTTCTATTTTAATACCTCTCTTTTTTTTTCTCCTTTAAGCTCGGTTAAATTGCACTAAAAATAAAAGATCAAGCTGCGATACTAAAACAGCCAGTGAGAAATGTGACAGAAAGTAAGCAGCGACTGCCGAAATGCTCTCCAGGTAACCATAGACACAGTAACGGCTCTCTTTCCATCAAAAAGAAAGGACCTGAGTAACATGAGCAGTTTTCAAATATGGAACCTGGAAAGCCGCTTCAAATAGATATTTTAGACAAAAGAGATTCTGCCAAGTGAAGAAGATGTCCTTTGAAATACGACAGGATGAAAACAGACTTGAATGTTTGTGTTATTCACTTGCAAAGAAGATAAAAAAAAATCCCCAATCAAATGACAAGCCCTAAAAGTGAAAACCCACAGGGTTTCATTTTCTATAGGTCCGGCAACCCCAGTACCCGAACATAGATTTCTAAACAACTCTCCCTAAATGCCTACTGGGTGGAACAAAATCACTACTCAAGAAGTACAGCAGCACAACTACTGGATTTAATTACTCCACCTCCTTTGTACAATAGCTGCGGCTTGGCTTCCTCCTCATCATCATACCCTGTTGTTGAAGTGTTACTTTAGATGAAAACTAAAGTGAAAAATGGACATGTCCACTCTAGCTGGGCGTGTTACTTTGAAACGTGGGTGTTACCTAAAAAATGAACAATTACAGTAAATTTAAGATAATAGTCTGATAGACTACCGTATATAATGTTATGGAGAAAGTATAGTGAGTACAATGTACATGACAAATCAACGAAAAATTAATGTGTACATATATTGTGTAAGTGTGTGTGTTTAAGTAAATATGACCTTAAATTAAAGATCATAGTCCAATACTAGATATACTGTACATCTACTGCATATGTAGTGGAGCTAGTTCGGATATGGTGGCGTCAGCGCCCTCCCTGTGCGTAGCAGGGACCTCAGCTGCCTGGGCTGAGGGAGGTCTCCTTTAGCTCACTCGGCTGGTTCCCTGTTGCATTACGCCGGAGACCCGGGTTTGCGCCCCAGGTACCGCGGGACAGAACGGGTGGCGGAGGGCACGAGCCGCGACGGTCACACATACTGTATAATGGAAGTGTGAAGTGAAGTGTATACTGTGGAAGTACAGTATAATAAGTAAACCTTTCTGTTTTTGTTTTCAATTAAAAAGAACTTGAATTGTGCATCATTCCCCCCAAGTGACAAGTGAATGTTTTATGTGTTATAAAGCAGTCTGGGCTCTGTCTTTCCAGGGTATGCACCATGCCTAGTGTAGTAATGAAGCCCATACAGTATTTTATATATGCTATATACTGTGTATATTTCTATACTGTATGTTGTGGCTTTGCATATCATCATTCTTTTTTATCGTCCGATTGCTTGCTAACAATTTTGTTTCTGTTTCACTTAAATGTGAAACCTTGACATCGTATTTCCTAGTTGATTAATCTAACAATCTGCAGACGTACAGTTGATGATCTCAAAGAGCCACCTGTTTAACTGGGATGCCTTAAGTTCAGTGTTTCAGCTGCTTGGAGCCTGTTTGTCTCAATATATTTGTCACACAAGGCAGGTCAACTCTTCCATGTTTCTGCAGTCATGTGTTTCAATTACTGTCACTACGGAGTCTTTAGTTGACCATTCAATTCTTCTTATTTCTTATCGTCTTCTGAAAAAAAACCTTTATCAGTTTAGAATTGAATCTCCATTCCAGATGTGTTCATTTTCCACTCTAGTGTTTTTCAATGCATTCGTTGATCCATGTTGACATTTATGAAGTCTAGTATCACTGCATTTCACAATCTGAAACACAATTTTTATCTGGATAAGGCTCAGTTAGATAGCTCTATTTTAATACATTTCAGTCAGTTGTTTTAAATAATAGCGCTACTTTTACTTTTCAGAATTGCATTGCTTAATAATGAAGTGATCTAATTTTATGTTGAACCAATGTATTTTTTTTGGTCCTGTATGTGCATTAATCAGATTTGGAATATTAAATATATGAAAAATTGAAAATGAAAAATCTCCTGTCCCTGCCACATGCTTCTTTTATTTAGTTGTAATCACTAGTCATTACCATTAGATAAATTGCCTGTCTTTTTTGTATTTCATTTCATTCTTAAACATTTTCATATTTAATAGATCTTCATTTCATTTTAGATTACTTCATTTCCTGGATACTGACTGTGCTAGATTTATTTAAACATGCCTTATTTTAAATGAAGTTCAGAATCCAGTGCCTCTCTCAAGGCAGTTTTGTAACATGTAGTTTACATTTTCTTTAGTTTTTTAACTTGTCAGTAACCAAGACTACATTACTTTTTAAGTGAGTTCTACATTTCAATTTCCAGAACTGAGTACAGGTCTAATTTTTACTTAAAAAGGGCCTTCACCAGATTTATATTACATTAAAAACTTTCTGTTATGATTAGGACCATGATTTTTTATCAGTAGTACAATATTTTCTAAACTCAGCATATTAGTCTTAGCCACCCACTGTCAGCATCCATACCATCCACTCTGCTTGCTAATAATAAATTATTTTTGCTCCAATGGTAGTTGTGTATTATTTATTGTTTCTTGGTGTTATCACTACTTTTTATATCAGCAACTGCTTATTAACAACATTTTTTCCGTAAACAGATATGATATTGAATGCCTTCCACTATGTTTTTAGGTTACTATTTTAGCTCAACATAAATATAATATTTTGAGCAACTGGCAATTAAAACATCATTTTTTACATGGCAATCAAATGAAATTGTTCTTAATGTGGATGGAATTTAAATTGATTCCTCCCCCATAATTTCATGTAGTCTCATGCAATCAACAATGGTGAGTGTGGCGTATAATTTTATATCTTTTGAGAGAAATATTTTAAAAATTAACTTTACAAGGTAAAATTATCATTTTAAAATTGCACGTAATTAAATGTAATTGAATTTAATCAGATTCCACTCAGTTTAATCTAATTTAATTTAATCAATTTGTATATCACACAAGGACAATTGGCATTGTTTTTTGTTATTGTATAATTAGATTGCCCTAAATTGAAGTCTAATATGTCCTAAAACATTTTCCAAACAATATTGTACAAACCATTAATAATCAGCGTTGCATACACTGACAAACAGACTGTATTGAAAGAATGGTTTGACCTTACTGATTAAAGCAGGTAGTCATGCTCTTTCTTTCATTCTTTTTGGGGATTAAGTATCAGGACCTAAAAGCAGCACTCCATATCAAAACACGTGCTTTGGTTTTGTAAAAGAACAGCATTCGGGTAAATGCAAGGACAGTTATTTGGAATTTTGACAGCTGGGACATGAAACATTTGGTCTAATGTTTGAGAGGTTTGGATTTGGCCTCTCTTGTTACCTTTTCCCTCTGTCGCTAATAGGACTACAGCTGCCTTTTCTGGCAGATAAATCATCTGGCTCTTGTCATTTCTTCTTCCCTCTGCTGCTTTCCAATGGCCTTATCATTTGCCTTTTTTCTTTTGCCTCATGTTTGATAAATAACCGTCCACATTGCCATGTAAAAGCAGTTTAGTTTTAGTTTGTTTTTTCTGGGCACAGCTTTTGGAATTTTAGCTGTTTAAAACAGCTTAGTGATCAGCTGAATTTGTATGTGAAATACAACAGGACCTCAGATCCATTAGGGTAGATACTGTATGTACAAATGAAGTGGCCATAGTACAGTATATGGTCATTCAGACTGAACAGGTGGCCTCTCTGTTTGACTCCAGCCTGCCCTGATCATGTTTTGACTTTCAAGCCAAAAAGTATTTCTAAGGAGAGCTAGAAGTCTTTATTATATCTCCCGTTTCAAAAGCATCCCTCAAAAATATCAAATGAACTACAAATTCTACTAATTAATTCTGTTTATTATATCTACATAATCAATACAAGCAGTAAAATAGTTTTGTAATTGACCTAAAAATGGGAACAAGCCAGGGAGTTATGTGGGAATTCAGTTAATTCCTATGAACCCCAGAGTCACAGTCCGTAGTAAAGTCAGCAAGAATACAAGTCAGGTTCTTTTTGAATATGGGGTGTGCACAAATGCTTTCTCTTTTGCCTCAGTCCAATTTTCTTGCAATGAGATTATGCCATACACACTTAAAAGTCACTTTGAAAAATATATTTTAAAATACTGACACAGTACAACACATGACCTTTGCTGTAAACATCCATTAGTGGACAAATTGGAAACTTTTTGACGGGAATGAGGGGATGTGGCTATTTGCCAAGGCGAAAGACAATTCTTCAACTCCTTCTCAGCAGCAGATGGAAAAAAAAGGCATTAATTCACTCAGTAATTAAATTCTGCATCCTGCAGTACACCAATGATAAACTACAACAGCTGCTTTAGAATGTATCGCAAATCAATTTGAAAGAATTTCAACACACTGTGTGAATAAATTTCACGTAAATAAAAAAAATAGTAAATATAAAAGTGCTATCAAATGCAAAGCAAAAACAGGCATTGCTGATTTAAAAACAGAGAACATAATCAGTCTTAGTAAGAAAATGTAGCCGGGTGTCTGGAAGTCATTTAGCTGGTGTGGTGACACAAAACTGGAGACTCCTGTCTTGAATTTGTTATAAACAAAATGTAACACATTTGACTGCAGGACATACAATAGGTATTAACTTGTACAGGCCTGCTCTTAGTGGATGTTTCCTGTATTCTTCACTGGAATATTTCCCTTGGACTTTTACGCATTTAGTTTGTTCTTTTACCAAACATATTTGTGGGTGATTAGGGCAGTGACTCTCCATGAGTTTCAGTTAAACAACATTGGATTCTCATCTCTGTTTTTCGTGGACAGTCTAAATGCCAAAGCCTAGTACAAAGATTTTTAATAAATAATCTGTTTATAAGGGGGGAAAAGAATATTTAAAGGCCTAAAAGCAACATGATCCACATTGTTAAAGCAATGTCTTCAGTCTGAAGCTGAAGTGATTATGAAGGGAAATGATACAAGTATTGAGAATTCCAAATGGTATTGACATACTGTAGCAAACTCAATAGAATAGTTCCTGAAACAAACCCAGAAGAGCATTACTGGAAGAGATGATATAAGTGTCTTTAGGACAGAGAAAATAGGGCATGTTCATTCATAGTGCATGGTGGGTGCTTTGGAAAAAAGACTGATTTTCTCCAAACCTTAAAGAAATGCCTGGATGAGATCCTTGTACCAATAAACTACCAGTAACCAAAAGAGCACAACTAGTCAAATGGCCTCCTCTTGCACATGCACTTCTTATGTAAAAAAGAAATTGTTCCTATGATTATATGGTAAATGCTGCTTCAGAAATACACCTGACTGGAATGATTGGGATGGATAAGCAGCTTGGGATGGGATTTTCAGCTTGCCTGTCACTCACTGTAATGTGAAATCTGTAATGTAGAATCAGTTATTTAGTTACTGGCACTGTTTCCATTCTGGCTTCATTGCATGAAACGCACTGTAGTGAGCAGGGCCAATGTGTGTACTATATCTTCAGATTATTTAGGGTGACGGCGAGAGACGATTATTGCATATTGCAGGTAGCCGGTGTGAGCAGTGTCATAGATAGTTCTTTTTTTTTCTTTAGCACTTCTTTTCAATAAGAATCGTACAGATTCCTTCCATTTTTAGGTTTCCAGCGGGTGTCATTTATTTTAAACAAATGTGAAGAGAAGATGTACGTTTAAACCTGAAAGACATTCAACACATTTAGTAAGATGTCTCCAGTGTATAGGTATCCCCAGTTGTGTTTCTTTCATTAGGCTCTGTAATGGTAGATTAATTTCTTTTTCCGCATCCCAAACCTAAACATTACATTTTTGCTCAGGAGACTCCAAATATCTTTACCTCAGAGTAATTTTACAGACAAACACTAGTTTTATGCTTCTAGGGAACACAGTTTTGGAAATGTAGATAATCAAGAAAATGTTATTTAGGTGTATTTTTTAAATACTTTTGAGTGAGACTACTGCATTTCAAGCACTGCACAGTTCTGGATACATATTATTAACATACGGTATAAGCATATATTGATAACATCTATTATATTTGTTTATTTGTTTACTATTATATATATTACATATTGCAAATTCTACCCCATTGAGCATTTAGGATACCTAAATGCCTGAATGAATATAAAATTCTTAAAATACTAAAGTTCTTTCTTGTTCCTAAATTATATCTAACTATAAGTTCCTTCTGTTAGCTACTGTTTTCAGTCATGGATTGCAGTATTAAATTAGATTTACTAGGTATCATTGCTCTTTCTTTCTGCTTTACTCTTAACCATTTACTGTATTTGTTTTACTACATAATACTAATTAGCAAGCTTTCTTTTCACTTGCAGGTGAAGATGACAGCCTAGCTTCAAAGGAAAGGGTGACTGTAGAAGATCTCTTTAGCAAGGATTTCCAAATCCATGACCCAGAAGCCAAGTGGATCAGTGGTAAATACAACTTTGTGCTTTCACAGTATTTATTTATGGATTTAGTAGAGAATGAAAAAAATCACAGCAGCATGAAATACAGTGTGTATTAAAAAATCCAGATGAAGTGTGCATACTGCAAGTGCAATAACATAGATGTTGATTTTTTTTCTCTATGCAACCATAATAATAAATACATATTTCATTGTACTTATGTATATATTCATTTTAAATAAGGTGTTTCTTTCCCCAGGGAGGTTCACAGATCTCTAAGTGGGGATCATTAAATGAGCCCTATGATGTTTAAACCTATCATTAGATAATCCCTAAAGAGAGGAGTACAGCATGTGCCTTGCAATCATAACATGAATTGTTTGCAGTTTTACATACTGAACAAAGGATTTTCAATGTATCAATATATTTTTCAAAAATCATCTGTGCTGGTTCACCACAGAAAACCATTTTAGCACTCGTTACAGCTTGTGCAAAGACATGCTAGAAAATAAATGGATCATAATGCATTCCATTTAGCTAAATCCTTTGTAATAGCACTGTAAGAGCATATTCTGCTGCAGCACTTCTGGTGAATACTTAAAAGCTTGGAGATGGTATTTTATGGTTTTGTGTCTTATACTTGTGGTGGGTCATCAAAAAAGAAGCTATTTTTATCACCTGCAGGTTCAGTATTTGACATTTCTGCAGACAAGCAGGTTATCTATTGATTATGTAATGTTGTACTATCTTGAATATTGTAATGATATAATATAACTATGAAACATATGTGTGTATTTTTGTGAGCTTTATAGAACGCTGAATGTGGATATTTCAGTAAGTTCAGGTGTCGTACTGTTTTGGTGTCACTCCTGCCTTTGTCTTATGTGGGTAAACTCATCAACTTGTAAAAGAAAAGACGACACAATGATTTGCTCCTTTCTTCCTTCCTTTTAAGTAGCACCAGAATAAGTACTGCCCATAATAAAGGGAAACCATATTGACAATGTGGTTGCTGAATTAGAGATGTGTAGTTGGAGGGTGGAAATTCTAGCTGCATACAATAAGGTATGGATTAATCGGGTGCTGTGGGACCTCCATTAAATCATCAGGTTTAGCTGCCAAGATCCAGTGAAGAGAAAAAAAGCCCCATTAGATGTCCAACTATTTTATTCCTTTTTTCCTTTTACACTGCTATTAGGCCATCCAAAAAGACAAATGTAAATGATTTTTGCTCTTGTTGGGAGAGGATTCAGATGCATATATTTCCAACCTTCTAGCCTTCTCTAATACGAATAAGAATAAGAATTCATGTGCATCACATATTAATGAAATCTGGACTGATATTTAGCCAGTGTTTCAGGCTTAACACCCTTGCTCATGCAAACAGTGCCATGGGATCTTTAGTGACTGAGTAAAATCTCAATTGAAAAGCTGGTGCATGGGTGGGAAATTCAGGGTGAGGCGGAAGGGTGCCACTTACTGATCCAGTATTCAGAATCCTGTTCAAGCTGTAACAGAAGCCTTATAGAAACCCTTGGTATTCAGTGGGGATTGTAACGAACAGTTCTTTCCGGACCCCATGCGGACGACACAATCCGAAGAAGTGGGAAACACTTGGAAAACGTCATGCAGGAATACGGGGCTGAAAACAGGGGGGCGTGTCCAAAGTGCGCTGGTGCACGGGGGAGGTGTGGCCGAGGCAAACAATCCAAAAGTAATCCATAGAGGGAATCCAAAAACGCAAGAATAAGTCCATAGCCAGGTGATCCATCCAGACAAGGAATTAAAAACACTAACCGGGTCGGAACCGGCGGACAAGGAACAGGAACAGGAACAGAGGTTAAAACCTTAACGGGACCAGGCGCTTCCAGGTCCCGGACTCGCACGGTGCGGAAACCAGATGCAGAGACAGGATGAACGTCAGCGCCTGGCTTTTAAGGTGGGCTGGGAAAAGGGGTCAGGTGCACAGAATTAAGTCTAAAGTGAAAGGGTGGAGCACCCTTAAGGAGGGGGGACTATAATCGTGACAGGGATCCCTTAATTTTAGCCAATGAACATATCAATGTAAGTACACTATACACAAATGATGATTCTTTATCAAACGAATTTGTCTGCGCCCTTCAACCACACTTGACCCAGTAATTCTCTTTTTACTTTGACCATGACACCTGATTACTGTAGGTGCTACACTCTTGGTGTTCGTGGTAAAGAGTAGAACCATAGGGAGGTTTTCAAGGGAGGAGAAGGCAAACTAGAAGAAGAGGGATCTACAAGGAGACAGTGATAGTTCTGTCTAAACAGAAGCACAGTACAATGTGATCATGCGCAGGAGAAAACACTGGCTGATGATGATAATAGTAATAATAATAATAACATCATCCCTTTATTAACCCTTTACAATTTCATGCATTACGAATTATCTTTTCGCATACCCCAGCTTGCTCTCCATGAGACACAGGCACACAGACATGGAGAGAGAAGCTTGGGGTCAGAGCGCAGGGTCAGCCATTGTACAGCGCCCCTGGAGCAGTTGGGGTGAAGGGCCTTGCACAGGAGCCCAACGGAGTAGGATTCCTCTGCCGGCTGCGGGATTTGAACCGGCAACCTTCCGGCCACAGATCCTTAGCCACAGAGCCACCACTCTGCCCCAAACTTAGAAAAAACATTATCCGAGGCTATCAGTTTATTCATATATCATTTTACAGACAGCAGAGGTGCAGCAGGTAAATTAAAAGAGAACGCAAAATCTTCGTTCTGTGTGGCTTGAAAGAGATAAACAGGGAATAAAAATAACAAACCAAAGTAGAGAAAAATGAAAGGCCAAATAACAGAAGGATCCAGTTGTCCAGCAGTGCTTCGGGGCTTTTTTCCTGGAGTTATTTGAGTGCTGACGATAGAGTTAAATAAGGTGAGGCGTAGCTGTAACAAGTGAATGGTGATGAGAGTGCTACAGCTGTGTGTCGTTAGAGCAGTCACATACAGTACAGTATGGCCCGGACTAGAAGCTGAGTGAACTGCTCATGTAGGAATACGTGAATTCTGCACATGCTGATCAGAAAGTAATTGCAAGGGTGTGTTTTGTAAGAGAGACTGAGACAGTTGGATATCTCATTTTATAAAATGGCCTGTATAACACTGGGTAAAAAATCTGGAGGTTGTATTTCTGCACTGTTTTAGTTTAAAGTTCTATATTTCACTCCTGCAAAACAGTAGAGACCAGCAGTGCCCAAGGAGACTAGAATCCAAGCTGTCATGTTAGAGGTAACTAATTGGGAAATGGGGCATTGTGCAGCCCACAGGATTGTGAAAGCAGTCAGCAACACCCAAGAGAACACAGTAGTGCAGTTACTGTAGGAATACAGATGTTAAGCAATTAATGAGAGGGGTTTGTTTTTAGTTATCTTAGTAGTGATGATTTCTCATCATAGAAGACACTCACAGACAATGAAAAAAATTAGATTGCACAAAATATTGCTTGTGAATAGAATCCCAGGGGGAAAGAGCAGCAGTAGTTTATGCTATACAGTACATCAGTCGCTGTAATTTCTTTTGGCAGATGTGAAGAAATTAAATCTAGTAAATGTAAAAAAGGCGTTTGCAGTTTTGTTTGTTTCTATTCTGCATTGTGTCAGTGACACTAAAGAAGTACTGTACATATGCAAATAATAAACTAAGAAATTTAAAATTAGGAAAAATATGTGATAAAATTAACTCACAAAAACACTGCTACTGCCTGAGATACGGCAGTCTGAATGTGTTTCTCAGTGCAGTTCGGTATATAGTGTGGTATGGAGATGTACAGTAGCAGTTAGCACTATACTTCTGCTACACAGCCCCAGCTCCAGGGAGCAGGGCTTGAATATGGCCTCAGGCATCTGTCTGTGTGGAGATTTCATGTGCTCCTCATGTTTTTGTGGGTTTTATTTGAGTGCTTTGGCTCCTTTTCAGCTCCCCAAGTCTTCTCTAGATCTGACAGGCAATTCCAAACTGCCCTGAGAGGGACTGGCAGCCTGTCCAGAGTGAAGCCGTCATGTGCTCACAGTCCTGCTTGGCACTTCGTGCTTACAGCATAGACTGCAGTTTCACCACATTGCCTCATCAACATGGACAGCTTCAAATGCAATCAATCTTCTGCTCTTTTTTCACTCTATAACTGATAAAAACCAAAGGCAGACAGTATCTTCTGACTCCATTCCTAAACGTAGTTTATTTAATTTAATGTTGGGTCATCTCAGAGTTTCATGCATTCTATTCTCATCAGATATTGGCAATAACCACTAACATCAAATCTACCACTTTCACTGGATTCTACTCCCATTCCCACACGTTATCAATGAATCATTAAGAGAGTTAAGGAGTCCTTCCCTCAGATAATAAACGTACTGTACACTTATTACTGTTCTTAAAAGCTGACGTTAAATCCGTCTGCTCAGTAATGCAGTATGAGACAATACGGTATCTAATCATTTTGGGAAAGGTTCTGAAATGGGCATTTGTGTCTTTTTAACAATGTATCTAGGAAAAAGCTGTACGAACCACTGCTGTTTTGATCTGTGTTCAGATCAATGCATATTACTGAAACAGGTCTTGTTAGGTTCATTAATCATTTATTACCACTGACTCCAGATTTTTGATCCATTCTTATCCTGCAGGACCTCAGTGCTGCCTTTGATACTGTTGATCATAACTTTTTTGTTGAATGTATTAGAGAGGTTTATTAGCGTTACTGGAACTGCGTTGTTGTCATTTAATTCTTAAACGTACGGACAACAAATTTCAGATTAGGAATTGTTCCATCCTGACAAGGGGTCACATGTAGCATCCCACAGGGAGCTTTTTTGATATTAAGAAGTTGATATAAAAATAATTTGCAACTCTCCAAATTCTTATATTTCTTATATTTCACTATTGGTGGCGTAGGAATCAGACTAAGCATTCAAGTCAGGAATCTGTGATCATCGATCCGATTCTTACATTTGACGTTGTGAAGGCGTCTTTTTTCGTCTTCATAACATTGCTCTTTTGTCTTTTCTGGGCTTGATTATTGGAATGCAGTTCTTTCTGATGTTTGTGAACATGTTCCTAACAAGTTGCAATATGTTCAGAACTCAACTGAGCAGATCTTAACTAAAACTAGTAGGCATGGGCAGATATCATCCATTTAACTTTCCTTATACTGGCTCCCTGTGGATGTCAGAATAAAATTAAAAGCAAATTCACTTTTTAAGGGCTTTGGTTCGTCAGCTCCACACTATATCAGCGAACCGTTAGCTCCCTGTAGAATTTGCTCTTTGGATTCGGGCCCTTCACTCAGCTCCCAAAACTCGGCTTTGAACCTCAGGACAGCAGGCTTTCTCTTTTGTTGCTCCAAGGATTTGGAATGATTTCTCTGCCCATATCACCACATGTCTGTCTGCACATTAAACACATGCGTTTGAACCTATGTTTGCATGGTACGTCAGCTTATTTCATTGTATTACATTCTCTGTATGAATGTAGTTGGAATGCATTTGCTTTTGTTTTGTTGCATTGAGGTGCTGCCTATCATGGAGAGCACTGTTTAAAATAAAACAGATGACAGTTACCACTATTACAAGGGAATCATGGGTGGAAGAAGAGATGGAGCTCCATGTACAGCAAATCAAACATACAGTACATATATTCTGGACAGGAGTGAACACTGGGGAGCCACTGGCATAGATAATCAGGGCACAAACTGCTCTAACTTACCCCCCTATGCTTTGCTTTATTTTTAGGCATGTGGTAGGCAACACAGAGATGAAATACTGAGATACTGAGATGAAAAAAGAGCGTCTCACTTCTCTCGGGATGCTCTGACTCAAAAACCACTCGGCACCTCTGACTGATATGCATCAGCAAGGAATGCTTTGATTCTGCAATGAGTGCTTTCATTTTTATTTTTCAACCTAAAAATGGATATTTTACATACTGTAGGTATTTAAATAAAGCTTTCCTCATCATCTGGGATTTAATCTCCTTTGTCTTCATCATCTTCATCTTCCATTTCTGGTCCATCTGCCCCCCACTCTTGAAAAGGAATTGAAACTGTGTTGCTATCTCTTTATAACATCAGATGTTATAAAGATTATGGTTTGACTTAAGACCAATGCAAAAACATTTACAGGCAAAGACAGTTCACATGTGAAAATGGCTTAAATGTAAGATTAATAAAATTGTCATCAAAAAATGACTACAGTAATATGAGGCAAAAACACATGCAGTAGGAGTTTAACTGGTTATAAAATGCATATTAAAGTGTTAATTCTTTCTTATTATGATGGGTTAACCTTTAGTGAACAGGACTGTCTACAAGTACAAATCCTCAATTAATTTTGCTTTTATCATAATGTTTGCATTTTCTTTTCTGCCTGACTGACTGTAATATACTTGTTGTAGCATATAGTAAAGGCAGCAATTTGAAGACTGATATACTGTATATTATACAGGTTTGATTGTACAGTAAGTACTGGCTCAAGCTGTAGATATTTACTTTGATAGCACCATAGAAGCCTAAAGAGATGCTGTAGTGTTCACACTCTCTTAAATGGGTCAATACATTTAAAATTGTAATTCAATTTGCTTGTTAATATGAGTATTCAATATATTTAATAGTGAAAGCATTACTTACATACGGTAAGTTCAGTTTAACAGTCAATAAATAGAGAATAAGATTGTGGAGTGCAGATCCTTATGCCTACAGCTGTGTATGAATCCTTCACCCAACTTGCTTTACAGCTCTTGTAAAACAAGCTCTTGTTACTGTATTAAGATATTGTATTGGAGGTGCCATTATGGACAAAAAATTAATAGAAATACTTTTTATGACAACTTTCAGAGCAATTAAAAGCAATGTTTCATATTTATATCAGCTTATATCAGTCTTAGAGGTATTGTAGCAAAGTGGCACAGTCAGTTTCTGGTCTCATAACTGGTGGGTCCCATCTGTGAACATGATGTTATTCCCTTGAGCTACTCCCAGTTGTACCAGTTTGGCTGGGGGTCCTGGTGTTCCATCCAGGGCAGAGAGTCACATGCTCTGTGATCCACTTAAAGCCACAGAATCCAGGATGGGCTATGTGCCAATGAACTCATGTGGCCTGGATAGAGAAATCACCTATAGGGCCCTATTTAATTGTTTCCTGTTTCCATTGGGGTTGGCACTGTCAAGTTCTTCAGTGTGATGCTCCACATTAAGCTTTAGTGCTGTAGTGTGCTATAGTGTGGAACTAGGATTCAACACAGAAATGTAGATAAAGTTAAAAAAGCTAAATTATTCATTGTAATTATCTTCACATTCCAGTTTATACTTGTCTACTTATTCAGTTTGCAAAGAAAACTGTCACAAAAGAGTATAATGATTCTTATTAGAAATGCTGATGTTATGACACATTTCTAATTTAGTTCCAGTTAACTGGAACTTAGTTTAGATTTCAAAGAGAGTATTAAAGTTAAAATTGCCTTACTGAAATTGGGGTGATAAAGAAAAAAACACTGGTAAATATGAAATGGAAACCGGAGCACATTGGCATTACAGTTATTACTGCTGCTTAACAGGTCCTGGGTCTTGGGTTTCAATCAGGGCTTGGGTCCTTCAAGGTGGAGTTTCCGTGTTCTCTGGTGTTCACACTAGTTTTCTTCGGGTGCTCCACTCCCTCCCCGATCCCCCCCAAAGACAAGCTGAATGTGTTAATTGTTGACTGTATTCTCCCTGTGGGTACCTGTGCTCGAAGAATAGGCTCTGGGCTCCTGTAATCCTAGGCTGGAATAAGAGGTTTTCTCCTGATGGATGGAAGGCGGAATTAAATGGATAAAATCGGCCACAACCAGTCTGAAGTTACTAAATGTTTTATCTGTTCAGTTCTCAGAAAAGAGATGGCCCAAAATGATCATGAGCCTGTTTAGAAAATGGGCTTTACAACCTTCAGAGTACCCTCTAATTCACTCATCTTCTTTTTTTATCTGACAGAGCTCTTACAGCTCTGGTTCGCTCTAGCACTCTGAAAATGGTCTTTTTCCAGCTTGTTAAAGTTTTCAATGTCCATCTTCATTGATTTTTGTGAACCTTTTTTGAGCTACCTTGACATTTGCAGGTCCATTCGCAGAAAGGATTTGGTCTCCTGAAATCTTTTCTGGCCTGTCTGAACTGTTTCAGGAAGATTTCTCTTATTTTACAGCTGAGAGGAGCTGTGTATTACCTTTTCCTTTTCAGTTTTCTACCTTGCTTTTTACTTTTGTGTATATTTTCAGGGCAAACATGCATTCCTCTATCCATTTTCTAATGTGCTTATTCAGTACAGGGTTACGGAGGTGGGGGAGGAGTTGGGGGGTGCACAACAGATACAAAGGGATACACACTCTGGAATGGACGCCAGTCCATCGCAGGGCACATGCAGACACTAACGCGCACACACACACACACACCAGTGCCAATTTTCCCAGAAGTCTTTGGGGGAAACTGGAGCACCCTGGGGAAACCCACGCGAACATGGGGAAAACATACAAACTCTGTGCAGTTGGCACCCCATGAACTGAAACCAGGGCCCCAGCGCTGATAGACAGCAATGCTAACCAGCACATCACTGTACAGTCCCAGTGCGAACACATGCACATACGGTATATAGTAAATACAGGGGCTAAAGTGGAAATCCCTGTCCCCTGAGCTCTTGCGCCGCAGTTTCAGAGCCGGGACAGGGAAATGGCATGGAGAAAGGCAACTGGTAGGGCTTGGTGGGACTCTTTCATTGCGCAAATCCAACCCCATCATCCACTTGCACTGATTGATAATGGACAGTCACCTCTTTCGTAAAGTTTTTATTTGACCATAGTTTGATCATCTGTTAGAACGTGTGCTGATTGTGAGATGTTTTTCTTTGAAATAAGGTTTATTTTGAAAGAACCAAAAAAAAATCCAATAAATATTCGATACTGTACATCAACCTCCACCAGGGCTAGTACTACATAATAAGGAATAATCTGTTTGTTATTTAGCACATACAAAATCATGCAGCCTAACAATTTGGACCAGTATACACAGGTTTGCATTTGTCTCTAAATGGAGTTTTAAACCAAAGTCTAGGAGATCAAATCCCCTTCCACCTACTTGGTATGTATAAATATCACACTTCCTGCTTACTCATTTGAGTGTACTTAGTTTTCATATCCATACTATCTTCCCTCTTGCATTGAAGGGGAGTTGGTTTGGACAGCTCACTAACTTAAACCACGCGACTTCAGGTCTTAAGGGTTTGAGCATGCTACTGAATTGCGAATTGCTTTTATGAAAGTGGTTGCGACAAAGGTAGGAGTCTACCAGGATTGTGAGGTGGCCTCACCTTTGCAACAGGAAATAGTACTTGAAGGAACAGAGAGAGCTAGGGCTGAATGCCAGCTGTAGGTGATACCTGAGTGTCTATATCACCAGTATAGACAACTAGCTGCCCATTGTACCCCAGAATCAATGTTAGGCAGGATAACAAATAAGTATATGACTCATCATTCTGTGGAGATGTTTTTATTTTACTACAAGTGCTAATGATTTCAAGGGATCTCATGACTGCTTTTCTTGTGCTTTATCATGCATTTGTTCCAAGGTTCTTTACACAGTAACACTGCATACCACTTTGTGTTGCTGTTCAAGTGGAATAGGGCACTTGGGTGACAAGGTGTGCTGATGATAGCAGTCAGCTTTAGGTTGGCTTTTATGCTATTTCTAGCTTGTACTTTTAACAGTGACATGAAACACATGAAGCTGGCAAACTATGCGTATATATACCATATAGTGCTAAGTGATCTAACTTCGAGCAAAAAAATGGAAAAACATCTTCGTTATTTTGTGTGTTGGAAAATGTCCCAGGTCAAAAAGATCAAGGAACTGTTGATGACATCCTGTTGAACCAGCAAACACATTTTTCAATTGAAGAGAGTTATCTAATTTCCCCTTTTATCCACATTAATTTCATTTACCTTGACAGCTCTTGCTTATTTGAAATGTCAGAGAGTTTTTATTCCCATCATACAGGTATCATAGCATGGTCCTCAAGAGTTATTGACCTCTTTCCCTCTTTGTCTGCTTGTTCATTTATAAAGCATCTGTAGCCCTTCAGTAGAAGTACTGATTTTGTACAAGTAATAAAAACAGAGTAAAAGCTCTGGAGTTTGAGTGGCCAGCATACAGGTTTCAAAGGAACTAGTAGAAGGTAATGACAGGCTAAAAAGAAGAAGAAAAAACACCACCTTTCTGCTGCTGTGCCTTATATGGCCTAATGGGATATCAATTGAGAGAGCAGGAATATGAAATAGGTCAAATGGAAGTCAAGAAGAACCTCGAACCACATCCTACCTTTCCTTCACTTCCACACAAACCCCCTTTCTACCCACCGAGTGATCAACCACCACTTCTCCATCTCTGATCCTTCAACTGCCAATGTTTTTTTTTTCCAGATCCACCAATCATTTTAATTTCATTCTGCTAACAAACCACCTCATCTACATAACCTTCCTGTCCACTGAGGTTGCATTTTTGTCCAGCAATTGATTGCATCTCTTGCAGAAAGTGCCCTGGCATTAACGCGGAGGAATGGGAAGAAGGCTTGCCAACAGTGAACAGCGAGAATAATAAATCTCTCAGAGCCAGTGGCTCCCTGTTTTACCTCTCTGGTCCTGTCCTTCCACCCAGAGTCCGGGGCTCAGGAAGCCAATATCTTTAAATTAGGTTCACCGTCCTCCATCTCAATGATCGAGTAACTTCATTTTATGCATTTCCACTCATTTACAAATTTCACACTTTCCCCTGAATTCAACTCCCAGGTTTTCATTTATTTGGAAATCCATTTTCACCTCCTCTGTCCATTCTCACATTCTCTTTCTCTTGTTCTCCTTACCCACTCCTTTGCCTCATATTCCTGCTTTCCTCCTCACTATCCCACACACCTGAAACTGAAACCCTTGTTTTTTCTGCTTTTCAGAAATGAACTAACCTCAATGTGTTCCTCCTTAAAATCATAGTAAATCACATTATTTTTTATACAGGACTGTGTACATTGCACTAAATGATTAAAGAAGGCTTAAAGTTTCACTCCAGCGAAGCAACAAAACCTACCCTGAAATAGTGTTTTAACATTATCTACCAGTTACAGTCTTTTTTCGTGTCTTCTTTCAGAGCAACGGTGGGTGTAGCGCTGTAAAGTGAAAGATGAAACTGCGACAAGAGTAGTCGAGACTTAACTGCACTGCACCCATGAGCCCTAGCCCAGAGGGGAGAAAAAACAGACCGCAAACTCCAAGTTTTTATTTTTATGAGGATCTCCAAATAAGAGAGTGGAATTGACATTTGAGAGTTCTGTGTTCTTTTATTTAACATTGTGCTTCACTATTCCACCTCTGTTGGTCTTTTCACTTTGTAACACACTGTATAATATGTACAGTATGTGGAAAATCCTTCAAGTGCACACATGTCACTACAGCAGATATTCATCTTACCAAGAAAGCTTTCTCTTACATTCAAGAAATAATGAAAAGCAGTTCAGCTCTTATTACTGATGTATGTTACCTTGTAGATGACAACTCTGACCAGCAATCCAAACAAAGGGCGACAGTCAATAGTCAATCAATACAGAAGCCTTCCTTGAAATTCTCAGTTTGCTTCAAGGTTTATTCACCTCTTCCTCAAACATTAACATTCCAGTGAGGTAGCCTTAATTACAATAAACAGATTATTGTGATACCACTTAAGCTAAAAATTACAATACACTGTTTAGGCATCAGAAGATGTTTTAAATGCGGAGAATTGCTTTTTACTTCTGTGCTGTGTAATTTTTACCATTAATCATGACTTGTTTTCTAAATGCAATAGATTGCTCATGCTAATTGCTCATTTGTGAATTCCACATAGCAGATGAGGAGTGTCTTTTCATAGGCTCCCAATTTACGTACAATCCAAAAATTTGCTAAAATAAGCTATTACCCTGGCAACAATATAAAAGGATAGTGATCACTTGGGCACTCATTATAATACTGTGAGCTTGTGAAATACAGTACTTTGCTGAACCTTGTTCCTGAACCAATAAGGTTATTCCTGATAATCTTTGAAACGTTGAATCATTAAATAATCCCATAGGTCCAAGATTCAATATGAACATAGACATGCTGAAATTCCTTCCAGTCGGAAGCTGAACACTGTTTTGAGTTGTACTAACATCCCGACAAATGTTGACAGTGCAATCTAGCAACAAAAAGTGCATGTTTACAATTGGGCAACATGACTGTGACAGCAGAGTCTTTACACAGTTGATCTAAGAATCGGTGTCCTTCGAGCAGGCATCAGACTGTTCACAACAGCAAAGATCACCATAACTTAGAAAGGCAGTTGCTTTAAAGAGAAGGAAGGGATTGATTGTTTCTTACTTAAGATGCATTCACAAGTCAATACTTCAGATATCAATATGTAACTTATCTTAATATGTTTTTTAAAAACGTACCAAAAACAACAAAAAATGTCATTTGTGGAGATTTTTCGTCCACTTTCCCAGCACCCACTCCGATCCACACACAGAGATATTTTAGGGGCAGAAAAGATTATTTCATGATCAATAGCTGAAAAAATAGCTGTAAAAGTAAACTTCAATGGATGCTTTGTGGTCAATATATACTTAGCGGAATGAGAGAACCGGAGAGTTATTTACAGTAATTGTCCTTTTCACTATGATGAAAAAAAAACATGGGTAGCCTTGTTGGTCTCTCATGAACAAAAACAGGACACAGTTTTTTTATCGCAATTCTGCTGAATTGTTTACTTCAATGGTTTAATCGTAAACTTCAGGATATTAAAGTAGTTTTAGTATCACTTAATATTTATATATCATTTGGCTGCAAATGGAATTTGAACCATAGTCTGTTAGTCTACTATAATATTTTTTTCCCAGGACCTACTGGTGCAGCCACTCAGATTGTGCATCAAAACTCATTGTGACTGCTGAAACAGTCTTCACTGGCCAAAGAAGATCAATAGGTGGCACTTGTGGTGCGTTAGATGTTAGTGAAAACATTAGCTTCGTTTAATCTGTTGTTCTACTTCTTTAAATCTACTTAATTTGGAATGTTAATATGGAATCTGAGTAACTAAAGGGAAATTTTGGTAGCTGAAAATAAAAATGAGATTCAGAATGTCATTAACAATATTAATTTATGAATACAAATATATTTATTTAGCTGTGCATTGTGTAGATCTCATGCACTTTTCTTCTATGTATCCTGAGGTACTCATGCACTGAGGCACATTCGACTGAAAAGTGTTCAGATTTTGCTACTCCTTTACTATGCATCTATTGTGAATCCATAGATATTAGAATTCTGAAAAGTTATACAGTATAGTATATTTGTTTTTTTTCATAATTTCCTTTTCATCTTGTTTGAACTGACCTATGTTATATTAAGATCTCATTTAGCCAATTCTGCCATTAGTTGTGTCCATTGTGTTACAGAGCTCACTCTCAAGCCTAGATCTTAATCAAACAGATGAATCCATTCTTGAATCTGCTCCTGTGTACTGCTGTCCTGTCAGTTGAGGCAAATGTGTTTGCTCTTTGGTTTTATACAAAATCTCAATAGCAGTTCATGCACACTTGGCATCTTAGACAATAAGCAGAAACAAAATATTGTTTATCAAAATATTAAAAGTGTGTAGGAGCAATGAGATGTGATTCTGAAACATACTGGTATCCATACTGCTCATTGTCCCAGGTGAGCAGTAATGCAACCTGAATAGCATATCTCAGATGTAAAGAAAAGATTTACAAATTTCAGCAAAGCCAACAGTAGCTTGGTTGGTAAAATAACTGTGAGGTAAATCTTCATAGTATGTAAGCTGGGCATAGTAATTCAAGATCAGATGCCTTTTCTCAACTGCAGCTCCCCCTAGTGTTATAGCATGGTAAAAATATGATAGTTATGAAGCAGATGCCATGCTTTTTATAGTTATATATTATGATTACTGTATATCTAGTGGTTTTAATGACTCATGAAATTAATTAAAAGTAAAGATGTTTTTACTTGTATAAAACTGAGTCAATTAAGAAAGCAGAATAAATAATCTTCAATACCATGTATAGTGTACTGTATGTTATATAATACAAACAATTAAGGGGTTGGGAAAAAATACATTTTTCACAGAGGCATGTCCTTTTGGTCACAGCAGTGTATGCAGAAATGTTATCCATGTAGGTAATCCATCAGATATGTAGGGACATATCTACACATGTGAGTGCTGCAGTTTAGGTATTTTTATATTGAAAGAAAGCCTCTTTGAATCCTTTTAGTTTGGTTATTTGGTCTGGTCTGGTCATTTGGTTATTTAATTGGGTGGCATGTCATATCGCCCAAGAACCTCAGCCATTTCAAGGATCATTCTGAGAACCAAGAGAAAACTATGATTTTAAATGCAATTCATTTTGAGAACGAGAACTGATTCCTGTGACTCGCTGGGAGCCTACGGCCCCGTGGTGGCATCGGTGAGAAATTCTCCGTTCCATCAACCAGAATGTCTAGGACATCACCCCTGAGTCTGTAAAGCAAGAGTAGGCAATGCCAGATCTCGAGTAGGATGGGCGAGGGTTGGCGAATATCGAGTGTTGGGTTCTTACAGCTTTTAGAAGTTTTCAGTTATTTCTTGATTAAGACCTGAAAAACAGCCTCGCCGAATTCAATTCAGTCATTATTGTCTGAGATGGAATACAAACATCCTCATTGATGGACAACTGGATTTGTTCACCCCTGCATTTCATAACACCAATAAGTAGATAAGTTGGAGGACCCCGTCCATACTTCTTCATTCTCCCAGTGTGGGTACTGTGGTCATTTCTGTGAACCAGGACAAAAAGACACTGATAGTGTTTCTAAATTGGGTGGGTATATAATAGAAATAATCGGTGATGTCAGATTTCTTAAAAGATTCAAATTGAGATAGGGATGCCTTTCTTGGGATGCTGAGACATTTGTCTTTCTGTGTAACAATGTTAAGCATGATAGATGCTTAGTATTTTATGTTGTTTCTTCTGCAGCAGAGCATGAGACATTTTTGGATAAATCTTTAATTAGCTTTTAATTCGCCTCTTTGTTTGGTTTGCTTTCTACCTTTCATCTTTACATGGGAGATGAGCCATTGTTTTAATCTTTTTCTTGTGTTCAAATAACAGTGTAATTGATTCTTTTCTAAATTTGCTTACATCCAGATTTCCTTAATTCTATTTGCTTTTCTGCTGCCAGACATCCACTTTGTTGTTTGCATACTTAGGTTTTTGAAAAAATGAATGTAACCCATGTAAAATCAATTCATCCTTTAAGATGGGGATTAAAAGTATGTTTTTTACTTCACTAAACAGTAGTCTAATAGTTTTTTTGTGTGAAATTAACAGAGATATTACAAATGATAATGGAATCTAACATAAATGTCTAGTTACAGGACATAAAGCAATGTAAGTATCAAATGATAACAAATATGCACCACATATAACCATGGATTCTTTTCCTATGAGCTCTGCTGTTGATATAAATGTCTTAAGCTACTCTTTATGGCCAGGTTTCCAAGAAGCCTTTAAATCATTATTTAAATATACAGTATATGACTCTATACTTTCTAAGATGCTGAAGCTCAGTTTTGAAGTATTTAAAATGTTCATGCAATGCAATGAACATGCAGGGTTTTGGATTACTTCTCTGTAACATCAGTGGAAGTTACTGTATCTATGTTATGAATAGCTGGCCAGTTCGTTGACAATCCCTCTGTTGTAAAATTACATTTTAAGTTTCTCTGGACACAGTCATATCTTTTACAAATGGATAATACAAGGATAAATGCGTAGAAAAACAAATGTCTGTTATTTCTTTATGTTTTACTGTGACGAGTAATCACTGTCCTTGTAGTACTGTTGTCAGCTTAAATGTAGTGAGCTGTGCTACTTCAATGAATTGTGTCTATGAAGAAACATGCACAAGCAGTCCAGCATATTCTGTCTCCATTTTGTTGTTTCTGTATTTTCCTGTCGTCTTTCTCAGCCATTTTTCTTCACTCCTCTGTGGAAGCCTGTAGTTTCTCTAGTAGAAAAAGAACTCCCTGGTTCATGGAAATAAGCAGGAAAGACTTTTAGCATTCATCTGGTTCCCCCTGGTAGGACACAACACCACCAGCATATAGAGTGTCCTGCTGAGATGGTGGGAAGTGGGTCAGTGTCAGAATATTGATCACATAATCTTATTGCGGGCTGCGAAATATTATTTATACATTTTGTGAGAATTACCTTTTAACTTTTTTACCCTGTGCAAGCTTTTCAGTGGTGAGAACCAACTGGCAGTTTTGTAGTATGAGGATCACATATAGCTGTGTTCAATCTGAATTGTAAGGATGAGATATATTGACATATTATTTGACATATTGCAATAAAAGGGGTGTATCACTAAATGAAAGTTTTAAAAAGGAATGGTCCTTTATTTAGTAAAAAAAATGCTTTATATTACAGCTTATAGCTTACATCTTTATACGTACAGTATGCCTGCATATGATGATGTGGACTTGCAGGTGATTCTAGCCAACTTTTCAATATTTCTAATCTTGGTTTCGTAAGAACGTAGTATAATTATAAACTAAAAGATTAGAAGTTCTCAATGTTATTTTCTATTTCAAAAAGTCTGCATACAGTACCTTTTTTAAGACATCTAAAAAAGGACATTAATTATGACAGAATATTTGAAATAGAACTCTATTCTCACACTTACAGTTGAAGATGTGGTGATAGGCAGCACCACGGAGTATCTCCAAATATTTGTCAGATTGTCAATCATCTTTATGGTTTTTTTTCAGTGTATGAGATAAGATCTGCTTAGCAGATCTTGTTCAGTGGCATGGTGTTGATTTGTTAGAGGTAAAGACTGTCCATTGCTTTTCAAGATGATTATTGTTTCTTTTTTAATTTGAAAAGGCATGTTGTTTTTTTCACAATTTGATCATTGTGTCAGTATCCCAGCTGTAGCCTTTTATACCCACATACAGTAGATGGAGCTGAGGAACCGTGAACTATGAGCAGTTTTACATGGTACAGTAGATCTCCACAATACCCACTGAAGAGTTAGCACTGATCGGAGGAGAAATAAGAACACAGAACATGCGAACGTTTATGAATGAGAGAGCAGACCATTGGGCCCATCTGTTTTTTTTTTCATTGCTTATCCATCCATGGATTTTCAGCTATTTCCTGAAAGAAGCCAGGATATCGACTTCGACCACACGGCTGGGCAGCTTGGTCCTTACTCCCACAAACCTGTGCGTAACAAAGTGCCTCCTTTTTCCAGCTTTAAATGCTCTTCCCCACGGTTTCCATTTGTGTTCACTGGTTCACGTTTCACTGTTGATTCTGAAAGAGTCCACTGGATTGCCTTTGTCAATGCCTTTGAGGGCTTCTGGTACTTGGTTGAGCTCCACTTGTATTCAACCTCATAGTTAACTCTGTCAGTGTAGGATACTCCTTCGATCCCTAAAGATGTCGCCTTTTCTGACAATACATTTCTGAGTCACCCAGCACTCCATAGGGGAAGCTATTACATCGCAAGTAGAAGGTACCCAGATGGAGCCCATTACCCTGGGTGAAGCAGCCCCTTGAATGGAAACAAGCAGTCCTTGGTCTTTTGATCACTTCTGTTTTGAGAAATCCATTCATTGCCAATTAAACATACAGCCCAGACTTCAATCAGCCAAGTCCGTTCTTTATAGTCAAACCTGTACTTCAAAGTGAATGTCTTCATGGGTGGATCCTCCCAAGAGTCTCCTCTAATAATTAACTTATTAAAATCCTTCTATTTTCTATGTTCGATACAGGAGAATGATTCTAACCTGGCAAGCATCGGGTGCAAGGTGGGATACACCTTGGCCGGGACTCCAGTCCATTGCAGGGCACACAAAGACACAGACACACACTCTCTCGCCAGGGTCAATGGTTTTTACGGAAGCCAGTTAACCTACCAGCATGTGCTTGGTTTACGTGAAGAAACCAGAGCACCAGAAGGGAACCCATGTCCCAGGGAGAACTAACAAACTTCACACAGACTGAACCCAGAGCCCCAGCCCTGCTAGACTTAGCTGACTACAGCTGGTGGTTCTAGTGATTTTCACTGAATGTGTCAGGAAGGCGTCTTGTCACACAACGCTAAAATGTATGTACTGTAAGTAATGTGAAAAATACCTACCGCTCACAGTGTGGCTCGGGGGAATCTGCACAAATAAAAACCCAAGATATTAGCTGTTTCATTTACAGGATTAGCAAAAAGCTTACAAACCACAAAACGCTAAAAGAAATAATGGCTTTTCCTCAACAACTAGAACTGTAGTCAAAAACTAAACTTCTAATCCTATGACTATAAAGATCTCAAAAACCTCAACAACCACAGTCACAGTGTGTGCCCATTAATACAGTACACAGAATAATGATATCTGTGGGAGAATGTGCAGTCTTAGCCCTTAATCAGTTATACAAAAATTGGCTAACATACAGCCAGTGAGACAATTTAAGTGTTAGATCCCCCATTTGGCAGCCTCCACAGTGGCAGATCTATGATAATTGCTGTCTCTCCAAAGAATAGCCTGCCACAGTGGATTCCTTCTTAACACGTTAGTCTGAAAATGCCTTAAGGCTTCATGCTCTTTATGACGCTAGGGATTATCATTTGGTCAGTTAATTTAATGAAAAGGCTATCTGAACTTGTCAATGCAATACAACTCCATCTCCTGAGAGAACCGTGACATCGGGCAGACATTTCCACGTATTTCATGAGATGAAAATCGGCGATTTACAAACCGCTCACTCTGACGGTTTTGTTATTGTTGCCGGCGATTTCAACCACGCGGATCTTAAGGCAGTCCTCCCTAAATTCTACCAATATGTTAACTTGCAACCAGAGGGCCAAACACACTGGACTTGGCTTATACAAATATAAGCGAGGCATATAATGCTGCCCCCCGCCCCCACCTGGGCTACACTGACCACTAAAAAAACAGAAAAGGTATAGCACTCAAACACGGTGTGGTCCTTTTAAGATGACAGTATGATTTGAGACACTATCCATAATACTGTTCATACTTTATTTGCATTGTCTCTATTTTTATGCATGTCTGATATCTGGGATAAATAATATTTATTTTATATGTATTGTCATGCTAAGATTCCCTCCTTTCCAAAAGATGTGATTGGTTCTTGAATGGCAAATGATGTACACACATTTTATTTTTCTTTGCCGTTTTTACCGACTTTTTTACTTTGTTTCACCCACAAAAGTGTTCAAGTGTGAGCATTCCAATTTTGATTAAAATATTCATACTTTAAAAACGTACGTATATCATGTGTAATTTAATTCAATATAAATTGGAATATCATTGGAAGGAGGTGAACACTTTTGCAAGACACTGTATCTGGGGTGCACTTCAAACCCTACTTGTGTAATTGACCCAGTTTCGTACTCTTCGTGAGATCTTTCAGAATACGTAATGATGGCATGGGGGATTCACAGTTTGCAGATTACAAATTATTTTAAAATTCATGTGATGATGTGACTAACGGATCAGTTATGATAGAAGGGCTATTGGGAGCATTACTAGTTCAAGGTTTAGAAAAGATTAAATCAAATATCAGTGTAATTTAAGCCAACTCTGAAGCTTTTTTATAACATATACAGTATAATAAGCTTCAAACATTTTGATTATAGTCATTGTAGAAGTAGCACCATGTGATGACTTACTCAATTATGTTTAGTAACAAAGCCAAAAAAAATGAACGAAAATGGGTCTCCTGATGGGGTGCGTTTGTTAAATCTATATTTCCACAGATGTAGTCTATTTCCATCTTAGAAGGCGTTGCACAAATGCAAGCCAGATATGATGGCTACATGCAAGCAAGGCATTTTAAAGACTATTTGTCATAACACTCTTATTTGCTGTTCTGTCAACCTTTTTTTGAACTGGAACAGAAGAATATGATTAGAATTGTGCGTCATATGTACCATTCCTTAGACAAGGAATAAAGCACTCTACAGGTTAAAAGCACTGCATTAACAAGTTGTTGGAGAATTCCTACTGACATTGCTGATTTTTAACCCTTTGGACTACATCAGTTTTTTTATCATTTATCATTTTATCATTACATCATCTTTTTTATCAGTCTTTTGATAAACATCTCAGAAATCACCATGCTTGTTAAAGTATATAGAAACTCAGTACCTCTCAGATCGTCTTCCATCTTTTTAATCCCATACAAGTCTAACATGTCAGTGTTTGTTAGAATTGCAGAACAATATTTCAAGTATTTTTCCTCAAAGCTTCTCTTCAACAAAGGTTAAAGGTGCAGAGGTTTAAAACTGAATCTTTTCAATTTCACCACTTTGGAAGTATCATTCAAAGAAGAGCATTCCTTGAAATTGTCAGTGCTTGCACTATCAGTTAGCCAACAACTTAATTTAGAATTACACTTCAGTTTTATAGTTTCTTTTTTGTGAATGGGACTTATTTATTTTTTATTGTGCTGTATGGCTTCCATACGGTGCTCTATTGATCTAGGCTCATTGTTAGTCATGTGCAGAACTACCACGTCTGGCCACTTTTTGCAGTTTAATTTTAAATTGACTACATTTTATCATTCTTGACATACAACAGTCCTTTTGTGGAGTGCTGCCAGACCGACAAATGTAAATATTGAAGAGTGTAATGTAATATAAATGAAGAGTACCTTATCAAACCAAGCATTTCTTGAAATATCCCAGTATGTTCAGTTGTCTGGGCTCTGTTTGAAGTTGTATGTATTGTCCCAGTCTTGAGATGGCGGCACTACCATCATGCCTTCACATCCTGGGCCTAGCTGGTCTGATTCATCTCTTCACTGGAGTCATTGAGTTCCACCAGCTCTACCAGTTCTGTGTTCAGTGTTCTGTAAAGGATCCACTTGTTCTGTAAGCAGCCACAAGTTATACAACATCATCATATAGAGCATTTGATACAAATCTGTGGTGATCTACTGTACAAGCCCCTTACTAGGAGAATGGTGCCATAATTTTTCTTGCTGGTGACTTTTGCCATAGATGGCTGTTCAGGGTTTAATAAGAATAACAACATCACTTTATTGACCCTTTACAATTTCTTGCATTAGGAATTATCTTTTCGCATACCCCAGTTCATACACTGACTTGAAATGTACTTTAAACAGATTATTGCAGTCTGTTTCAGGTGGTGATATTGATGGAAGTCAATCTAACACTTTTTTTTATATGTGCACAGTTCTGCAAAAGCAATAGAAATTAAAGACATTTAGGAGTTATAATATACAGCAATTACTCAACATTAGTCTTTTGATGGTTCCTACTCTTACAACAACTTTGAAGTAGTTCAGGTGGGTAGCTGCGTCAGCAGCTGAATAGCAGCTGACATCTGAAGAAGGCTCTATGGCCGAAACGTTGTGTTTTCTTTCTTCTCTTTTCAGCATGGAATAAGCCTATTACTTGTTCCCTATAATAACTTTGTTATTTTTGATACGGCTTAGTCTGGGTGATAAGAAACCAAGTTTGCCATTTAGCAATCTTTAATACACATTGATCAACATCTTTTATAAATTTGATAACAACTAAAGAAAATATATAAGCAGCCAATATAACGTATTGTTACAGCCAATCCATCACATTCACTTATCCAAGCTGGTTGTAATCAGGATTATGAAACCTAATAGGGGCAAAACAACTACCCATGGCTGCTGACTGACTTTATACATGTGAACTGGAATTAATAGTTTCTTTAGATGGTTCTGCTTTCTATCACTGTGAAGTGGCCAGAAGTCATTAATATTCCCATTTCCATTATTCATAGTGATTTCTGGCTTTTAAAAAATAACATAAACCCTCAAAAGTGTCCTTTGTAAGATGCTGCGCTAATTGATTCATTGTCAGGTGTTCCACGTCATTAACATTATGTGTTCTTTTTACACATTCAACCAGTAAGTCTTAAACGGTACCCTTTTCGCAACATTGTACAGATCTACTGCATAAGGATTAATGTTTAATTTAACATGAAATACTTAAAATTTAGTACTGTCTAAGTCTTGGGCACAATAGAGTATGTACAGTATATACTGGACTGTACAGAACGTTTGGAAGTGATCAAAAGTGAATCATGTCTGTAAGAAATTGTCTAAAAGTGTTTTTTCCAGCTTCATATAACAATGAGGTATTAAATCTATTTTGGAGTATTAGGTGTTAGTTTAATCACAATAGTTAATAACATTTAACAAATAACAAATACAGTGCCTTGCGAAAGTATTCGGCCCCCTTGAACTTTTCAACCTTTTGCCACATTTCAGGCTTCAAACATAAAGATATAAATTTTTTATTTTATGTGAAGAATCACCAACAAGTGGGACACAATTGTGAAGTGGAACGAAATCTATTGGATTTTTGAAACTTTTTTAACTAATAAAAAAATGAAAAGTGGGGCGTGCAAAATTATTCGGCCCCCTTGCGTTAATACTTTGAAGAGCCACCTTTTGCTGCGATTACAGCTGCAAGTCGCTTGGGGTATGTCTCTATCAGTTTTGCACATCGAGAGACTGAAATTCTTGCCCATTCTTCCTTGCAAAACAGCTCGAGCTCAGTGAGGTTGGATGGAGAGCGTTTGTGAACAGCAGTTTTCAGCTCTTTCCACAGATTCTCGATTGGATTCAGGTCTGGACTTTGACTTGGCCATTCAAACACCTGGATACGTTTATTTGTGAACCATTCCTTTGTAGATTTTGCTGTATGTTTGGGATCATTGTCTTGTTGGAAGATAAATCTCCGTCCCAGTTTCAGGTCTTTTGCAGACTCCAACAGGTTTTCATCCAGAATGGTCCTGTATTTGGCTGCATCCATCTTCCCCTCAATTTTAACCATCTTCCCTGTCCCTGCTGAAGAAAAGCAGGCCCAAACCATGATGCTGCCACCACCATGTTTGACAGTGGGGATGGTGTGTTGAGGGTGATGAGCTGTGTTGCTTTTACACCAAACATATCGTTTTGCATTGTGGGCAAAAAGTTCGATTTTGGTTTCATCTGACCAGAGCACCTTCTTCCACATGTTTGGGGTGTCTCCCAGGTGGCTTGTGGCAAACTTTAGACGAGACTTTTTATGGATATCTTTGAGAAATGGCTTTCTTCTTGCCACTCTTCCATAAAGGCCAGATTTGTGCAGTGTAAGACTGATTGTTGTCCTATGGACAGACTCTCCCACCTCAGCTGTAGTTCTCTGCAGTTCATCCAGAGTGATCATGGGCCTCTTGGCTGCATCTCTGATCAGTCTTCTCCTTGTCTGAGCTGAAAGTTTAGAGGGACGGCCAGGTCTTGGTAGATTTGCAGTGGTCTGATACTCCTTCCATTTCAAGATGATCGCTTGCACAGTGCTCCTTGGGATGTTTGAAGCTTGGGAAATCTTTTTGTATCCAAATCCGGCTTTAAACTTCTCCACAACAGTATTACGGACCTGCCTGGTGTGTTCCTTGGTCTTCATGATGCTCTGTGCGCTTTCAACAGAACCTTGAGACTATCACAGAGCAGGTGCATTTATACAGAGACTTGATTACACACAGGTGGATTCTATTTATCACCATCAGTCATTTAGGACAACATTGGATCATTCAGAGATCCTCGCTGAACTTCTGGAGTGAGTTTGCTGCACTGAAAGTAAAGGGGCCGAATAATTTTGCACGCCCCACTTTTCATTTTTTTATTAGTTAAAAAAGTTTCAAAAATCCAATAGATTTCGTTCCACTTCACAATTGTGTCCCACTTGTTGGTGATTCTTCACATAAAATAAAAAATTTATATCTTTATGTTTGAAGCCTGAAATGTGGCAAAAGGTTGAAAAGTTCAAGGGGGCCGAATACTTTCGCAAGGCACTGTAACAGTGTCTCACATGGGCTACGAGCCTCAACCAGTTCCTCTCCAGTATCGCAAGGCTAACCTAGGAAAGGTACGATAGCCATTCTCTCTATATACAGTATATACTTTCTCCATCGATTATTCATGCCACCTGGCCTATCAGATTGTCTGTGAATACAAATGAGAGATTGGAACTCTAGTGCCATTCTCATTGCTCCTCTTAGGAACTAAGCTCCTGTGGTTGGATCTTTCCACACCTCAAGTCCAGGACTTGCTTGACTTCATGTCTTCCCACTTGAGCCACTGTCATGAATTTTTTCTGCTAGAACGAGGAACCTGTCAGAGTTGGCCTGAGGAAGCCTCATCCTGTCCACTTCCATCTTTACAAAGAGTGTCTGTTTCAACCCTTGCATAAAATCCTGAACCTAAAGGGCAAAACAACAGGACTGGTCTCCTCATGTATTCTTCTGAAACTGGTACTCAAGCAAAGTCTTTGACGAGTGTCCCATATGGAATGTACACAAAGCTCGACCATTCACTATTACACGCAATCTTATTCTGTGTGCATAATTTGGTGGTATGATGAGACGGTTTTTCTCTGCACTGTACTACTCCTGAATTAGAAATGATTAAGATAACAGTCAAGTCGTTCAAAAGCATTTCCAAAATTACATTTCTTTTCCATTCAAAATGGTTTTTATTAACTTCAGTCTATAGCTTTACCCATTAAAAATGTCTTTCAGTTGCAAAATACAGTGAATTATAGTACATCTGAGACATTAGTGTGCAGACCATGTAAATACACTAACATCCTAATGCTTAAAGAAAAGTTGTTTGTTATGCAATACTGCAAGACCTGTGAGAATCGATTAGAGGTTTTTAAAGTACCATGTTTTATGCATCAATTCCTTTAGTATTAGTGTCATTCTGTACTGTTTAATGCCTGTAGCCACAAGAAGATTAGTCATCAATGGCATATTATTAAATTATTTTTTGGTTGGATTTGGTGGATGTAACTACTGTGCATCTGAAAGTTCTAATTAAGGGCTTGTTCAAACTAGAGGACAAAAGTAGCTTTGATAATTCACTGCTTTGTGTTCAGATAAATCCAACTGCGGGAAAGACATTTAAATGCATATGGAAAGCTATAAAACTTAATCACCATTACATCTACTACAGTTGTCTCATGAGAGTCAAAAGGTAACTTTAGCGTCCCATTTTGAAAAGCACGGATCATGCATGTTTTAAATGCACAAGTCTATCTATAGAATTTCTTAAAATGGTACAGTAGTTTTTCAAAACCATTTTGCTATTTCAAACTGTATGGTTAATAAAGTTAATGTAAGTAATGGTACAATAAACCATATTGTTGGTCCCTAAACTATTTTTTTTGAAAAGGGTATAATATCCACTTTTGACAAATTATTCAAAACAGTATTCATTCCTATCATATACAGACTCCTACAAAGCAAAAATCTACACTTGTATTTAACTCATTGGGTTATCTAGAATCAATGCACTGGGCAGTTATGTTATCAATACTTTTCATATCTGATTAATACAATATGTCCTAAAATAAATTATCCCCAACATTTTTCACTGGCAATAGTATATTTTGCCCACGAATCACCAACGATGTTCGAAAAATACGGTGATCAGCGGCATTTAAACAAGGCATCAATAATAAACGTGACTTTCTCCAGAAACCAAAGACGCTCTGCTGAAATTCTTACATTCTTTTTCTTTTAGTTTCACGTATAGTCTTACGTGTGGATAATCTAAATACCAAAAATATTTCCCCTTTATTTACGTGCAGGAAACAAAAGGTCTGACTGGGATTCTTTATTTAGAGTGAGCAAAATGTTTTGAGTAAAAATAGAGTGTGCGTGGAAATGATACCAATTAAAATCTTCTTGCGGTTGTTTACTCCTGCCAAACATGATTTCCCCTTGTGACTTGTTATTCCGAGAACATATCACATTAACCTTTGCCGTCTCTCTTCCTTTGTTTTGCAGATCAGGAGGTGCTGTATCGCACGCGTGATGGTGACGTAAAAAAGATTAACGTGGAGACAAAAGAAAATGCCACATTAATATCGAACAAACAATTTGTAAGTGTTTGTTTTTAAAGCTTATTTAAAAGAGAAATTACAATAAAGGATCAATACTGGAACACTCCTCATGCTATAGAGAGTCAATTATTCTAAAGGAAGGAAGTGATCAATAATACCGAGTTGCTTACCATACAGTACCATGTTTTTGAAGTTTATGTTCTGTCCACTGTTATTGTACACTGTTACTGTACCGTACATAAAGATAAACTCATGATTTATATTTTATTATACAATGATTATGTAATAGAATTCATTTCAAATGTTTTAATCCGAAATATCAGGCAAAATCACAGAAAATGCGACCACCAATACAGCTGAAATAATTAAGGTATGTTTTTGGTTTCAAACGTGAAAATATTACAAAGTTAGTGTGTTTATAATAATAAACTTTGTTTTCATATGCTGTAGCACCTTTAAAAGTGGCTTCTCAAAGCACTTTACAGAACAAAAAATACACACATGAGAAGAGATTGTAAATGAGGGAATGGAATGCAGTAGGAAAGCAAAGGGACATACAGAACCAGTTAAATAAAAGCCCTTCTAAAAAAGAAGGGTTTGAGTCTAGATTTGAAAGAGCTCAAGGAAGGTGACTCTGATATCCTTAGGGATAGAGTTCCAGAGCTTTGGGCTATAACAGGGTTATGGCCTCCCTGAGCATTAACATGAACAACATTAATACATAGAACTTATAGACTTCTTTGGGATGTTCAACTGAAGCAAGCTGATGAAGATTGGCCAGTTTCAGCTGTTTCCCAAAAGATGTTTTGTGAGACTCAACTCATCCATTGTAGATGTTCTCTGGGCCAGAGAAAACAGCAGTTTCTCTCAGCTGTCAACATCTTACTCGTGAATGGCCCCCAAGCATACCAATCTTTTTTTTTTAAGCAGGCAGAAAGCAACTGATTTTACTGATGCAATGATTCTCCTGAGGAGCATCTCTCACAGACAAGCTACCTTGTCACAATCAGATGATCCCTAGTAGTGAATGGCAACTTTAACAGGTTCTTAATCAGCTAATTTTGGCCATTTTAACTCAACTCACAGTTTGAAGTCAAAACATTGAGTACCTGTGATTTTTATAAACAGTTTTTTTTTTTACCAATAGGAGCAATTCCTTATAGACCAGCTTAAATAATCAACAAGTCTTTGTCCTCATTATTTGCAATGTACATAATATAATACTGTACAGTATGTGCTTTCAATGAGTTATTGATATAAAAAGAAGACTTGCATTTTCATTGTGCATCAGCACCCTTTTATGATTTTGATAAATTTTATGATAAATTTTATAGGAACAAGCAGAGGTTAATTTTATTCTGAAAAGTAAGAAAAGATGACATCTTCAGGTTTTGTGGGGTTTTTTCTTTATACTTTTCAATGTAAATGTAACCCCTGCATATTTCTTTGGCACTTACACATTGAAACAGCTCTGCATTCTAACCTAATTCTCATGCTATATATATAATTATATATAATAAGCAAAATCACAGCCATTGATTTCATTATCTTTTTCCAGCAGGCTCATAAATACTGAAAGCAAAATTAATTTCCTCCTCACTGGGGCTCATTAGTAGTGTCCATACTGTACTATTCTTGCTCGGTGTTAGTCTACAGTTGAGCTCCAGCTGGAGAGAAACAAGTATGTAGCTAGTAAATGTTTTTTTTTGTTTATTGACACTACCAAAAAGATAATAGACTCACCTCTTATCATTTTAGTTTTATTTATGATTTCATACCATATACATTCTTGGAAGAAATTAGAGAAACCATGTAAATGTGTATACTGTATGTAATTCAAATCACTTGTTATGCACAGCTTTTGTGTAAAAATCAAGTTGTTTCATATGGAAAAAGTTAAGGTTTATTCCATGCAGAAAAGAATAGAAAAACACAACGTTTGGTTGTGAACCTACTTGAATTGTTTCATATGTACTGTAGTATTACATTGGCATGCTGTAGTGTAATTAGTTGTTAGGCAAATCGTCTAGAGGATTTGCTAATGGTAAATTTCCATAGCTTTTAAAAACTTTGAATTTTATTCCTTAGACTTCAAAGTCTGACATTTAGCTTTGAATGAAAATCACACTGGGCTGCAATATGTCAATATGTCAATTGGAATTTGCATTAATGAGTCTGATTTCGAAGAAACTTTGAATTCTGTAAAAAGTAGAAAGAAAGAACGCAGTGTTCTAGCTGTTGAGCTCAGACCTACAGGAGGTTCAACAGTGTTTTTTCTTCATTCTACTTTTACAGTGTGGAATTCATTTATGCTAGTTTCTTTTCAGTCTGCAAATGTGCACAGTTCCCCAATAAAACCTCTCTTAAAATCCAGTTTTATTCCAGATTTTCTTTCTACTGCCGATGAAGCAGGAATAAAGAACTTCATAAAGCGGAATTAATTAAGGATTGAATGATGTCCTATCTTAAAAATGTCTAATAATGTTATTACTCTAATCATAGTAGCATTGTATAGTCATTATTAGAGTCATTACTGTTATTAAGTCAACAGTTGGAGATATCCGATGCACACTGCAATCTTCAGGATAGATTTTGGAAAAGGCCACTCAAAGTTTCCTGCATGAATGTCAAATTGAAATGTCTTATGGACAGATGACATGAAATTCAGCTATTTTGGCATGCTCATTAAGATGATGTTCATGTCAAATAGATGAAGATCATTTTGACAAAACACTCATACCCACTATGAAATACGGTACTGTGTTAGATTTTAGGGTTGGTTTGTACAGATTCTGGACCCCTTGTCAGGAACGTGAAATAATGAACTCCAGTATATACCAGGACATTTGGGCCAAACACCTGGTTGTTCCTTCCAAGAAGTTGATGCAGATCAACAAAGGAATGGCTAGCTGCACACAAAACTAGATATTATCTTCACTGGCCATCTCAATATCCAGATTGAGTCCAATGGAGCATTCATGACTTTAACTCAAGAAGGCTTTTCACTAACAGAGCCCAAAGTGTCTGAAAAAAGTCCAGCAATTCTATATAAACAAATGTTCATAATTTTTCCCTCTGAAGTGCCAGAATCCCCATAGCACGCTACAGGAGACAGTAGTCAGTGCCAGAGGTGTATTTTATAAATGCTAGCTACAGGGGTTTGAATACATGTGATTCTTGTGTTTTCTGTTGTTTATATTTCCTGCTTAATTGGGTTTATGAATACATTAGGAGAGCATTTTATACTGTATGAAAAGAGAGATCTGACCAGCATTTGTATCTGATCATCATAAATGTTTAAGCATGTACTGTACTGTAGTCATGTTAACCTTTTTTATGCAGAAGAATCAATCATTATAATATGCTGAATTTATGAAGTATTTACTGTATGCAGTATTGACAATGTATTAGTATGTGTTTCACTGCAATCTTCAGTTACTTTTCGTTTATTTGGCTGTTTTTTAAGTGCTTATAAAATCCTGTTAATTTCTAGTTTGAAGAGATATAGTTGTTCATGCATAACAACATTTGTATGAATTCAAGATATGAGACAAGATTAATTGTCACATGTGTACATCCTTTATGATGGCAATATGTCAAAACCTGTCATTTTAAAATAGGAACCTGAAATCTGCATTAGAAAAAATGTAATGCATGATTAAACATCTCATCTTTGTCTTTTTTGCAGGAGATGTATAAAGCCAGCAAGTATGAAGTGTCACCCGATATGAAATATGCTTTGCTTGCATACAATGTTGTACCTGTAAGTATTTTTTTTCTAAAATGATTAAATGTTGTTCTATTGGAAGGGTACCTGCAGTATTAATACAAGGTAGTCTAACATATTGTACTGTACATGATTGCCTTTAGCAGTAGCAAAAAGTTCAATGGAATTTTAAAATAAAAAACACAAGCTCTTCTTTCTCTTCCTGGCTTTGATTAATCTTTTAATGTTGAAGAATAAATGGAGTTTGTAACAAAGGTTCAGGAGGGCTGACAACAACAAGATTCCCTTCATTGTAGCTGTCCTAAAGTGTTATCATCCAAGACGACATTTCCCAAAAGCTATAAATATGTTTAGTAAGCCTCTCTTTCTTGCATTCATCTTAAGCATCTGCAGCTACTGTTTGGTTAACCACTTACTGTAGTTGAGATAGCATCTACAGTAGGTACTGTACTGTACAGTATGTTGTAGCAGTAATAGTATAGAGATGTCCACTAATGCAAGAAATTAATTGGGGTATGTAAGTAATAAAATGGGAAATGTACCTACTGCATGTACCAGAGCAATCGTTGATGAGTAATGTAAAATACTCAAAATTAATAGTTGAGAGACTTTTCCTTTAGGTAGTAATCTGGTAGTATCTGATTACTACTTTGTTATTGTTACTACTTGTTATTAGCAGACGACATTTGTCAGTCAATTAACACCTCATGTAATTATATTAAATTGGGTGCTCAAAAACCAAAATATATTTAGAAAACAGAAGTACACAATCATTTTGTACAACGTAGCAAATATCTAATGAAATACTGTAGAATGAACAAATTCCTACCTCATCATAGTTTCATCACAGCTTATAAAAACCGAATGAAAATCTAAACCTTTATTTTTATTCTTATCAATGAAAATAATAACTCTGACTTTCCTTGGTGCTTTTCAGTCAGGTTCTTTTTCTCCAGATTCTGGCTGACATGGCCTTCCCATAACCCTGGAGCAGCAAAGACCTGTATTTCCCTGTTCATTTTCTAGTGCTGTAGTGTCCTTCTGTCTTATTGCATGATCCTCTGATAGGCCAGGACTGTGGAACTGTAGATGATTAATGGCTCAGTCTGTTTTCCCACCTCATCAGAGAGAAATGAGGCCAGGCCATGACTGTGTTTCACTGTCCCTTCCAATGCCACACTAGGTACAAAGATGTCCACACCGCTGAATACTGCATGTCAATTGGTAGCAACGTGCATGAGCACTTTCTACCAGTCCGCATTTGGGATTTACAGTCAGCACACACATTTTGTGAGACAACAAAGTGGCACATCATTTGATAAACCTGTGATCAAGGTTTTGATTCCAGCATAGCTCTTTATGATGTAATTGAAATAATTATTGGCTTAATTCAGGCGGTTCAACACATTTTCCCAGCTTTTCGGGAACTGCTGATTTAAAGACTTCTGAAATAACTAATTTGTTGACATAACATCGTGGTTTCACTCCAGAGCTCTTTACATGTAGGAGGGACACACTTCACCCATCTGGGTGATGCGCCATAGTCATTTTGCACCAGCAGCTGCGTTAGGTTACGAAACCCTTTCATCGGTTGATCTAAGGGGTGTCTTTAAAATAGAATTTTGGATGCCAAAAGTAGAATTTAACCAGGACACTTGGGTTAACATCCCTACATTTGTGTACAGTCCCATGGGCTTTTAATGAGCAGGTAGGCAGGACATCTGTTTAATGTGTTAAGCACAGTTTCCATTGTCATCTTGCTGGAGCACTGGTTCTTGAAAATTTCAGTCCAGAGGGAAAACTACCACAGGTCCACCCACAGGGTTGGCAGAAGCAAGCTTGTTTTACTCCTTTTCATTGGAGGTCTTCCATCCCGGTATTGATCAGGCCCAAAATTCAAAGATTTGAAGAGGTCAGGCAATAAGACGGCAACACTGTTATAAAACCTGAATAAATGTGGCCCTCCAGGATTGAAATTGATATCTGTTTTAATATTTACAGATAATTAAACCATGGAGGATGAAGTTGCCATCATCGTGCTTTCCTTGAAATTAGAATACATAAACATTCTAATGGATTTTTATTGTTTGTTGAATCATTAGGAGACTATTTGTTCAGAATAAGTGTTATATGCTGTATATTAATAAACTGGTGTTTAAAAGATTCAATTATTTGAATCATAAGGTACAGCTGCAATCATTTGTTTCTTGTAATTATATGCACAAAGTATTGCACAAGTGATTAATAGTGTGTTCATCAATTAATCCAATTAAGCATTTGCACTGTGATTATCCTAAGCAAGGGTAAACGGCATCTACTTAACTGCAAAGAGAATGGATGACTGATGAGGCTGACGTTACCGTTTCAGTTCATGCATGTTTGATATATTATTTATCTTAATCCCATACACAGTAAAACATACACAATATGTGACACAGAGTCCAGGTGCTTTCCTTGAGGAGTGCATGTGGGATTAAACTGTCTTACAGGTTAAATTTTATTTTTTCTCACAGCATGGATATAATTATTAATGTGGCTCCTTTTACAAGGTGTGGCAATTTCTGTACAGTCTTGCAGCTGAAGTGATCATTAGATCGGGACACGCATGCATTAAAAAAAATGAAAACT
Source organism: Lepisosteus platostomus (assembly GCF_059453375.1). NCBI lineage: Eukaryota > Metazoa > Chordata > Actinopteri > Semionotiformes > Lepisosteidae > Lepisosteus > Lepisosteus platostomus. The sequence goes on along the minus strand of NC_142618.1, from coordinate 51,722,891 downwards.
AATTAGATTGACTATGTTCTGTCACAGCAGGTTGGGCTTCAGTGAAATTTCAGACCTTTATAAAATGTTGTGGGAGGTAAACAGACTCTGCTCTGACATCTTCTATCAGCCTGAAGCAGGACAAACTTCAAGGTCCACAGTAGTGGCTCTTTGAAGAAAGGATATAGGATATTTTAATGGTTGACCTTGTCTTGCAATTACACAAACTGTGCACAGTTAAGTGGCAGCACATAACAGCCAGCATGGAGAGGGGGGTTCTGGCTGTGCCTTCATTTAATAAAGGAAAGGCAACATGACTGGCAGGAATAATTTAAGGTCTGCAAAACTTTGGTCCGCTCTGTCTCTAATAACAAAATGGTAAAAAAAAAATGACAGTTTTTGATGTTAAATGGGAAAGTAATGCCGCGATTCAAAGATGACACCACAGAGGATTTAAATGCTGCCTTTCCCTCGGTCGTGATGGATAGCACACTATTCACATGACAGCTGTGACCCTCCACTGTCATTGAGTCTCGCTACATCAGTGCGCTGCTCACCCTTCACAGCCTTTCTCCTGGCCTGCTCCACTGTATTTCATCCTTGCTATCCTCGAAATGGCAGGCAGGAAACCTCTGGGATTCTAGGTGTGGCATTTAGGTGCGAAGCCTTGTTTACTGCTGTAGCTCACATGTTTTGTGTGTTTCTCCCTGTGGCGTGATGGGTCTTTTCCAAACAGGTGCAGTTGAACACTCACAATCCAGTCGAGATGTGATTTATGATTACTGTGGAAATTTAAATCTAGGCTTAATAGCTACAGGGGTACATACAGGTTTAGACAAACATTATTTCACAAATGGAAACTTCCTTTAAACTATCACATGTTGAATAGTATAGACCCAACCAACATGATTTGTGAAAGAGACAAAAGAAGAATACCATCTGTTTCGAGTTCCTCATTGCATAATATTCAGAAGGTTTATATCAGATGTGCCACTATCAGCTTGCTGATATTAAATAAAACTTTCTAAGTACAGAGAATATGCTTGAAAATGATAACTTTGCATCATAGTTCTTATTGTTGCATGAGAATCGCGCTGATTGGATTTCCAAAATTGCAATACTGAATCAGAGAAGCAAATGCAGTATTAATAGTAAAAAGTCGAATTAATAGTACATTTAATTGCTATTAATACAACTTCCTAATAAAGAGTAACAGTCATAGACACAGGAAAGTCTTCTTTCTTGATTGGAACAGTAAATGTTTTGTTTTTTTATTTGCTTGCAGGTTTACCAGCACTCCTTTACAGCATACTATATTATATGTGAGATCCATTATGGGTAAGTGTCCCTATAATTCAGCTTTATTGTCACTGTATTTGTTTATGTTCTTATTGAAAAACAATGGTTTATTTTACAGTTTTCAGTATTGCATATAGTTAAATTTAATCATTAGTCTGAAGAATGAGAGCTTCATTAATACATATATTATCAATCATAAATCACACAAGGTGACATAATAATGTAACGCATCAAGGCTCTCTTCAGTGACAATGGTATATAATGGTACTACAATAAAAGTGAAAAATGAAAGGTTTACAATGCAGACCCCAAATATTCGCATTTTAATTGTGTTTGCCCTATTCTCTTTACATATTCAAGGCATGTTGTCATCATGTATAAAAGTTTCAGTATTGTTAGTTTTGAAGGCATAATAGCTTTTGAGTACCATTTAGATAATTATCTCTTCCCCTGGTTTTGTTTTAGAAAAAAACACTAATAAACATGAGTAAATAAAACATGATACTGTAGATCTTACTGTACATCAACAGTTCTGGTGAGTTAAAGAATTTTCAATGGCCTTACCATTTGAATGGTGACCACCAGCAATATGATTTTTATAACTGTATTCTGAAAATGTCCTAAAATTATTAAGCCAATTCTGAGGGGAGTAACACAATCAGTTAAATATAAGAGAACAGTATTGAAATTAATGTTTTAAGAATGAATTAGGACATTACAGAGAGAGAGACATTTTAAATCTCATATATAGAGAATGATTTGCTACATTTGGTTGATGTTTTAATTAAACATATCATATATATTTACAATTTTGAAAATACACTACTTTTTAATAGGATTTGTACTTACTGTATATCTGGGCAGAACTGAATGCACATTTGTGACTGTGTTGCCACCTGGTGTACTTTAGAGGTATTGCAGAGTATTGGTCATCTTTTCATTTTGGCGGGGAGGGGGACCGCAAACTTGGGTAAAACGGTCACTGAGCTTTCTGTGGTTCCGGTTCCAGCTGGGTTTTGAACGATTTAATTTGACCAGTCGCCTGATAATTACCGAAAAACATCATTTCCAGGTCCTTAAACAGGAACAGTTTAAAGCTGCTATTGTAACATGTAAGACTGTTGCCCTTCAGGATCAACTTGACTCTTGAGATCAGCAATGAAGAGTTTCTAATATCTCCTCTAATCTCTGTATAACTAATTCTTCAAAGCAAATGGAACACAGCTGCTTGAGCAAACGTTTAGCTATTATTATGTACAGTATTAGGTAATACACCATACTATCAATATGGAGTATTGCAGTGATGTGGCCGATATTGCAGTTCTGCAGCAACGCAGGTCTTGACTCTGGGCCTTGAGGCCACGCTGGAATATCTTGTGGCTGGTGTTTGCTTGCACTCCCTGAGTTTCACAGATTTTTTTTCTCGGTGGTCCGTTCTCCCTCCACCTTCCAGAGAGGTACTGGCTAGGTTGATTGATCTATCTAAAATCTTAAAACATTGCGTTGGTGTTCCCACAGGAAAACTAAGAATTTGAACCCTCCAGAAGTTCAGAACGTTCAGCTCCAGTATGCAGGGTGGGGCCCTCATGGGCATCAGTTGGTAAGAACTTTTTTTTTCTCAATGCACATTAACAGAGACATACAGTACAGTGGTATTAATACAATGTTATTCGATATGCATATGTGTCTTTTGAGTTTCTCTTAAAGGTTACTGAATTCATGGATAATGCCCGTGTTCTGTACGCTGTATTTGCATCACAGGTGTTGCAAATTGCAGCCATGTTCTCCTCTTTTTGTGGCTCACTGAGCCTTGCCTTGCTTTTTACAATGAGCTAGTTTTTTTTTCCTCCATTCTTCTGGACCCACGATGCTGTTTTGGGACCAAAGATGTATCTTTCCTATGCTCATTTGTCTTTTGGGATCACATTACGAAGAACAATTTCTCCATTAAATAATCCATTTGGGAATAGCTAGCTGTTTTTCATCCTGTCTTTCCTTTCACTACAGTGCTGAACATATGCTCCCCATGACAGATGCTGTTTGTCATCAGGTCATTAGGCCAGGTGCCTCTTTCTGTATTAGAAACAGGATCAAGTTTAAGCAGAATTTTGGGGACACATGTTACTTACAGAGCTCAGGTTTTCAGGTGTCATGCTAGACTGCAGGATTCTCTTTTGTGAAACAAATCACACAATTTGGCACTATTGTCTAGACTCCTAAATGCAGTCTATGGGTTTTAGTGTCTGTCAAAGTTCCTGGCACTGTGGTTGTCTTGAGAATCGAACACTATTGGGACATTGAAATAGAGCAAAGCATATAGTGGTATGAAACAGCTTAAAAAACGTTTTGAATCTGTAAAGAGAACCTTACTAACATAAAAGGATTTTTGCATGAATTTATTTGAGAAAACTCACCTCAAAGTTTACAGTTCTGTTTCATTAAAAGTATTCTTGATTCACAGTGTGTGCACACTATTGAAGGCACAATTAAAAATCTGTCATTAGTTACTGTGAGATGTGGTTCTTTCATATGTACTTATTACAAAGTGCATTCTATCTCATTATACATTCAGTTTTCTTTATACAAAATTAAAAATTCAAAGTGGAGAGTGAATCAATCATGAAGCAAAGCAAAATAGTTTAGAAAGCTTACAGTCCAGGTATCTATTGTAAGATGACCCGGAGAAGGATCATTCATAACAGGTATTTCCGGACCTCACACCTGAGCAAAATGGCCGCCAGGAAGAACCAGCTGACCCGCTTATGGAAAGGGCCTATTCAGCGAAACAATGAGACACAGGTGAGCCGCATCAAGAAACAAAATATAAGTGCCCCGGAAGCGGTGAGCCGGCGCGGAAGCTGATAAACTGAATGCGGTTTGGAGGAGAAAGAGGAGCTGGGATTGTGTTCACGAAAGGATTAGAGAATAACGGACTCGCGAAAGAAAAAATTACGGTTTGCGGATTGTGGCCCGGATATGGTGTGGATCCGTGTTCATTTATGGATTTTGGGTAGTTTGAGAGAGAGAGAGCGGATTACGGACTGGATTTGGAAGATAAAAAACGGAGAAGAACAGTGTGGTCTGAGTAACGTATCGCGTTTACATCAGCTTTTCCCCCGGCGACGCTGGATCATGCAACAAATGAAGCAAGAGATTGTGCTCGCCCTGATGTGAGAAGTAAAAACATGCAATACAACTAAAGGGTGTAATCTAAGTTAAAATATTTACGCTTTTTAAAATGTTAAAGCTGTAAAATACTATTAACTTAATACACATCATAGATAATATACAGCCTTACTTTGAGCTGTTTATTCTTTGCATTGTAGAATAATCAACAATTGACACTTCTGGGAGTGACCTAATTTCTAGTCAATTTTTATTTCCAGAAATGCTGTTCTAATAAAAATACAAACCTCATATTCAGTGACCTTTATCATTTGATTAACAACTGGCTTCATCTTCTCCTGGTGTGTTATAGCAGAAGTACATCAAATGGTTTGAACAGTCCGTAGAGTATTCTAACAAAAAGACAAATCTTTCTCATACAAAGTCCTTTTTTTTCCCCCACTGACTGAAAGAGATTATAATTCTACCACTGTCAACACCGTTCTAGTTTGAGGTGCTTCTCTAGACAATCATGTGCAATTTTCAGTATATTCTAATTCTAATAACAATTTAGCCCGAAGGGTTTTTTCTTATCTCCATAAACATGCCTTGTGCCGTGTCAGTAGCTCAGTAATAAATGAAAACCTCCATCAGCATTCTTTTGTTGCATACCTTAAGCAATATCATTGGCGTGGTACCCGTCCAAGTGTGAAATGATATCCCTAGTGCGTTGTAAATAAGTATTAAGGAAACTGGGAATTGCAAACTAAGAAAGCTGTAGCAGATATTACTTGCTCGGTTTACCAAGTACCATTAGGTCACTAAAAGTTCAATTTGCATGGAGTGTTCTGTATCAACATTTTAGTTGACTACTGTTAATTTGGAATGTGTTTGTTTCATGCTACTTCAGGGTATAATCACTTGTACTAACATCGAGGTGGATTGTGATACCTGTGTTTTGAACAGTGTTGTGGTTGCCGGGTCCTTTAGGGTCTGTTTAATTGTAATTTTTTACTGGATGAATAAATACGAGTACATTTTTGTTGAATAATAATTGAAGGCGAATCCACTTCATATAATATTTCATTGTGTTTCTGCCATTAAGAAGGTGCAGATCTTTGAAAGGAAAACCTTACACCTGTAGAACTAGTTTCAGAAAGGTTATGCGGGTGCTTCACTGTAAAATAACATTCATTTATTGTAAATTTTAAGAATTGATTAATAAAAGTAAATCCTCAAATAGAATAGATTTGCTCATAGTTTTAGATTCATTTTGTTTTATATCTGTTAACGGATTACATAAGCAGATATTAATGTAATCTAAGATCGTAAAAAATGTATATTCCATTATTTGAAATGCATCTACTATCGTAAATAATTCTCACTGTACTTTTCTTGTAGAAATGCAGTGTAGAAGGCATATGTGTGATGTATTTACATTCAGCAGATGCACCAGCTATTTCAAATGTGTTTTTTTTATTTTTCTGCACCAATTCAAAGGTCAAATTGTTCTCCATAGGTTGGTTTGATGTCTTTATCAATTCTGTGGGTTGAAGTTTCTTTTTTTCTGAACAGCTTTGTCATTCCCTCCATACATCTGTAATCAAGGCTGAAATCTTCTTGATTGTATAAAAAATATCAGAGGCCTATCATTTATAGACCAGCTGTGCGGCTGTAATAGCAATAGTAATTGCACAAAACAAAACAGACTTCTGTTTCAGATACAGATTGGATATTGATCATTTGAAAGTAAAGAATGAAAATGTACTACAGTAGGTTCACCATGGTTGACATGAGATTCGAGATCCCTGGTTTGCTTAGCTGATAACTACCCAATGGAGTAGATGGGCTGAGTGGTTTCCTCTTGCCTGTAACCTTTGTGTTCTTAAATCATCAGAAGGATTTGTGCTTTACTCATTTTCTTAGGGGCCCGTACCTCCTCTCTTTCTCTACATACTGTAGCAGCACGCAAAAATAGAGCAGGCCGTTTAGTTTTTTGAACTTGGTTGTGAACTGTGCTATTTCTCACAGTCAGTGAGTTGGAGAATTTATATTATACCTCCTCCTGCAGTCGTCACATGAGCAGTATCCACTTCCACAACCTCTTTTTGTGCCCAAGACACTTTTGCAGTAAGGCAATTAATGTTCAGTGCTGTTGTGCACTTCTTCCTGTCCGTGTATGTTCCCTCTCGGTCACACATCTTTCCTATGGATATACTGTAAATGCCCTTCTTCTCCTGCTCCTTCTCTTTCACACTTGACCCTGTTTAAACTTCTGTAGATACCCTCTCCTTCTTTTGTAATCATGCACAAGAAAAGTGAAGGTACGGTCCTTGGCTTATACTACAGTGGGTAATAAAATGCAGGGATTTAGCTGCTTTCTCTGAACAACTTGGGGAGGCTGTTGAGTGCATCAGTGACCTACAAACTTAATCAAATTAGTGTCCTGTACTAAGCAAAGACAGTTAAGGTCACACGTTTTACTAACTTTCTAGGGAATATAACTCTGAACAGTCTGGTGGGTAATCCTTTCTCGCCCTCTGTCGTAATTGAGCTCTGACCAAAAGCTTATACTGCACCTATTTCTCAAATCGACACTGCTAAATTATGTCATTTCTGTGTCATTAGTAAGGTGAAGTACATCTTAAATTACTTTGCAAAACAATTACCCACAATGTACTGTATATTTCTATCTGTGGGTAGCAGTGGTAAAAAAAAAAAAAGTACATTTGGAGTCTCCAATTCGAAAAGCCAGATCTGTGGGACTGCTTTTCGAAAGCGTATCCAAGTACGTGATAGATGGGGATGGTGTAGCCAGTTTTAGATTCCTTTGATTGTAGTCAAGTTAATTTCACATCAGAGTAACGCAACAAATAAAGCCAGACTTTGATGCTGAACATCATTTTTCATAATTGCAAGCCGACAAGTTATCCAGAAACTGCCCAGAACTCCATTAGGTGCAGCAGTTGCTTGCTTGTATTTAGTTGATGAGGTTTGGATTATTATCTGAGTGGCTGTGCTTCCAAATTGGACTGTAAATGTGACTTCTTTTGAAGGTGAAAGCATACTTTTTCATTCATTACCCCTACAATTAGGGGTAACTATGTAAGATGACAAAAGTACTTTATTAGAAAATTAAAGAATGGTGATTTTGTGGACAAAGAAAACTAAACTGACATCAAATAAAAGCATCTACTTTAGATATGAAGCAGATTATCTTTGGGATAGTCACTGCTGAAAGACAACCCTTACCTTTCAAAAACATTACAAAAATCCCCATTTGTACAACATACATGCTTCTCATCAAAGTATAAGTAGACATATCTGGTTTTTATATTCAGTGGCACATGTTTACAGTACATTGTAACACTATGAAGCTACATTTCATACTCTCCTCCTCAGGAAGTACTGTATGTTTGAGAACTGCCTAATTAAACTGAGGCAGATGTTTTTCTTAGATGATGCTCCCATCACAAAGCTATGAAATTTCTCAACTGGTGTGCTTTCAGACATAACGGGGGTGTCTCACGGAATTGGGCAATTGTGAATTGTGAAAGATTGACACGTACAGCCCATTATATATTTTTACATCACCATCTGTGTTGCTTCTGACTCTTAAATCAGGCTGCAACTTACAGTATACCACCAAGAGCCATTGCAAATGTAAACAAAACGAATTATTTTAATTTGCGTTTGTACTTGAGCATGGAGGTTACTCATATTAAATTAATGCGTCAATAAATGCGATAAGTTCAGATACCTAAAGTAACAGTAAAAAAAAAAACTTTATTTGTTCCTTCCATTGGTCTGTATATACTTTTAATAGGAACTGCATGATACTCCATGTTGTGGTTGTATTAATTAGTTATGAACAGCATGGTGGTACTGTGGTAACAGTGCTGCAAGGCCCTGAGTTTAATCCCAGACTTGGGTGCTGCAGTATCTGTGTGGAGTTTGTAAGTTCTCCCCATGTATCCTGCCTCGCACCTGTTGCTTAGTGGGATAGACTCTGGGCCCCGGGACCCTGAATTGGAGGAAGCAGTTAGAAAATGGTTGTATAAATTAGAATGCAGATACTGACTTCCCAACTCCAAAACCAATTGATTTAAGTTCTCATTCATACCTGTATCCATATCGTTACTGAACATTTGATTTCCTATGTATGTATGTTGTCGTTCTTGTCGTGTTTTTTTTTTCCTGTCCATCTGTACACCAGCGCTGCTACTGTTAAACAAATTGCCCCCTCGGGGATAATAAAGACTTTTTCTCTTAATCATTCATTTGTGTGTTAGTGACATTTAGTCAACCACTAAAAAAACCTGAATAAGACTGAGTTGTATGTTTTAATCATCATTCTGCTGTAGATATTATGTTTCTCCATGTTAAATGGAAAAACAGCTAGCAGCTTTGAATAAGTTATGTATATCATCCCATCTTCTCATTTTTCACTTGATGACACAAGCTTTATTTATTTGTTGGAAGAAATCCGCACCAGATGTCTGATGAAACTCTGAAATTAGACGACCTTTCATACTGTCAGGACTAGACATTAAGGATGCTTGTTTCTAGACTATTCATATTTACAGATTGTTCGCCAGGATCACTTTGAAGCCTGGTCTTTTGCTTTGAAATTTTGCTTCAAGTTTTTTGTTGTTTTTGTAAATTGACTAGTAATAATGCAAACTAAATTAGTTTGCTCTTCTTTCTCTGATATAGGGATGTTAAGATATACAGTAAACTAATGGATAAATATAATTACCACTCTCTCAGGCTAAACAATCTTGTACTGTTACATTATTATATGCTGATTTACATGTTTAACAACTAAATTCATTTCCTTTTTTTCCCCCATTATCTGAAGTAATGGGTGATTAATTTGACCCCAATTTCACAGAGGAAATGAGTGAAAATACTGTAGGTCTTAAAATGAATTTGGATAGTGACCATGAAAGATTATGAATGTGAATTCCTCTGTGCAATAATTCAATTTTAAGCAATTTTGTTTTCTCAAAAATATTCAGTTTCTGAATCTTACCCAAATGTCACTTAACCTCATTGAAAGCTTTGTTGATGTCAGTACACAGACTTTGATGTGATCTAATTTTGTCGTTGTGATTGTGATTGGATATTACAGATCATCTGTAGGTACAGTATTCTGTTACAATGTAGTGAGTTACATATGACAAGGTTAGAGATGCATGCCCAATATTCAATGTCTATTGACGTCAATCTGAATAATTATACTTTACTTTGGGAATATTCCACTATCCTGGAAGGTGATACTGTATAGGAATGACACCATTAGCAATGAAGGAGTCTTGGAGACCATGTTGAAGATGTTCACTGTTGTGTAAAATCCCTGGAGAAATTTATATTTAATGTTAGTTTTTCAAAAAAAAAAGGAAAGTGTGCAACAAGAAAAAGAAGAAGGAATAAAGTTATGCTGAGATTCAAGGAGCTGAAATGAGAAGACAGGGCAGGAGGTGAGTTCTTTATAATGTAACAGGTAATGAAAATCAAAGCTGCTTGAAGTGGCAATCTTTTAAAAAAATGCTTGAGGTAAACGAGTGAGTTGGATCAGTTGGCATTTTGAAACTTCTTCATTACTACTGTCAGAATCCACATGTCAGCTGTGCCAGGTATGCTTAAAAATAAACCATTAATGCTAGTACTTGGGTAACATTTTAGGTGCACTAAGGCCCATGGTGATGCTAATATTGTAGGTATGCAGCAGGCGAAATTAATTGTTCCCATGGGATTCTATTTCAAATTAGGAAGAGACTTTTCACAGTGTCAGCTTCATTTTCTGAGATTTTTGCTGAAGAATGAAACTTTTTCCATTTTTTTTTAAACTGGAATTGCCAAAGTTCAAATTTAGCAAAATATTTAATCACCGTGGGGAAAAAGAGATACAAGGGTTAGATTTCTCATCTAAACATTCTAGTTTTAAACTGAAAATGAAGTTGTAAATGTTGGTACTTCAGTAACAACCCCAAAAGTCCTTTAAGCATTTATTGTTCTTAAGTACAGTTATTTTTAATTAACATGCAATCAAAAAGCAGCAGAAACTTCAGTTTACTCTAACAGTCCGGATGCAGTTGGAAGACTGATCCGGTCCGGGTTTTACTTTAAAAAATCCGGCTCCAGTTGGAAGACTGAGCTGGTCCGGGTTTTACTTTAAGCAGTCCGGCTCCAGTTGGAAGACTGAGCTGGTCCGGGTTTTACTTTAAAAAATCCGGCTCCAGTTGGAAGACTGATCCGGTCTGGGTTTTACTTTAAGCAGTCCGGCTCCAGTTAGAAGACTGATCCGGTCCGGGTTTTCCTCTAGCAGTCCGGATCCAGTTGGAGGTCTGATCCAGTCCCATTTTACTTTAACAGTCCAGATCCCATGGAAATCTGATCCAGAAAAAAAGACTTTATTAGCCCATAATTACATTAATGATAGGAACAGAAAACATATGACATACTGTATGTACATATAAAAACTAAAATAATGATTTAGTTTAGATAATTACTGACTCCCGCTTTAACTGTCTGTATCTTGGCTGTGGAATGTTCCAGAAATAAAATGTCCAAAACCAAAAAAGTCTTCTGATGCCAGGGGAGCGTATGGGATATCATAAAACACAGTGCTGCACTACTACCTGTTAACCATATCCTTACTTTTGCCAAATAGTTTCAAAGATGAATCATTGTTCCATGAATTGTACTTTTAAAAAATCCGGATCCAGTTGGAGGACTGATCCGGTCCGGGTTTTACTTTTAAAAAATCCGGATCCAGTTGGAGGACTGATCCGGTCCGGGTTTTACTTTTAGTAGTCCGGATCCAGTTGGAGGACTGATCCGGTCCGGGTTTTACTTTTAGCAGTCCGGATCCAGTTGGAGGACTGATCCGGTCCGGGTTTTACTTTAAAAAATCCGGATCCAGTTGGCGGACTGAGCCGGTCCGGGTTTTACTTTTAAAAAATCTGGATCCAGTTTAAGGACTGATCCGGTCCGGGTTTTACTTTAAAAAATCCGGATCCAGTTGGCGGACTGATCCGGTCCGGGTTTTACTTTGAAAAAATCCGGATCCAGTTGGAGGACTGATCCGGTCCGGGTTTTACTTTAAAAATCCGGATCCAGTTGGCGGACTGACCCGGTCCGGGTTTTACTTTTAAAAAATCCGGATCCAGTTAAAGGACTGATCCGGTCCGGGTTTTACTTTTAAAAATCCGGATCCAGTTGGAGGACTGATCCGGTCCGGGTTTTACTTTAAAAATCCGGATCCAGTTGGCGGACTGAGCCGGTCCGGGTTTTACTTTTAAAAAATCCGGATCCAGTTAAAGGACTGATCCGGTCCGGGTTTTACTTTTAAAAATCCGGATCCAGTTGGCGGACTGATCCGGTCCGGGTTTTACTTTTAAAAATCCGGATCCAGTTGGAGGACTGATCCGGTCCGGGTTTTACTTTTAGCAGTCCGGATCCAGTTGGCGGACTGATCCGGTCCGGGTTTTACTTTTAAAAATCCGGATCCAGTTGGCGGACTGATCCGGTCCGGGTTTTACTTTTAAAAAATCCGGATCCAGTTGGCGGACTGATCCGGTCCGGGTTTTACTTTTAAAAATCCGGATCCAGTTGGCGGACTGAGCCGGTCCGGGTTTTACTTTTAAAAAATCCGGATCCAGTTAAAGGACTGATCCGGTCCGGGTTTTACTTTTAAAAATCCGGATCCAGTTTGCGGACTGAGCCGGTCCGGGTTTTACTTTTAAAAAATCCGGATCCAGTTAAAGGACTGATCCGGTCCGGGTTTTACTTTTAAAAATCCGGATCCAGTTGGCGGACTGATCCGGTCCGGGTTTTACTTTTAAAAAATCCGGATCCAGTTGGCGGACTGATCCGGTCCGGGTTTTACTTTTAAAAATCCGGATCCAGTTGGCGGACTGATCCGGTCCGGGTTTTACTTTTAAAAAATCCGGATCCAGTTGGAGGACTGATCCGGTCCGGGTTTTACTTTTAAAAAATCTGGATCCAGTTGGAGGACTGATCCGGTCCGGGTTTTACTTTTAAAAAATCTGGATCCAGTTGGAGGACTGATCCGGTCTGGGTTTTACTTTTAGCAGTCTGGATCCAGTTGGAGGTCTGATCCAGTCCCATTTTACTTTAACAGTCCAGATCCCATGGAAATCTGATCCACAAAAAAGACTTTATTAGCCCATAATTACATTAATGATAGGAACAGAAAACATATGACATACTGTATGTACATATAAAAACTAAAATAATGATTTAGTTTAGATAATTACTGACTCCCGCTTTAACTGTCTGTATCTTGGCTGTGGAATGTTCCAGAAATAAAATGTCCAAAACCAAAAAAGTCTTCTGATGCCAGGGGAGCGTATGGGATATCATAAAACACAGTGCTGCACTACTACCTGTTAACCATATCCTTACTTTTGCCAAATAGTTTCAAAGATGGATCATTGTTCCATGAATTGTACTTTTAAAAAATCCGGATCCAGTTGGAGGACTGATCCGGTCCGGGTTTTACTTTTTAAAAATCCGGATCCAGTTGGAGGACTGATCCGGTCCGGGTTTTACTTTTAGCAGTCCGGATCCAGTTGGAGGTCTGATCCGGTCCGGGTTTTACTTAAAGAAATCCGGATCCAGTTAAAGGACTGATCCGGTCCGGGTTTTACTTTTAAAAATCCGGATCCAGTTGGAGGACTGATCCGGTCCGGGTTTTACTTTTAAAAAATCCGGATCCAGTTGGAGGACTGATCCGGTCCGGGTTTTACTTTTTAAAAATCCGGATCCAGTTGGAGGATTGATCCGGTCCGGGTTTTACTTTTAGCAGTCCGGATCCAGTTGGAGGACTGATCCGGTCCGGGTTTTACTTAAAGAAATCCGGATCCAGTTAAAGGACTGATCCGGTCCGGGTTTTACTTTAAAAAATCCGGATCCAGTTGGCGGACTGATCCGGTCCGGGTTTTACTTTTAAAAATCCGAATCCGGTTAAAGGACTGATCCGGTCCGGGTTTTACTTTTAGCAGTCCGGATCCAGTTGGCGGACTGATCCGGTCCGGGTTTTACTTTAAAAAATCCGGATCCAGTTGGCGGACTGATCCGGTCCGGGTTTTACTTAAAAAATCCGGATCCAGTTGGCGGACTGATCCGGTCCGGGTTTTACTTAAAAAATCCGGATCCAGTTGGCGGACTGATCCGGTCCGGGTTTTACTTTTAAAAATCCGGATCCAGTTAAAGGACTGATCCGGTCCGGGTTTTACTTTTAAAAAATCCGGATCCAGTTGGCGGACTGATCCGGTCCGGGTTTTACTTAAAAAAAAATCCGGATCCAGTTGGCGGACTGATCCGGTCTGGGTTTTACTTTTAAAAATCCGGATCCAGTTGGCGGACTGAGCCGGTCCGGGTTTTACTTTTAAAAAATCCGGATCCAGTTAAAGGACTGATCCGGTCCGGGTTTTACTTAAAAAATCCGGATCCAGTTGGCGGACTGATCCGGTCCGGGTTTTACTTAAAAATCCGGATCCAGTTAAAGGACTGATCCGGTCCGGGTTTTACTTTTAAAAATCCGGATCCAGTTGGAGGACTGATCAGGTCCGGGTTTTACTTTTAAAAATCCGGATCCAGTTAAAGGACTGATCCGGTCCGGGTTTTACTTTTAAAAATCCGGATCCAGTTGGAGGACTGATCCGGTCCGGGTTTTACTTTTAGCAGTCCGGATCCAGTTGGCGGACTGATCCGGTCCGGGTTTTACTTTTTAAAAATCCGGATCCAGTTGGAGGACTGATCCGGTCCGGGTTTTACTTTTAGCAGTCCGGATCCAGTTGGCGGACTGATCCGGTCCGGGTTTTACTTTAAAAAAATCCGGATCCAGTTGGCGGACTGATCCGGTCCGGGTTTTACTTTTAAAAATCCGGATCCAGTTGGCGGACTGATCCGGTCCGGGTTTTACTTTTAAAAATCCGGATCCAGTTGGAGGACTGATCCGGTCCGGGTTTTACTTTTAAAAAATCCGGATCCAGTTAAAGGACTGATCCGGTCCGGGTTTTACTTAAAAAAAAAATCCGGATCCAGTTGGCGGACTGATCCGGTCCGGGTTTTACTTTTAAAAATCCGGATCCAGTTGGAGGACTGATCCGGTCCGGGTTTTACTTTTTAAAAATCTGGATCCAGTTGGAGGACTGATCCGGTCCGGGTTTTCCTCTAGCAGTCCGGATCCAGTTGGAGGTCTGATCCAGTCCCATTTTACTTTAACAGTCCAGATCCCATGGAAATCTGATCCAGAAAAAAGACTTAATTAGCCCATAATTACATTAATGATAGGAACAGAAAACATATGACATACTGTATGTACATATAAAAACTAAAATAATGATTTAGTTTAGATAATTACTGACTCCCGCTTTAACTGTCTGTATCTTGGCTGTGGAATGTTCCAGAAATAAAATGTCCAAAACCAAAAAAGTCTTCTGATGCCAGGGGAGCGTATGGGATATCATAAAACACAGTGCTGCACTACTACCTGTTAACCATATCCTTACTTTTGCCAAATAGTTTCAAAGATGGATCATTGTTCCATGAATGGAACTATAGTGAAGAGTGGATCTCACTAGCTCTAGAATTTCAGAAAAAGAGGAACATACTCCCTACCAAAACAAGGAGGATGCAATAACATGATGTAAAATTTGGGACGTCAGATAGAAGGATTAGTTTTACTCTAACAGTCCGGATCCAATTGGAAGTCTGATCTAACAAAAAGACTTTATCAGGTATCCCATAATTACATTAAATAAAGATCTCCTCCCCTTAAGCAAGTTGGAGGTCTGCATATGTACTTATTTTTTATTTATTATTGCTTTCAGTAAGTGTAGATTTACAGCATATACAAGGAATTTTTTTACTCATAGAAAGTAGAGCTTCCGCTGATAATATCTCTGTGGTTTAGAGAATCCACTTAAGGGAAAATTAGGAGAAAATTAAAATTTTTACTATATAACATTTATATACAAAAATATAATGGCAACCACATTAAACACACACCAGTAATATTGATGCTTTTTTTAAGTTAGTGTTCAACCACTTAATCTGTGTGCCTCTTCCATAAGAGTACTTGCTAATAAATTTAGAAACCTTTAAAGCTGAATCAAAACTGTTTGTACTACAGATATGAAGCATTTAACAATTTACTGCTATGACAAAGCCATCAGCTGGCCTATTCTGAGACATGATGAGGAAAAAAATAATTAGAAATGAATTCCTTTTCTCAAAGTCTCATCCTGCTAATTTGTATCAAGAGTCAGTGAGATTGAAGGAGATGAAAGTAACTCTGGTTTAGAGATCACAGCAGGGGTAACCATCACCTGTCACTGAAACATTAATGTGTTGGTCTCTGTGTTTGATTCAGTGACATCACTGCCTATGTCACTTTAGCTTTGATGCCCCAGAGCTGTGCTTTTTGTTCTCTCTTCTCTCCTCCATACGCTTTAATTTCTTACAAATAAAACAAGGTTCAAACAGCAGCATACCTTAAACAGCCATGGAAATTCAATGTCAGCTGCTGGATTAGCAGGTGGATGTTTTAAAAAGAAATGTCGCATGTTTAAAAAGACCAGTTACAGGACTATAGGTTCTGGCTCTGAAATAGTTTTATTTCAGAACATAGGTAAATGGTATTTTAAGCATATATTGATGAATCTATTGACTAATAAGATTCTATGAAACTTTTATTTAAAAAACTGTCATGCTAGACTGTCTTTTTAAGTCAAAATCCTCTTATTGAGGACAGTAGGGGGCGCTCACTCTGCAGCCTGTGTGGGTCCTAATGACCCGGTATAGTGACAGGAACACTATGCTGTAAAAAGGTGCCATCCTTCGGATGTGACGTAAAACAGAGGTCCCAACTCTCTGTGGTCATTACAAATCCCAGAGCATTTCTCAAAAAGAGTAGGGGTGTTAACACTGACACAGGGGTGATGACTCTTAATCATTTTCATTTCAATTCAAGAAGCTATATTGGCATGACCAATAGATTTGTGTTGCCGAAGCATATGCAATCAATACAACATCTAAAGACATTTAAAATACAAACACAGTACAGTATATGAGGTTTACCTACAACATACATCATATAGACCATTATTGAGAGACAGGCTTACTGTTCCTCAGGCTGTGACAGGAGCTCCTATACTGGACTGCCAGTTCAACTGAGTTCCCTCCCCGCTCTCCCAGTAGGATTGGAAGCTGTTGTGATTCTGGCAGGTATGGGAATTCTGTGATTAGATTTGTTAATCTGAGAAAGAATGCTTGTCTAACCTTAATCCTAACCCTCACCCCAGAATATTTGTCACATTGCAGTAGGAAGTGAATCTCTGTCTCTATGTCTCCTCACTGGCAGTGGGAACACAGCCTGTCCCTCTCTGGGCAGCCAGGTCTGCCTGTGTCGCCCAGTTTCTCTGGCCAGATTGTGGTCACTGAGCCTGTACTTCATCAGGGTCTTTCTGCTGGTTTCTTTTTGCTGTTTCCTTACCTTGGTCAAATATTCAACTATCATGTATTGTCTGTTTAGGATTCTGTAGCATTCCAGTCATGTTGTGTTTGTGTGTGTATGTCCCAATGTGTGAGATGTTGTTTTTGATCTGTGCTGTGATGTGGTTGTTTCTGATTTTGAGTGTGCTAGCTGTGCTGTCCTGAGGCTAGCTGGTGTCATTGTGGCTCTGGTAAGTGAGTTTTAGGACCATCTGGCTCTTTGGCCCAGAATTCAATTACCCGACGTAAACCAGACAATTCCTTTGATCAGTGTGTCACAGACTCAAGTAAACACTTCAGTTTCTTGCTCTGGAGCTCCTGAGAACTACCAATGTTGATACTAGCTAGACGTTTGGCTATTGTCTGTAGATTCTTGGGATACCCGAGTAGCCACTTCCAAAAACTGTAACAATACACTTTATTTCTTTCTCTGTCTGTACTGTATTATACCAATAAATGGATTCACCTTTCTCCCCTCACACTGAGCATTGTGCATGAAATTAAAAAAAACTTAAGTACCACATTTAATTTAATCTTTAAGGAAACTTCTCAGCGGAGCAATAACATTAATCGAGTCAATGAATTCAATATATTGTTTTCTTGATTCTTTCCAGCATATTCTGAAGAAACCAGTGGGAAGCAATGGCATACTTGAAAATATGATTGCTTTTCTTTCTTTTCAAAATTGTATTCAGAGAGTTTGCAGATGATATAGTATATTTTTTCTTTACTTCTGTCCAGAAACCATTCTGGTGTTTTATTAGACATTTACTGTACCTATCCTGATTTCAAAGTGATTTTTGATAAGTATCGTATAAAGAACAACTATGAAAATGTTATTTTAAATTTTGTTACATAGGAACTTATAGTGATTTTCAATACAAATGAAACTATATTTTAACTTCAGCTTCATTTTATTGAACAAAGTATTTTTACCAGCTGTTAAACTGCACAATTTCCTTCATTTTAGAGACAGTACAATACAAGTGTGTTGCATTATTCAATAAATGACTTTGCCCCAAAATAAACCTTTTGCTTTATTTGGCCTGCAAAAGAAAAATGCCAAACCTAAATGATTTGAGATTAAAAGTACTGCATTAAAAGCAATTTCTGCCACTGAAGTGAAACTGCTTTATCCTTAGCTGTTAACTGTTATCTGTTAAGATGTCCACACAAAAAGTGGAAAACTCTGCCATTATATGTTTCATTCTCAACATTTATTTGTGAATATTAGTTTAAAGTGAGGCTCCTAACTTTTCAAACTAACAAGTTAGCTCCATAAAAGTAAATCTATAGCATACAATCATGAAATATAAAGAAATGACTTTTTTTAAAAAGTGAGTGCATACTGTAGCAAATTTAGATTTTAGAATTTTAGACATACAGTCATATGAAGCATTTTTTACTACTTAAGTATTTTCTCTCTCCAATAATCCACTCTTTTACCTATTTTTCTACAAGAATACTTTATTTGAGTCAAGCAGGAATAATGATTTGTATTCAAAAAGTCTTTATTAAAAATAGGTGACTCACTTCATCACCTGCAGAGCTGCAATGAGCCTTTTTGACAGGATGTGACTTGATAAAGTGCAGAAATTGTTGTTTAGTTGTTCAGAAATTAATTTAACAGGTCACAGTGGAAAATCCTTCACAAGAATACAACACAAGCACTGGGGGTTATGTCCATTTCTTAAAAAGACTTAAGAAATGCTGGAAACCTAATCTGCACAGGTTGTAAGGACCTTGGCTAAATCAGTTATTACAATGATGATATCACTTCGAGATACTTCAAGATAAGGATCTCCTGTCACCATGCTGGGACACAGTTGTGGAATATCTAATCCAGAGGGAAGAGGTCCACCACTAATACATGACTTTATTACGTAGACACTGCTTTGTACAGTGTATTATACTGTATATATATCTATCTCATGAATGCTGAGAGGCAGAACAAGTAGTATAAAGCCTAGCAAATGCTGCAGATTATAGTTATTGTTTTTGAAATGGTGCTGACCTCTTAAAAATGTTCAGTGGCTCGAAATAATTGTGTACGCCAGATGCAGAATTGTGTATCAGAGTCACTGTGTAGAAGTTCGAACAAGAATATT
Organism: Lepisosteus platostomus; assembly: GCF_059453375.1. Classification (NCBI taxonomy): domain Eukaryota; kingdom Metazoa; phylum Chordata; class Actinopteri; order Semionotiformes; family Lepisosteidae; genus Lepisosteus; species Lepisosteus platostomus. The sequence continues at coordinate 51,703,872 of NC_142618.1, read as the reverse complement.
GAAACTCCTTTCCACGGGCAGACATAATGATGGGCTGGTTGGTTGATTGATTATTGTGGGATATCTAAACTGAATACAACGGTTAATACAGTATGTATGTGGTCTTCTGTTGACAAACATCTGATGAAAATCTATCAGAAAACCACATGTATGCAATTATGGGTCTATAAATAAAACAAATTGGCAAATATAAGATGTTTTTAGTCTTAGCTGATTTGTTTTTTTTGTTTTTTGCAGGTCTTCATTTTTGAAAACAATATCTATTACCAGGCAACGATGGAGAGTCGTGCGATACGTCTGGTCTCTTCTGGAAAAGAAGGAGTTATTTTTAATGGCCTCAGTGACTGGCTGTATGAAGGTAAGACACATATATTTTTATGTTTTCTGGACAAATCTACAGAATAACAGTTTAAATACATTAAATTGCTGTGCAATTAAACATTTCTAGTAACATAAAGAGGAGTATTTGCTTTACATACGTTTTTACTTAATACGGTCATCGCAAAATGGTTTCTGCAATGAACAGGGATTTTTCAAAGTAATGAAGTTAAGTTTAAAGTGTCTTACCTTTCTTGTTGATCTTCAGTGTTGAACCTGTGGTTTTTAAATACTATTTAATTTTGGGTGTTCTTGGGCGTTTAATTGTATCTAGTCTATCCTATAACCTTTCTGCAAGGACCACAACTTTTCCCAATTTTATCAATAATTTACTGTACATTGAGGTGTAATTAGCAAACTAGAATTTTGGATCATTAAGGTAAACATTAAAAATACGTTCCGACACAAGTTTCCCTATTAAGCAGATTTATAAAGGTTATATACTGTAATAAAACAACCCACTGCTCAGGGAATATTGAGTGTGGTCACGTGATTTTATTTCTGGCACAGCACAATTTCAGAGTAAAAGAATGTGTAATAACTTAAGAGACACAACATCCGTTTATTTATAGAACCAGAGGACACGAAGAATGGAAAACATTGAAAGTGTTTTGAAAAAGACACTTATAAAATAGATTTACCTGTAAGAATGTATGTTTGCACATTACTTTACTCCTCAAACACAAAATATTGTACAATAATAGGATATGTAGTGTAGTTGAAAGTGTAAAATTTACATAGAGACCTTTTTAAAAATATATAATGAATGCTAATATGTCATTAAAAATGTTATGCATAGTTTTGGTCACCACATTACAACAAATATACACCATAAACAAATAGTGTTTGGAAACCGTTTCAATAAAGAGTGCATCTAGTGCATAATTAAATGTCTTTAGATACAATGAGCTTGAAACACTTTAGTCTTGAACAGAGAAGAACTTCGGACAGGAATCAAAACTCTCAAAACTGTTAATTATGAAGGATCAACAGTGAAATGCATACCAAACAGCAGACGTAAAAATGAAGGCAAGTGCATCTCACACAGCACAAGAGGTATCTCTTGATACAAAATGAAATGGAAGACTAGGAAAGGCTGATACCTTTCTGAAGCTACCCTGGATTCCTCCAAGAAGCACTAAATGGGCTACGTCCACAGATCACTTCCCTGTTAGCTATAAAATGAGCTAAATAAGCAAAATGGCCATCTTTCATTTGCAGCATTATATATGGTACAGTAGTCTGCTAATGGCTGAGTGAGCTGCATTCTTCTTTGAAATCTGAGGGAAGATATAAAATGTCAACTGGGATTTCTTTTTTTTTTTCTGAAGAGGTCAATGGTGTTTTTACCCCCCAAAAAACAAAATAATTAAGAAGAACAACAGATACAGCAACAGCATGAATGTTTCTTTTCTCATGGTTCCTGTGGTTCTGTTTTCATTTGTAGATCTTAACATCCTAAGCAGCAAAGAGCATTTAACATCTGTTAAAGTTTTTTTTTTCCCTGTGCTTTTGCTTTTTGTTGGTCATGTCCTGGGTATTACTCACTTCTGTTGTTTAATTAATGAGCATTTCTTAATTACTGGCACTGGTTCTCAGAGGGGATTTAAAAGGAAGGACTTTGGGCAATGCTAATGTTTTTTTTTACCTTTAAATTTTAATCAGAAGATGCATCCTGTTGTCTGACCTTTGCAGAGCTCTTATAAGAGAGGGGACGTTTTGCCTTAATTTATTGGAACAGACAACTTTTTTTAAAAAACAGGGTCAATTTTACTGATTCTGTCACATCTAAATTGTGATGTCAGTGAGGATGGATCTATTAATTTTAACAAAGTACAGTATATATTGGCATTAGAATATAATATATATAATGTATAGATAGGCTGCTATTGGCAATTTGTTGCTATTGGATCCTGAAGATGTTTCAAGCCACAAACGTTTGAAACATTTCTCCCCAGTACAGAAAGACTTCCTATTTAAAAAAAAAATGTTTGTTTTGTTTGATGAAACCTCTGTTGAAATTGTTTGAGTGGAAGAATTAAAACAAGATGGGTCAAATGACTTACTGTAATGTTGAAGAATAGTGTACCTCTACTGAGCCTTGAGTTGGTTGTAACATATATGCCCTAAAATTACCTATATTTTAATTAATTGCCACAATACCTTTCATACTTTAAATGACAGTAAGAAACCCACAGACTTCCTCTAGTCCTCAACTATCACTCCCATCAAGAGAAAAGTACAGAACATTGTGGAGAGTAACGTCGTACCTCTGCAGAGAGACCCAGCTGTAACATGTATTTTAATTAAAAACGCCACCTCTAATTTCACACAGAAGGGAAAAGAACTTAGAAAAACATCTGGTCCACAGTGAGATCTGTTTTTCTGAGAAGAGTTTGGCAGGTATGTGTCCATGCAATAGGTCCAGATGTATCACCTACAGTACAAAATAACCAATCCCTGTTCTGAATCCCTAAATTACAGTATCAATCATTGCTCACCAAACCTCTATGTGCACAAGCTTACTGCTTTACATGTAAATAATGCAACCAATCCAACTATACATAGGATAAACTAAAGGAGGTAATAGTAGTCTGATATGCCTACTTATACATACTGTACAGTAAATGAAGCTTTCAAGTTAAGGCCCCAACATTTACAGGTTCTCGACACTTCAAAAGCGATTGAGCACACAGTCGATGACATCGCCATTGGTAGACTCACAGAGTGAGTCAGGGCTATGGACCAAATGTTTCCCCCAGACAGAAGGAATGAGAAATGATCTTCAAGCTGGGGACTTTGGAACCTTCTGAAATGAAAATTCTACTCTGACATCATCACAACATCAAGCACAGAAGATCTGCTAACAACATGTAACATGTTTACTGCACTGCAGTTCCATTTCCTTCTAATCAGCTGAATAAATATTTCTGTCCAGAACACTGAAACAAATGATTGTTTGTTCATTGGAACCCTCTATACAACACAAAAGCCTTCTCTTCCATAAGCAGACAAGCATATTGTTGATGTGTTGATTATTGGAGAATACCCCAGGTAATATTTAAGACGCAAATTCCCAGTCCAATCTGTTTAAAAATCTGAATTCATTTACTGAATGTCTGTAATTATGGAGGACATTTTCTGGCATAATTTATTAAGTTCTGAAAAAGAAATATCACTGGCAAAATATTTAACCCATTATTTTAACATAAAATGTGTTATGATGAATGTAAGGTAAAACAGGGCACACTAATAATACTGACAGCTGGTGGGGGAAATAATTGTAATGTTAAATTAAAGAAAATGCTATTGCTAGCTTGGATTTTTGCTGTTTTTAATATTACTTTCACTAGAACAAGTTGTTAAACCTAATAAAACTGGATGAAGGAAACTATTTTACAGTGCATGTGTTTTAATAAGTTAACAGGACAAGTTCTTGAATTGTTTAAAATAAAATTTCCTAAAGTCCAATGAAAATATATATATATAATATGTTTTACCTTTTCACCTCAGTGCTCAGTGTTTCGGTATTCATTATCTTAGTTTGACATAAATATGTATTGTAAATGGGTGGAAGGAATGACTGTAACTGTTTTGAGCGGTGTAACAGATCAGTTGGACTTTCAAGATTTTCAATTTAATTTTTAAACCCAAATCAACATATGGAAAAAATGGGTGAGTGCTACAGTAGAGTAGGTAATGTGGGATCCTTTTTAATGGAATCAAGTTTATGCTTTGTGCTTGCTGCCTCATTGCATTTTTGTTTGCTGAGATATCTATGATGTGATATGTGAACTGTTTATGATTTTCTATTTGTTTTTTATACTAGAGGAAAAATACAGTATCCTTAAAAAATGAGTATGTACTCCAAGCATATGACGTTTTCTGTGCACAATGTCTAAGCCTCCTATAATCAAATTACCCGTAATTATGTTTTATGCAGATACTGATAACATCACTATATATTTAGATATTTCACTTATATTTTGCAGAGAATTTGAAATAACAGTTTGTGAATGTGGGGATGCGGGGTAACATTACATACTGCAATTTATTTTCTGGATTTGAAAACAGGAAAATACAAATACAGTAGAAGTTTCCAAGAGAGGTCATTACGCCCATTTTTTGATTATGTTAGATGTTGGTATGGTAATGTATTGTTTCTGCTTCAATATTTCCATGTGGCTGTGGTGGACAGTCCACATAATTACATCAGAGAGGTTCTGCCTTTGGTATAATCTTGTTTTTATGGGGTCAGACACAAACTAATTAGAATTTATCCTTCATTTATACACACACTCTATAAGCCTTTGTGCTAGCAAGAATAAAGGTCAAATGAGAGTTATTGGTTTAGAAACAGACTGCCTAAAGAACAATAAAACTAAGGTGAAATATGACCTAAGGCCACTTCTGGCTTGTTTCATTGATGCCGAGTGAACTGTTTAAAGGTAGCATTTTCCAGAAGACATGTAAAAAACAATATACTAAATTGGGGTTTTAAAGTGTATGATTTTCAAAATTTGTGGAGAAAGGTTTAGTTATTCTTTTAATTTTACGTAACTAGATTCTAGATTACTCTAAATATTTTTGTTCTCAAGACCTTAAAATAAAGTTGCATTTACTCAATAATTTTCCTGAAAATCCCCCTGAGAGAGAAATAATTTTCTATACCAAACACGGTCTTAAAACGATTCCTCTTATAAAAGTAAGCAACGGACCACATATTAACACGAATGTCTCTTTTTGTTTTGTTTGATTTAAGAAATTTACTTTAGCCGTTATTTAGTGCACTGTTTGAAACTGCAAATAATATGCATTTGAAAATATGTTACTTTACATAGATATCCAGCGCTGTACTGTACAGTATATTATAGCATATAATAGCACTCATTTTAATCCTGAATAGAATGTTCTTATGATGTATTATACTGGAAGCAAAATGTTTGCTTTTAAAGTGTAAATGTTTCTGGGAGGCAGAATGTTAAAAGACAAGAGCACCAGAGGATTAAGAGGATTGTATCTTGATTTAAGCATAAGCTTGCAGTTAGTTCACCAATGGTATCAATCCACAGAGGAGAGGGCTGAAAGGTTAAACCAAAGAATTGAGGGTTCTGCATGGACCTGGCAGCACTAAACTCAATATGCCTGCCAGCTTAATTATGCGTTATGTTTTGTTGCTAAAGCTTGCAGGTAGGATACGGACATGAAGCTGAGTAAGCTGAGGTGGCATTAAGCTGCTTAATTTGTCATCTGATGGCCAATACCAAGGCTACAAGGAGCATTTTGTTTTTCCTGCTTTTTACTATCATTACATTCATTTGCATATTCTACTGGTTAACCAGTATTTTTGCTATAATTTTCATCTTGGAACTTTTGTCAGAAATCCTTAGTAGAACCTATTGTATTTAGCATTGGGAAAGATAGTGAAAGAATGTTATACATTTTATAAAAGCTACCAAACTGCTTATCTTTTAGTTTCCAAACTGCTTACAGTATAACCCTGGCAAATGGAAACGTACCAGGGGGCATCTATAGGTCAGTGGAAAAGTACAGCTCATGTCTTAAATATAGTAAAAAGACAAGTTGAATGTCTTGTTTTGCGAATGTAAGCAATAACGAAAGTTTTAATTAGGAGTTGTTTTCCGCTATACAAGCTTGACTAAAAAACTGATGGTTCGTTTTAGGGATTAGGTCATCTATGTTCAAGGTAGGAAGTTTGTTTGTTACTGTGTATAAAAAGCGCTGAGCAACATCTTTCGGAGAGACAGGCTTTGGTAAGCTACCCTCCCGCTTGCAAGCGTAATAAACAGCTCTTCTTTCACCCACATCCAAATTCTGGTATTTTAATGTTTCTTCAATAGTAAAACACTTTAAACTCAATCTTGAAACTCTGCCCTTTGTAACATGCTTACTTTTGGTTTTCAGAGGTCTGGACACAGTTCCTGCTATCATAGGCGTTTTGGGTAATATAAAAAGAACTCAATGCATTTTGTATACCCCTGTGTTTAATTAAATGGAACAATCACATGAAAAAAAAACATCTTTAAAGCAAGCAAAATCTACTCTAGCAAGCTTATTGGAAAGAGTTTAAAAGGTCAAAGGCATCGACTGGAGCAATAAAAAAGAATAAGCTGCATGCTCCAATGCACTCATAAAATGAGCATATTCATTCCATATCATGGAAACAAACTAAAATGATTTGTCCACCCCTAAAATTAATTTTCATTTAACTTTCACAAGCACATGGCTTTAAGCTGATGTATTTCTAAAATGTATTTGTTATACACCCTGTGCTAAATGCACAATATGAGTGACTTTTCTTTTGGTGTATGCTGTGATAGAGTATACATTTCTTTACAAGGCTAACATTAAACCTTAAACTGTTTACAAGTAAACATATGATGAGTAAAATACACTTACAATAACATAATGGTAACTGTGGAAATACGTCTAATGAAATAGTCTGACTGAATAGAAATAGCTATGAAATATATTGTATATGTGGAGTTTAATGCATATTTATGCATCAATTTCAGTTATCAATAAAGAATACCATGGCAATTTTAAAGTCTGAATTACCGTGAAGACCAAAAACACACAGATATAAACAGCTTAATGAACAGTTTAGACAATTGTCAAAAGATTCATGAAACATTAAAGGTGCATAATGAAGGTGAATAAGGTCAACTATGTTGTGATATGTGAATTTTACATTTGAGGAAACTGTTTATTTTATTCAGGGCGAGTGAGGTAAGGCCTGTCCTCCTGGGCAGCCATTACCTGGATCAGTGCTGTCATTTGGCCTGATAAAAACTTAATATCGTCATCCTCCTGTCAACCTGCAGGAAAGCAACGTCATGTGAGCACCCTCCGGGAGGCATGATGGAGTTTCAGTATTGCAAATGTAATCGTACAATGCCTTTGCCTTTTTCTGACAGATACAGGGATCCATGTGTTGTTACTGTCTCATTCTATTCCCCTTGGGTTTGCTGTGATCAAAAACCATGTGATGCAACTGTTGTAGTTAAAAGGGTTATCCCCAAGGCTTTAAAATAAATTCCCTTCCAGAGCTCTCACCTTCATTGCCATCCATATTCAGATAGATTTTTTTGGGTTTACAACTCTGAAGAATAATGCAGACCAAGCCCTCTCAGCTGAGGTTAGTCCTACTCTGCTGCTGTAGACAGTAGCTTCTGTACAAATCAGGTCCCCACCTTCCATGTTTGGGGTCTCGGTTTGCCAGGACAGACAGTTTGATCCCTCTGAAGAGCACTGTCCAACTGCTGTTAGACATGTCTTGCTGAAGTACTGTAGACAAGGAGGCTGGAGAATTATCTATAAAACTGATAAATATGCAGCACGTTGACCTTCAATTGTAATAGCAATAATACAGTAGGTGTATGGAAATGAAACTGAAGCTAAATTCATGTGAGATGGCTACCTCTTCATTATTATTTGTAATATAAGGTTTTCTTGTTGCCAAAATGAAAAAACCTCTTAACCAGTCATTACAAAGTGCAAGAGAAATCCGGGTCAGTTGACCTCCTATAAACAGAAAGACTTAAGAAACAATCTGTATACAGTGCATATCGATAATGATGCTGTGGTTGTACAGTAATTGAGTTGGTTTCATTTTTATACACACTTCATAAGCACATGCTATTTTAACTTTAAGATTTATATATTATTCCTCTTTATTATTCTGAGAATACCTTTGTCTACTATTGCAAAGCGCTTTTGTAATGTATTATGGTTGCGTGTTGTTCTAAAGTAGCATGATTATAAGTTGCATCGTGTCAGAATTTGTTAACAGATTGTATTTTTTTGCCATCATGAAAGAACAAAACCAAGCTGTTGTGGTACATCCAGAAAAAAAGCATCTCAAGCTGTAGTGGTGATATCAAGCTACAAAGCCAGCATCAAAGATTTCTGTTGCCACCTTGTGGATATATTCATTTTAGCCAGACAGAAAACAGATATTTCTGACAAAATAAAATCCCTGTGCAGCTGGCTGTCATATTGCACTTGATTATACAGTAGTTTACTTTGTTTGGTTAATATACATCATAAACTATTCAATGTTGTGGATAGCTTACATGTCTCAGTTGTATTGTTTCTCATAATCAATGTCTCAGCGTAAAAATGAATAATTTATAATACCTAAGCCCAGAATGAGAAAATGAGAAAAAACATCACAGTACCCTTTCTGACAAAGTGCTGGTGTAATTAATAGTAAACGACATGACAGAGTGAAGTAGAATACAAGATGCAGAACAAGAATACAGCTAGTAATTTAATGCATGCTTCTATGAGCCATACAATAGCAAATTGACTTCTAAAAATATGTCAGTAAATATTTTCGGTATCGTGTCCCTTTTTATACAACGCAATACAATCCTGGAGTTTTGAGGAAAAAAAACAGCATAACAAGACTATGATCAAAAAGTCATCTTCTTCAGCACCACGTTTTTGAGCAATGCACTCTTATTACTCATAGTTAGAAACAGTCTATAGTCGGTTTATTGCTTAGAATCCAGAATTGTGTATAACTGGTCAAGATGTAGATGCTGTCACACTATGTTTTATTATAAATGTACCTGTAGGCTTTATTTAGCGCTATGCTCTATATGCCCTCTATATAGCAGCGTACTGCACATAAAGCAGACATTTCTTTGAATATGGAGAAATACTGTGGTTACCTGGTTTCACATAAAGCATGCCAGGAACGATTAAGTTCAATTCCCAGAACAGGCACTGCACAACTGTTAAACCTTGATTAATCTTGCTCTAGTCAGTAGATTATGACTGTAAGATTAGATGTAGAGTAATGCTTTTCTAATGATGATTAAATCTTTTTTTTAACTGAATTGATACACTGGACTTTCTTCTATTATGTATGAACATGTTAATGGAAAGGAAATATTTGTTTGTTCTTAGGTTGAACTAAGATTGCAGACATACTGTAGTTATGGGATTCTGTTTTTTAAAATCAGTTTCTGATTCTTTCCTCTAAGCCTTAGGATATTATACAATGAATTTCCTTGTTTTCTTGTCAAGATTCACAAGTCTGTGCTCATTTTGCCTTAGTCAGATTGAACAAAGCTAATGAAGAGGTAGTTACCAGGCATAAAATATCCATATAAATACACTATCTCTGAGCTCTTCATTTAAAATGCTCCTGACAACCCAGCTAGCTCTCATATTGCTGGATGCTGGCCTGCTCTTTAGTGTGAGATGCAGAACGAGAGCCCAGAGCATGTAATATTTATGCAACTAGATTATGCTGCTGCCTTAAGGTATGTCTGGCCCCTTTTTGGCATTGAAATAAATGAGATTAAAGCATATGTGATGGTTCCTGGTTCAGAATCCAAGTGGTCTACATGTGTCATATGAAAAATAACTCTTTCAATAGTCATTTTCTGCAGTGCACAGATGCACAGTGCGTATGAAGAACACACCAGCTGTTTTTTTAAATTGCCTTGAATTATATGATTAAAAAAGACTGGGGATTTTTTTTTCTTTTTTTCAAGGGCAAATTATGAAAACACTTGTAAGGTGAGAACTTAATGATGAATTCATGAAACTGAATTAGTCTTTTGCAGCAAATGCTGTAACTGTGAGGTTCGTTATGTTTAAATCAGACTTATTGTTTGAATCTATTTTGAATTATTTCTGTTTCATGTGACATAGTGAACATTTACAGTTTACAATTCCTTGTTTATTGGAAATGTTTTTTATCATTTATTTTTACCTGTCACACCTAATTTCCATTTTTTTATATATTCAAATAAAATAATGTCATCTATAAACTACATTATGTTGATTCTTGTTGTATTGCTGATTAATTTTAATTGGGTACTCTTTGCATGGTTAAATTCCTACCAAATGAGGAAAGATTACAAGTTAATTGTGTACTGTGTCTTTCTTTTCATTGTTAACCCTTAGTGTGTTTTTGATCCTATTATTATTATTGTTTTTGTGTTTGTACAAAACAAGTCAAAATACTGTATTTCGACATACTGTACTACAATATCACCTTACCAAATCAAGGAAACAAATCAAATTTTAGTATCTAGATTTTTTAAATAAAAATATTCTGCAGAGTCAAAAATGAGGCAAGTTCCCTTTGAACTTTGCTTGTTTCTGAATCATCTGTTTTGCACATATATACAGTAAATCAATTTAGGATTTAGGACAGAGGAAGGCTCAGCTGGAATTAGCCCAGGCACAGGAACTCTTTCTCCCAGTCCCCTTCCATGGGAGAAAAGACTGCCACATTGGCCCTACCTGAGTCACCCTTCACAACATCAGCCTCGTCAGGTGGTACTGTAGTTCTATTTAGCCATCCCTTCCTTACCATCTTAGAGAAAGGGCAGACGTCCCAGGTGCCGTGTTAATCTAGGCAACTTCCCCATTTCCAGCAGGAGAAGCAAAGCCTGGAGTCTCCAGCAGTAGCTCATGTCACTTGGGTCCCCTCATTCCCGCACACCTGATCTGAGCCTGCCTGGAACAATAGAGTGCCTGTTTAGTTTTGTTTTAGTCTAGCGTTTTCGAAACGGAGAAGCGATATTCCTAAAGGGCCTCGACCCCCCCCCTGGCCAGATGGCTCACAGGCTTGGTGAAACTCAGAAGCCACTAGAAGGAGAACCGATCAGGTCATACGAGGAGGGATGGATATATCGGATTCCCTTAACCAGCACCAGTGTTCACCATAGTTTGATGTGCTGTACCGCAGGGCTTCCTCTTCATGCAGGAAAGACCTTTACTGATGTATGCCACATCGATGACAAAGTGTTGAGCTTGGGTAACCCGTAAAACAGAAAAGGGGGACTGAGTTCAGGACCTCTTTCAGCTGCTGAAACGCATCTTCACACTCCTCTAAACAGACTAAAAACGCTCTCTCTACCATCAAATGATGAAGAGGAAACCCTTGCATGAATTCACGTTAGTTAGAGCACAGGCTGAGGAAGCTCTGGAGCTCTTCCATAGTGATTGGGACAGTCAAATCATAACCTCCTGGATCTTCACCAGATCCTAAGCCACCCACCCACCCCCGCTTTCAGCTGGGTCAACACGCCTCACAGGAACTTCGTCTTTCTCTTGAACACTTCTCAAGATGAAGCTTCAGGTCTACATTGCGTGTGTAAGAGGCACGCACCATCAGGACGTACATGTACAGGTAGATTATGCAGCTGGACTTGACCCCTGACTTCTTGAACTGTTGTCCCTGGAATATCGCTGGATCTTCACTAATGGTTTTCATATGGAGGTGGCCAGAGAGTGTTTCTTCCCACTCCCTCCTTGTTTGCAATGAGATTCTACTAATGCCATCTACCCAAGTTCCATCTTAGGTGGAGTATTTTCTGTCAAAAAGACAGAATATCAAACTACATTCAGCAATAGTACTATATCCTAGGGTGATAGGGATACTGTACACCCTATCAGTATACAGTATTGTAACCCTGATGTCATTAATATATTTGTTATCCCTGAGTGATTCACATACAGTATACTATTATTCTTGTTGGTTTGCTATGCATTTTCTGTTGTTGTTTTAATAAATTGTACAGTATGTTATATACTGTATTTTAATCTTTGCAAATATTGCTTGTTATTTTGTCCAATTGACTTTTAGTAGTCTTAAAAGCACTCTTACAATTTATTATTACAATTTCTCATTCTTCCAGTAAATTCAACCACATCACTATATCCTTGAATTGTGTCTTCAAACATTTACATTTCGACTACTGTCAGGAAACAGAGAGCCAATTTAGTTCTAGAGAAAAAGAAAGCTGCGTATTTGTGAATGTACGGGCAGAATATTAAAACATTACTATTCCCCAGTATAATTCTGAATATTCCCCAAGTCTGTGCTGTGCTTCCTTATTACTGTAGTAATTAAAGGCTTTAAAAGATTAATACATTAAAGGAATAAAAGCTCAGCAGATGAACACTTGGCATTTTGTCTGTAATTAGCAATGACTCTACTCAGCAAGTGGCTTTTCACATGCCTTGTGCTCAGTCAGGCAATTCAGCTGATGGTCACATGCACACTAATGAACTACTTTAGCTGTTTTTTAATAGTGCTTTCTAATGGGAATTTCAACTAAAGCTTCATCTTCCTTTTACAAGTGAACTATATATACTAAAGACTTTAAACATCAAGGCATCTGTTGTTTAGCAATATATTGTTGGCTCATGGTATTTCTCATGAAAATCATCATGAATCAGGTGTCTGATTTCTCATTCGTAAAGACAAATCAGGTGAATTATTAGTTTGTTAAGATGCAGAAAGGGAACACCTAAAATAATTAATTTACATATTACAGAATATAAAGTAATGTTTCTATTAAACGTCTTTAAAGGAAAACTCACAATTCAAACACACAACAACAAACAGCCATCAACTTTCTCTTGAAGAGATCAAATTCTTAAACTGGTAACTGTGAAATTTCAGCTTTATATTTCAAGACAGAGAAAGAAAAAAGGAATAAAAGAATAAAAGGAATAAAAATTGCTTCACAATTGTCATTCATTTTAATTTAAAATTAAATTCCTTGTTAGAAATAATTCCCTATACTTCCATATGCCTCATGTGACATGTATCAATTTTATATGTGCTGCACTGAATTATCCTGCAAACCAAACCTTCAAACCAAGTAACCAAATAACACTCTCAGTGTGACTTACAGTATTTGTATTCAAATACAGTACATTTTTTTTCTCTGAGACTGGTTAATGTGGAAATCAATCCAAGATTTTCACCTTGGATTTTTGCTTAAGACCTTTCTTTTTTGTCCCCGACACTATGTCTATAGTCAGTTTTATTAAGTTTATTTTAAATTGTCAATATTTTGTGGTTATTTTTCATCATATTCATGATAAAAACAATAAAATTCCTTATTTCATGATGAACATTGCAATTTCACATCTGTAGGAATTGCTTTCCAAAAAAAGCAATTTCTTTTCCAAGAAAGTAAATGGAGAATCAGCAGAATGAGAGAAATCCTGATACAGGCTGTAGTACACTGAAGTGAAATGAGAAACACTATTGTCATTCATAACAGGAATGAACCTCACCAGGTTTTTATATACTGTATACTCAAACACATGATATACTGAGAGACATTAAAAACACAAAATAGCTACAGTACATAATCCTATATAGATGTGCTGCATTCTAATGTCACTTGTTATGTGTATAGTGTACAATGCCCATTATTACTGACAAATATTCATCGCCACTTTCGTAATCCTAAACTTTTATTGTCTAAAAATGCTTTCCATGTCCATGTCAAATAGTTGTTTATTAGATACAGCATATTGCTTTCTGTATATAAGTGTTTTATTTCACACTAGTGTAAAACACATCCTTATTTAAGTTTAAACTGTGTACTACCTAACCTTAGATGATACAATTTTGATAAAACATTGAGATGGCATTGAGATTTTTTAAGTATAAGGTTTGGGGTTAATATATTGTATGTTATGTACTGTAATAGTCCCGTCACCAACTTCAGTGCAACCAAATTATGATAGTTCAATAATAAAACACCCTTATTGCTCAACACATATCTGTGGCAATATCTTAAAAGACAAAGATGTGTTTATTTACAGGACACTGGATGTCATTTATGTACTATTGGAATGAGTTCCAAAGCCTTCAGGAATTACTAGCATCATCCTCTGACTGTAATTAATTACTAACATTGAACAATCTTAATATGTTTAGAAATGGGTGTATTTTTTATAATATATCAAATTTATCCTGTTTCCATAAAATAAATAATCTTCCACAGGTAAGATTATACTTTAAACTGATTCTAATAGTAGACAACTATGGGTCCCTTTACAAGACTGCATTCACATACTGTAGGGGCAGGAGTGACAAACGTTTGCCTGGTGATTTTAAAAAATGCTAAATATTTCTGCAAATATGAAAAATACAGCTGTCCCTTTATTTAACCTGTCTTGACTCAATGAGGATGATTGTGAAGTGCTGAATCTCTTATCATATATCCAATACCGAATCCCTCTCTGCTACAGCGTATCACTTTCCTCCTTTGCTGTCTACCTAATAAGTACAGGAGCTTGACTGATTAGATCCAGACCATTTCAGTCTCAAAAGCCATCAAGACACTCAACTGGGACTCTTTATTAGATAATCCTTAGCAGTGCAAACACTACCTTGCAATTCAGAATGAACCAGAATGACAAAGCAACTATCCAGGATGAGGGAGAATAAAATTACCAGCCTGCATATGCAAAATACACCCAATACATACAGTAACAATATACAGTATTTCTGCATATGCTGTCTTATCTTCTATTTCTTCCTTCTAGCATGGATTTGTTACAAAAGCTTTGTACTACAGGAGTAAGGATGGACTGGTATGATGTTTATACACTGCGAATGATGTTAATTATCGTGTCTGCACAACAAATGTAAAAGCAGCACAATCTGACCAAAAACTATGAATGAATATTGAATTGTTTATTTAATTATTTTCCTTCTTTTTTTAGATTATGTAATAACAAGGCATTCCCTTAATTAATCACAAATTATTTATTTTTACAGAGGAGATATTCCAAACCCATATCGCTCACTGGTGGTCTCCAGATGGTGCGAGGTTAGCGTATGCAACAATCGATGATACACTAGTACCGAAAATGGAGATACCTATTTATACAGGCTCTGTGTACCCTACTGGGAAGGAGTACCACTATCCAAAGGTAAGCAGAGGAAACTGATTTAAATATACAACACATTACCAGGGCTTGCTTGATGAAAATGCATGACCTTAAACAATTCATGTAGAGTATTTATCAGCAGCTGATTACTTGTAATAGAAGCCAACCTGCATGACCCAATAATATATTATCATGTGCTTCTTCCTGCAGGCTGGTAAGGAAAATCCAGTGATTTACTTGTATGTGGTTAACCTAAATGGCCCTCTGCACACCATAGAGATGAAACGCCCCGAGGATCAAAGAATCAGGTATATGTTTTTAGTTTTCTACCTTACTATTAACATTAGATTTAATAAAGACTAATGACAATTCATTTCACGCACTGTTTCATACCTTTTCAGATCTTTTATGTAACTGCAGTTATTATATATAAAAATTAATTGTTTCTTTCTGTTATTACCGATGCGCATGTTCTATATATTATCTATCCTTTCCATACTTGATATTCCATTACAGGGTTCCAGGCCAAACTGAATTTAAAATTAAAAATACTGTATTGAAATTGCTAATGAATTCCAGATATAAACAATAATATCCATTGTGTAGTATACAAGTGGTATATTTTTTGTCGTCTGTACAGGAATGAGGTGCTGTGTTCTGAGATTATTTTCGTTTTTGTTGTTGTTGTTGTTGTTGTGGAGGTACTGTAAATGCATTGATACCAGTTCTTTAACTGTTCTTTAACCAGTTCAAGAACAGTTTTAGTATTTCTTGAACCAGACCTTTAGCAACCTTGCACTAATCAGGAATACAATTATTGTATACTACATCAAAACAATGCAGTATTGTATATTGCACTGGTACAGTATAAAGATAAAGATAACATTGCAACCCACTTTTAGTCAGCTTAGTTAGATTTATTTATTTTAGTTGGCTAGCATTGAAGATAGGGCTACTAAGCACTGTGACTGCAGCAACTTTGGAAGACTTGTGTAAAAGCCATAAAGATTACTGCTATCTACATCATTGATCGAAAACAGATGTAAAAATCAATCTATATTCGCATACAATATTTATATTCTAATAAGTAAGGGGTGTGAATAATTAAAAGGAGAATAGTAAGAGTTGAGTCCTGATGCCAACTTGCTTTGCAAGCAAATTACAAACCTAATAACAATTGTACACCCCCTACCATCAGCAGTGACACTTACTGTACATGCACATGTTTTCCTTGGCATTACAAAGACGGTGAGGTGACTAAATCAAAATGAATTCACAAAAGCAGAGTAAAACACATGCTCTCTACAATTCTGTAGATATTTGCAAACATCTGTGTATCACCACTCTGCCTTCTCTGATAAAAGTGAGGCACAAATACTGTGCAGGGAAAGGACACCTGCTTCTTATCCAACAAAAGGCCCTACTTGGGACTAAACTTTCCCTAATGCGGATGGTAAATGAACAGCAGTCTTTTTCTCCATTCGAAACAGTGCAGCGCTAAACAAGCAAGAGATTTTTTTAAGCCTGGTGGATACCACAAATAGGAAATACCCATTTCCATTATTAAAACACAACAGTCCCACATTCAGTATCCTTAATGCTCAGATTACCTATATACAGTAGTACTGTACATGTTCTGTTTTTATCTGCCAAAGGAGGCCCTTTTCACAGTATTATTTATTCTACGGTCTTCCTCTTTCTCTCTTCCGTTTCTAAAGGTTTCTGATCTAGTTAATAGTATTGTTAGATTGATACAATTAAACATTGAACACAAAAAAGTAACAAAACTTACTTTGCATTAGGGAATATTACATAACAATGGTGAAGTGGGCAACGAGTACGAAACTGGCTGTAAATTGGCTCAACAGAGCTCAGAACATCTCTATCATGACTCTGTGTGAAGCTACCACTGGTGTCTGCACTAAGGTACGTTGAGAATCCTTTATTTCTAATCTCTGTTTTTTAAGCTACTGTACTGTTTTTACAAGTTATAAAAATGTTAATTTGCTTTTAGGTATCATGACATTAAGTGTATTTGGACTGTCTGTTTTTTTTGTTACTGTTATCTGCATCCATTGCATCTTGACTGGATGCAATTGTAAATTGTTTTGCAGAAAGCCATCTACCAAATGAATAAATGTTATGTATATGTAAAAAAAGCTGAATCTTAAATTATTGAACCTTTTCGACCTTGACTGTGACATCTCACTTAGGTAATTTAAAACATGCATTTCAAAATGCTACATTAGCATATCTAGAGTAGCATTAGGATACAATAGCAATAGCTATAACAAGCAAAACTTCCCTACATTCTGCTAGAGCACCACAAATGTTTAGATAAACATTGTCATAACACTGTTGTTTTTCCAACAGTGTAAAAAGGTGTTAGAAATTGAGAAAAACTCAATTTTTGATCATGCTTTTAATCATGCTTTAAGATTTCCTGAACCCCAAATACATCTAATTGTCTTTCCAGAAACACGAAGATGAAAGTGAAGGCTGGTTGCATAGACAGGCAAGTAAAAGAAAATGCTACCTGGAATGCTAGGGTATACTGTCAATTCTTGCATCGGTTATCATGCAACTTCAAGTATTGCTTGATCCTACTCATGCAACTAACAAACAACTTTGGAAACCTCATTAAGAAAACCGAAACAAAGTAATTTCATAAGGGAATAGAGGAGCAGACACCAGACGAAATAACCCACATCCACAAGGGAAGATTCTGATGTACTAATCCTTCCATGCAGAATGAACCACCTTTATTTTCCAAAGATGGGCACAAGTTCTTCTTCACCAGAGCAATTCCACAGGGAGCAAGAGGGAAGTTCTTTCACATCGCCATGTCATATTCTCAGGTATACCCAGTTTTGTTTCATCATATTTTTTTCAGTATCGGGTCCTGTCTTGTAATGTTTTTACTTAATAGATATACTGTACTGTAAGAACATACAGCATTATTGCAGATGGTGAGGAGGCCAGTTTACGTGTTTGAGAGTTTAGGAGATAGTTGAAACTAAACTTTTTGTCCATTGATTCTTTAAAAAACCCTAAGGTTTAGGTTTCTACCACCCAGTACGTTTGGCTGGGAAGCCTGTTCCAGATAATAACAATTCTTCATCTAAAGAAGCACTGGAAACAGTTGAACACAACAAGCTCCTTTCAGTGTGCCCTTAATTTTGGTTGTGACCTATATTCAATCACTTACCTCTCCCTCTCTGTGTTGCACATAGTCCATTATCATAACTCTTGACATTGATCCTCAGTTGCTGTTTATTTTACTAATTGTAAAATGTTTAATTGGTGTTAGCCACCGTTACCTGTTCTGTGAAAATGATCCATGCCAGTAATGCTTGCAAATATAACACGTTAAGGGATCTTTACATTGATTTATTTCAATTGATGAATTTCAAAGGACCTATAGATTTCCGGATTGCTTGCAATGAGTTTCTAAATTATGTTTCTCCCATTAAACCCCGACACCGTGCACCTGTTTGTGATTAATACTTTGAAAATCCAGGGTGATTAAATCTGCTGGGTTTTTTTTTCCCCCTAAAGCCTAATGCAAGTACTGACACTCTGCAGTCTATAACTTCCGGGGACTGGGATGTGACAGAGGTTTTAGCTTATAATGAAGAAACTCAGATAATGTAAGTATCATATTTTAATTTATTAAAATGTTTTTTTTTTTCTTATTGGTGGGGCTACTTACAGTTGTAACGAGAATTCTTGTAGCAAAGGAGTATTTATGGCCTCTGAAAGTTCTGTGGTTTGAGTATAGAGTGGGCAATACCAGGATCAAGGAGTGCAGTCTACTTCTACATAGTGATGTTGTGCTAGTTGGCTAAAGAAATAATGGCTTTGACACCATTGCCCAATACTGTACATTACCACACGTGGTCAGATGTGAAAAAGAGATTTGAGCTCTTTGCCCATGGTGAAATGATTACTCAAACAACTTCATATTGATCTGATAAAATAGTGAACTATTTTGTTTTGATTTTTATGACAGTAACTAACATGAGCACCTGTGGGTGCTACTTACTTTATACAGAGCATTGAGCAGTAAAAGAAAAATGTTATAAGATTGTGAATACAAATGTTAATTGGGATGTTTTCAATTGCTGTCATGTAAAGTACACATTTATACAAAAACCTATTGGTGCTGATTTAGCACACAATATTAACAAGGAGTTAAAGGCTGCAGAACACTGAAAATAGCACTTCAGCATTCAGAAATGCAGGCACATTTACAATGACCGATGCATGGCCTGACGGACACATGCAGACACCTTCCTTTCAACATGCACAAAAAATCTTGTTTTCTTTGTTCAAACCTGAAAAACTGCCTCTTAAAAACAGTGAAGGAAGAAAAACTAAATGCACTGGCATAAGTAACAATTGAGAAAAGCTTTAAACTAGAGACCTTGAATTTTAATGGAAGCAATTGAAGAGTTCACCAAGAGAAAAGAAAGGAGAAGTGCGCTTCAAAATTGAATACAAATTATGTTTTTCATCAAATTGCTGTTATTATATAATTTAATATGTGTAGCAAATGTATTTCCTCAATACAGCAGCAAATTCAATTTCGCAAACAGTAATGCAAGACTACACCCTATCTTTAGCGCTGGTCCAATTTGTTTATTTCAACACGGAGCATGACATTTGTGGTACATTAATATTCCATTATCAATGCACAATAACTTAAAACAGAGCCTTGATTTGAAAATGTGACATAATTAGCTAAACATGGTAACATTCTGGTGTTCACACATTTGTGGGGGTTTTAATAACAGAGCCCACCACTAAAATATGAGGGTGGGTGTGTAAAGTGCTTTTCTGCCTGTGACTCACCAATAGGTTAATCTGGCTCTGAACAGAGGACTGTAATTTCAGGATCATGGGGTCAAACTTCACATTGAGCAATAGTGCTCATTAATTAAGCAGCAGAGTGGAGCAGAGATTAGGACTGGGCCCATTCTGCAGATTTAAATCTGAGCCAAATGATGAATTGATATAATTGATTCCTATATATACACCAGGATATGGAAAATTAGAGAGAGAAAATACAGAAGTGAATTGTATATTTAAGATAGTACAGGATGGTAAAGAGCCATGCAGATAGGAGCACCTTTAAAGTGCAATCAGTAACTCATTTGGTTGAATGGGAAGCAAATAGAAATCCTTATGTTGTTAGTTCATTTGGTTCATCTGTTTTTTGTTTTTTTTTTTAATGGTGTGACTGTTCAAATCGGAGTGATATAATCAGTGGAGTAACACTGGGCCCTGTACTAGGACCAATCATCAGCTCTCACTAATTTAATGTCAGTCAGCGATCTAGACTATGGTATAGCTGGTAAGGTAATCACGTCTGCAGACAATAACAAAAGAGGAGGATCTGCAAACAAATTAAAATTCTCGAAGCACCAAATTAAATTCAAAACGATTTAGATGAAATTCAAGACTGGGCAGACAGTACATCTGAAGGTTAATGTAGACAATGTAAACAGAGTAATGTGGACAGCGTATTACATGTAGCTAATGACAACCTAGAGTATACTGTAAATACGAGCTTGAAGAGGCTACTTATGGAAAAGCCTTAGTAGTTTATGACAGTTAGATCTTCTAGACCAGGGGTTTTCAACCTTTTTGACATGCGTGCCATCCCGTTTGTCCAAGTTTGAATTTGCGCGCCCCTCCAACCCAAAACCCATTGTGAAAACAATGCAAACAGCCTCGTCACACTCACACAATATAATTGAGATTATGGATACATACATGCATTTCAGCGCCTTTCATTAATTTGCTTTAACAGTTTCACGTTCACCGCTGTTGTTAACCTCAGCAGAAAGCCACCGGTCCATCTTTAAGTTTGTAATCGTGGCATAATACGAAGTCTCAATTCTGCCGAAGCCTTCGCCAACGAGAATAGACGGCAGTTAGCCTGCTTGGCCAGGGACATGAGCCAGATTGCAACACCCCCCTCTAGTGGATGTATAATGAACTGCTATTAACGACTGAAACAACACGTTCGCTGCAGTTGTTTTCATTCTTTTTCGTTTTACTTGTTTACGTGTTTGCGCCTAAATGTCTCGTAATCTCGCGCCCCCCCCCCCCATTGACAGGTCCGCCCCACTGGTTGAAAACTGTTCTAGACAACATGGGGAAAAAGGAAATATGATATCAGGATATAGTTCATGTGGTTCCAAAGCATGTAATTTAAATCAGGGAATGTAATGCTTACAGTACATCGAACAGTTCACTAGCAAGACCTCATTTAGAATATTCAAGTACAATTTTGCTCACTGTGTTATATAAAAAAAAGATACCGTATGGCCCTGGAATCACTCACGAGACTAGCAAGATAAATTCCAGGGTTCAAAAGGAGGGCGACGCAGACTAAAAAATGAACCACTTTTGTCTTGACAAGAGAAGACCTAAGAGGGGATGAAGTACAGTATTAAAATACTCAAAGGCATTGACAAAGTCAGCCCAGTGGACATCTTCAGAGTAAACAGTGAAACATTAACCAGAGGACACAAACTCAGTGGAAGTGTATTTAAAAACAGCCATGTCACCCTGCAACTCACAACTGGCAACCCACTGAAACTGAAAGGTCATTTGTAAACTTTTGTTCCTTTGGAAATTAAAGTAGTGGATAACCTTGATATGATCCACAGAATTTTATGGAAATTGTCATGTGAATAAACATTTAGAGCTGTAGAATGATCTCAAATGTATCATCTGCAAACGGTGTATGAAATGTGTTTTTATCAAAAGATCAAAAAGGGGAAAAATGTTTTATTGGCACACTGGTATTGTTTGTTATAACCCAATCTGAAGTACTGCATGTGTCCAAAACAATGAATTTTAATTATCAAGTTAAAAAATAAGAATAAAATTCACTCACCATGCCCTATCTCAGGAACTATGAGGAATAAATTACACTCAGCTGGAGTAATTATTGATTTTTTTATCCTGAATGCACCTATTTTATACCAGTAACTGAAGCATGAAATAGAATCGTATACTGGTTGATGAATGTGTTTTTTGCATCTGACTCTATTAAGCCTTTAGTACTGTACAGTCTGAATGTCATAGATTAAGAACAACAACTGACAAATGCATTAATTTCCACAGTGAGATGTCTATGAATTGTTGCAGATTCTGATTCATATCTTTTTGCATTGGTATGAGTGCTCCACACTGGCACACAGCTTCACCTGGTGACTGACATATTTGTCATGTGAATCCCCTGTCACTGCTACACCAGAAGCAGAATTACAAGGAGCAAAACTATCAAGTAAATGATGAACAAAAGGGAGATCTCAGAATGCAGCATTCCTTCACCTTTATAACAAAATAAAACATTATTGTGATGTACTCATTGAGCAAGTTGAGTATTGGGTGGTGAACACCGGAGTATAAGAGAGAAACACAGATGATGGCTTTCTCAGTGATTACCTTGATGTGCCAAAAACTTGTCCAGTGTCCAGACAGATTCATCCAAGCATAGCATTGGGAAATTGCTGCCCCAGGACTCCAGTCAGCAATAACATCCTATCCTGCCCTCAGCAGGAAGTTACTGCCAAGTGAGATTTCCTCTTTCACCACTGAAAAGGAGAGACTAGTCACCAAATGTGCACTAGAGACTCTATGGTGCAACCTGCTGTGGAGATCCTTTATTCTGCAAACACTCCACAGGGCCATGCAAGGGCTAAAAACCATGAGGGAAGCCAACCACCACCAGACGGGCTGGACTTTGTCACTTCAAGCATTCAGATTTGACTTTATTCATCATCCCAGAGTCACTGATTATGCTGCTGAGCTTGCCAACCCCTGAACACATACCTGACCGATAAAGGAGTCTATGGACTATAAAGACCAAAGCACTCTGATCACTCTGACTGTGCTGACCACTTGGTTTACCAGACTGTTTTAGCTCATGGAATCCCCTCTCATTCCTGAAGGAAGGGGACAAAAAGCTGTTGCATGTCCTCGTGGTATGACCTCTGCTGAAGTCTCTCATAAACTCTCATTCATTATTCACTTACGTGTGTTTCTTTCGGCTGGTATCTTTGTATTTATACTTATTGCTGTTGTAATTTCTGTCTTTATTTATCGGTTGTTGTTTTAGCGGTTGTCTTGCGGTTGATCCACAGTGTTGTATAGTACCTGTCTCCTATCTGCCCAACCATTTTGTGTCAAGTTAGAGACACCTGACTCCTCTCGGGTTTAAATGGAGACTTATCTGCCCATTAAGAGAATCCTGGGTTGGAGTTTAGATTATTTAACCTGGTCTCATTTTTGTGGTGTGTCCTTATCTGTGTGATGTTACAGACCATGTGATCTTTTTCTTGCACAACAACACTAAGTAAACAGACACTTTTTCTTATTTTAACGTCTGGCCTATATTTACAGTATAGAACTTCTGTATATGACAACACCTGGACTGCTTGGACCTATTTAAGAACAACGTCAGAATTCTGGTAGTTGTACAAAATACAACTATCAAGTTACGCTGCTGTTTTTCATTTTGTATTCGGCCTTTTCAAAGTGCGAAAACAAAGTGCTAGTAAAAGTAGTGTGTTTGATACTTACATTTGCATATTTAAGTAGCAGGCAGCACTGATTATTTCAATTTATAATTTAACAGATACTTTCTAAGCAGAGAAGATGATCCTAAAAGACAGCATCTCTACAGGTATGGTGTGTCATTTGTGAGTTGCTTTTTTATATTTTCCACCAGTTTTAAGGATATAAGCATAAAATTGATAATCAAATTGATTGCATGATGTTGATAATATGTAACTGATAATGTGATATTGATAGTAAGAGTTAAGATTTAATTATTTATGTTCTATCATGCTTTATGTTTATTACATATTCCATATTATTTATGTATATTAATAACACGATAGATGTATATGTTTTCATAGCTGCTTAACATAGATTGGAATTTTCTGAAAAATAAAGACTGAGAACATGATTAAGGCCTTCTTTTTCATCACCCTTTATGTTTCAGTGCCAATACTACAGGCCCATTCAACAGACGCTGCCTCTCATGTGACCTTATTGAAGGATGTGGTTATGTCAGTGCGCTCTTCAGCCACAACACCCAGTATTTCCTATTAAACTGTAAAGGTATGTTTGTCCCTCCTCTCCCATTTGTCTACTCACCTAGTTCCTATTGTTCCTTGCATTTCCTTAATTTCCCTGAAAACAACTGAACCCTGCTATACAGTAGGTATTAGGACATCTCATACAGGAATTCATTCACTCTCCTTCGGCTGGGGGGTCACTGAATACAACAAACTAGCATTTTTTTAAATTTTAATGTATTACATTTAAGCAATGTCTTCTTATACCTGTTACACATCTACATCTCAATGTTAAATTAACAACCAATCAATATGGTCATCAAATGAGTTGACAAAGTAATAAACTCTTACAGGTGACTGCTTCATTCTGGCGGTTTATGTGTCTCAAAATAAATATGTGTTGAAAAACTGCAAGCTTACAGTAATTACAGGAGACCATAGCAAAAATGAAGACGTATAAAATTAATAAGAAGCTAGAACAGTTAACACAATAAATAATTCAGGGTAAATCTGATCTGATTCTCTTTAGTAGATGAAAAGGGAATGCTGTGCTTGCGGTTAATGTCTGGAGCTTTCAAAAGAGAGACACAGAGTGTTGGAAGAACAGGTGCAGTCTCAATAAATTGATAGCAGCTACTGGTTCAGCAGGATTCAAGATAAGACTCAAAACAATCTCAAGGCTGTTTTAAGTAGATAAAGTGAAAAAAAATCAGCAGGCAGGATAATACCTCATGAGATTAGACTTTGAATCTTTTGTTAGAACAATGTAATAACCTCCTCGCTGCCCTGTTTGAAGAATGTGTAGACTCATTAAGGAGACGTTCAGTGTATTCTGACACTGTCTGAAGTGTTAGACTACAAGATTTAAAATAAATACCCGGGAGCCTTAATGACTGGGGAGTCTATAATGATCACTACTGTTTTAACAAATATACCTTCTGTGGTTGTGTTGTGGAAGATGTCTGTTACTTTACCAAGAATAAATATATTCATCTCTGTAAGGTCTCTCAATCAACTAGTGAATTTAAACCAAATTTTTAACAATGAAGACCAATGTGTTTTCAATCCATAAAGTTGAAGAAAGGCACAAATAAGGAGAAGGTTATAAAAATATTTCATATACAATGAATATGTGAGCATGATGAAATTGATCATTAATAAGTGGAAAGTGTGCTGTACTACGCAGATACTGTACAGCCTTTCAGATAGGCTTTCCTTCAGATTGAGCAGACTGGCAAGGTAGAAACTGGTTATGAATGCCTCTGTGAAGCCAACAACTTCACAGCTTTAAAAAAGCCACAAAAATATAGAGTAACTGAGACAGGAGGAAATGACTTTGAGTCAATAATAGTCACTCTGCAATGCTAAACCATATGGCAGTAAGTCAGAGAAACAAAGATAAAACCCAAACGGCAATTAATGTGGCAAACAATTATGTGGAAAAATGTTTTGTGGTCAATTAACACACAGTAGGAACCTTCTGGTCTAAATGCAATGAGTTATGTCTGGTGCAGTCCCAACACAGTGTATCACGGACTCATCACCACTTCTACTGTGAAGTGTAATGATGATAACATTGTGTTATGGGGCTACTTTTCATCAGCAGGGACTGGGAAGACTGTCAAGATTGAGAAAAGGATAGATGGAGTAAAGTGCAGGCAAATCTTAGACAAAAAAACTGTTTTAGTGTATTAAAGTCCTAAAAACAGGATGAGAATTTACCACACAACAGGACAATGGCCCGAAGCACAAAGCCAACACTTCACTAGACTGGAGCAACAGGAAGAAATTGGATGTCCTTGAAGGACCCAGATAGAAAATCTATGGCAGGATTAAAAAATTGCCGTCCACTAACAGTTCTCAGCCAATTGTTTAGAGCTTGAACACCTTTGCAAAGGAGAATGAGGAGTTGCACCATTCTCATTTGCAAAGTTGGTACTTTCTGTATCCAAAATGTCTTGCCAAAGCAAAATTGACTTTAGCTGATACTCTGGCATAAAATAAACATTTCCAGTGCCAATCAAGGATCTTTTTACCTCTCTCTGTCACTCTTATGTTTTTTCTATCTCTCTGTTATATGGTTCTTTCCCTTGTTTTCTTAGCACCTGTGCTTTCTATTCTTTATTCCAGCCTTTAGCTGTCATTTCTACTTTTTCTACATTTCTGTCTGCATTGTACTGTTGTATATTCGTGATATCACATTAGTTACATAGTTTTTAATTCCTTTAGAAAATGAAAACAATAAAAATCTAATTAATGTTTAATGTTAAGTGTTTAGATGGAGAAATGACGGTAGTTTTGAGTGCTTGATTTTTTTTCCCCCTATTGCACCCAGTAAGGTAAGCACACTGTAAAAGCAGTCATGATTGAAAGAGTGCCACTTTCCCTGTCAATGTCACATCACAAATATGTTAATGATATGA
Organism: Lepisosteus platostomus; assembly: GCF_059453375.1. Taxonomy (NCBI): domain Eukaryota; kingdom Metazoa; phylum Chordata; class Actinopteri; order Semionotiformes; family Lepisosteidae; genus Lepisosteus; species Lepisosteus platostomus. Next base: position 51,677,279 of record NC_142618.1, on the reverse strand, counting down.
ATGCCTTGCAGTACAGGACTTGCCTTTGACAGACCATGACATGTGGCAGATGGTTTCCTTATGTTTAACTGTCAGAGCATTGTTTTTGAGACTAAAGGGCAAAACCACATGGATCAATCTGTCATTACAAGAGGGTTTAAAACACCGTGGCTGTATTTTATTAATGTAAGAAGGGCACAGAGCTGAACTGAAATACACATGTACTCCCAAAAATCAATATAGTGAGTTTGCTTGACCCACTTTGTCAGCTTAAGTTCAGTAGATGTAAAAAATACATTCTAGGGCATATTTTAATCCAAATTTACAGTAATTCTTTGCTTATTTTTATAGCCTCTTCGGTAATGCTTTTAAAGAAGATACATTATTATCAATTAAAATGGGTAAAGTTTGCTGACCTCTGTTTTTCTTACCGAAAGTTTATATTTGTTTATCGTTGTGTATACAGCATGTGTGCTTTATGTCTTCTTATTTTACTTATGTTTCTTCCTTATTTGCAGATATTGATATAATAATAATAATCTGTGCCAAAATACAGATAGACTGTTCTTATTTGAATTTGAAAAAGAGTCAGTTGGGGTGCTTAAAAGATATCTAGCACTAGTGTTGCTGGTCAAATAATGTGCTACCTGTAAAAACGCTCCTGAGCACTGTTTTTCATTGCAACGTTACCATTGTCCTACTTTGTCCGACTGAGACCACTGTAAGTGTCTTCTGTTTTCCCTTATTGTGCTCTTTCTAATTCTGTTATTCCCCTGCTGATTGCATCCTCAAAGTGTCAGGCTTCAGGCTTCTCTGTTGTGCCCTTTCATTTTCTGGGTGTGACTTTTCGGCGATTCGTTTTCTCGTTCCTCCCTTTGTGGAGCTTTTCTGCAAACCTTAGATTTTTGTGCAGTAAAACTTCACACTAAAGACATATCTTGACATTCCACCCTGTCGTAGGGATTCAAAGTAAACTGCACTCTATTTCATGTTAATTAATCTTCCGTTGAACTTTTTCAGTCGGTCAGTCAAGCTTAATCTATCGTCAGAGCCATGTATTCAGGAAATATTTGTTTAGAACCTGCCTGAGAATATATTGAGAATCATTCTAATTGGCCAAGCAAATCCAAAGGATTCATTGTGCAACAGCTTTTAACACATCGGAATTCTATGTTGTATAAAAGCATTCGATTGTTTCATCTGGGCATCGACTGTAGGTGTTTATGAAGACTGAATCCAGTGCACAATTTCTAGATGTTTTCTTTCCTCTTCAGGTCCTGGAGTGCCGTCTGTGACTGTGCACAGAACTATGGATAGGCAAAGTGAGTATTCTCACCTTCTTTCATATCAGCCTACACCTTGGGAAGCCCCGGAGTGCCGTCACTTACCTCGCTGGGAAGGGAATTAAAGTTTATTTTTAGGTCTCTAGGTTTAGATATGTGTATGCATGGACTGTGAATCTATGGATATTTGTAGGAGTGTTCTTGCTCGACTGTAATTATAATTGCTTTTAATAATTAGACTCTTTTAACGTAACAGCGTCACCACTCACTGGGGGGCAGTCTGAAATAAAATTCGTCTCTATTTCATTTAATTTAGACTATAAACTGTTCGTGCAAAGACGCGTGCTTCACAGTTGCTCTGCATCTTTGAACATAACATAACAACTGGTTACTGTATGTGCACTGATTATATTGCTTTCAACAACAAAAAACCGCTGGGGTACAAACAAGACCTCAGAGGTATGTTATTCACTTCTTTGCATTTTGAGAGGTGATCATTTGTTTTGAAAAGCATAATTAAAATATGTTAATTAATACAAATGTGCCATAAGGATTAATCCCCAATCCTTCTGCACATTTTTATCACTCAGCATTGTGCATACAGTAGTTTTTTTTTTAATCGATCTGTCAATCATCCTTTAAAAAGTTTTTTTTAAAACAATTCATCACTTTATTGTTTTGGCGAAATTAACTCTTGATCGAAAGATGCTCAAATTCATTTTCAAATTTCAGTCATCGATTAAAAACAAAAATGAAAAGTACTGCATCCCTCAGGTTTTGGAGTTTGTGAAAACACCCTAACTCCAAACTGCATCTGCAAAATACACCTCGGCTCAGGCTTCACATGCCACCTGCTGAGAGGCAGACTGTCACATGCACAGACCCCAAAGGGGAGAAAAAATTGCAGTGAGATTTTTTTGTATTCCAAACCTAGTCGAAATTAAACCAACATGAGCGTGTGACTTTAAGGCCTTCACATATTATCCAATTAATGAACTAATTCACTCATGTGAATCGTTCTGCACAATAGAGGCCTGAACAACCTCTATTGGCAGATCAGCTGAAACTAACATGCTTACTATTGCTGGCCTGTCATAATGACTTTCAAGAAAATAATTATTAAAATTCACGTAAAGGAAATAGGACCGTCTCTACACACATACTACAAAAGGTTTTTTGTACATGGTTAATCGTGTGCATATTTCATAAGCACTTTGAGGTTACACAGATTGTGTCTCAAAAGTATCATTTTCATGTGGAAATTTGGAAAGAGGTTCCACTGGAATACCAGTTTCCCACACTTTACTGATTATTAGGGAGAAAATAAGGTGCAATTATTTCAGTAGGTCAAAGCCTTTATCCCATTGGACTTTAAGTGCAACCAGCATGGTGTAATGAAACACAGGACTTTAGCACAGCAGGGAGTGGCAGGAAGGCAGCTTTTATGTAAACAGAACCTGTTGAAAATCCACAGATGTTTGTATGAATTATTTACAACATTCACCAGTGAGTCAAGCTCAGTGTACTTTTGAAGGATAGCTTTAGTACTGTGAGTTCAGCAGGACAAACTACACAGCATAATTTCCTCTTGCTCAATTTGCACATTACTATAACACACAAAGCGATACAAATAAAAATCACAATGTTTTTATGTAGAAAACAAACTCTATTTTAATTAACTACCCGAGAAATAAAACTAACCATTATATACTGATGGAAAGAAGAAACGCAACATTTTCTTGAACGAGAATACTATAGCTTATGTACTTTCACAAAAAGTTGTCAATATGATTTAAGCCCTCTGAAAAACAATACAGCTTGTGCAGTGAGGCATTGCAACTTGCCAATCACACAAAAGTACGTTAGGTGCACTTTTACCCAACAAGGTCAGGTGGAACAATGCCTGATCAGGTCGCCTTTAAAAAGGCCTTAATTCGAAGCTTAGGTCACTGCAAGAAAAACGCCACACTTAAGTCAGTTTTCTGTGCATCCCATAATGCCTCGAATGTCACCAGAGGCAATGGAGAGGGCCATTGGCATGCTGCAGGCAGGCATGTCATGTCATGTGCCCGGATTGCCAGACACTATGGAGTGAGCCGCTCCACTGTGTCCCAACTGCAGAGAAGGTTTCAGCAGATCGGCAGGACAGATGACCGTCCAAGATCCGGTCGCCCTCGAGAGACCACACCAGAGCAGGACCGACATATCAGACTGGTCCATCTGAGAGATCGTTTCAGATCTGCCGCCTGTACTGCTGCTGAAACTGCCAGCAGACACAATGCCCACATCAGTGACAGGACAGTGAGGCTCCATGTTGCTGGCCTTAGAGCAAGGCGACCTGTCAGAGGCCCTCTGCTCACACCTCCTAGACATCACACACGACTGGCTTGGGCCAGACAGAGGCTACGATGGACTCGTCAGCAGTGGCATCAGGTCCTCTTCACAGATGAGTCACTCTTCAGCCTGATCTACGCAGACGGGAGGGCCAGAGTGTGTAGGAGGAGGTGTGGCGTTTCCTTTTTCTATCAGTATATATTTTTTTGTTTTTTGCAAAAATTGTATGGTCCCATAGAGTTCTGTTTTCATCCAAGATGATAATTCCCTTTTGTTAGCTTAGTAATATTTGTAAGTACAAGAAATAAAAACAACTTTAATATCACAGCATGTGGAATTGCTCTTACACTATATTTACTCTTGTACACTATTAACTCTTCTTCTTTAAAACTACCAAAATATGTACATTAATATGTTCTACGGTGTTACATAAAAAAGGTGTATGTTAAGAACATCAGATAAGTTACAAATGTGAGGAACCCATTTAGCCCATTTAATTTGTTTTTTCAGTAACTATTTGATCCAATGATTTTATCCAACCATTCAACCAACATGAATGGGCAGTGTTTTCCATTACCCCATTAACGTTTGTGTAAAGATACACAGTACCTCTTGTTCTGAGTTGTTGTCAATGTCTAAGTGTTAAATATGCAGTGCAGCAATATTTTTTTCATTTTTCTTTACGTGTTGAGTGGCTCAAAATATCAAGGTAGACTGAATTCAGTTTTGTAAGACACTATACAAGAATGTGTCAAAAAACATCTCCCTACTACCATTTCAGTACTATTATATTTTGATTATTTTTTCCCATTAAACCCAAAAGTAATCAAATGCATATATTTATCTGATTATATTTGTAACAAACTTGCCATTTCCACAAATCGTGTGCAATAACAAGCAAACTAAAATAAAGTATTTAAACAAAATGCCTTCCTATAACTAGATGGGAAGAGATAAGGAAGTGAACTGAATCTCACATGGCCTGCAGGTAGCAGTGGCCTGTGTTCTGGGTTTGGCTGAGCTCAGGGTTTCAGGATAAAATATCCCAGTGAGAGCTGATGATTAGTGTACAGTGAGGAGAGGCCTGGATTGCTCTTCCTGTCATTGTGAAGCAGAATTGACCAGGCACTGGATAGTCCAGCCGCTAATAAGGAACTTGAGCAGGGTTTAGACTATCACGTGACAGTTAGTTTTGCCCTACCGATGCTGTGTTGGTGTCTGTGCTCGGCTGAGGAACCAATACTGGAAATCTGTTGGGTTGCAACTGAACACCTCTAAGTCCCCGAAAGACCATCTGAACAGAGAAAATTCATCCATTCATCAATTTCTTATGTTCATTTGCTTGCGTTTTGTCAAGGTTAATTTGTGAATTCCGGTGTGACGAAAAATGAAAAACAACATTGACAATGTTTACATTGTTCCTTACATTATTCATTTTGAAAAAGCCATTTTATACCCAAGGTATAATGAGTAACAAGTCCTCCCCGACCAGCCAAACTTCTTTTTTTTCCTTAAGCCAAAGCAAATTCTTTTCAGTCCATCTTGATGGTTTTTTGGACTTGAGTGATTTGTTTTCCTATCCTGACTGCGTATGTCATAAACAGACCTCAGCAATTCCACAGTGCAAAAAGATTTGATTTGCACTTGAATAGGAGAATGCCTACCAAGGCGGATTTGCTGACCTTTCGTTCATTCCACGTCTGTTCTTCATGGGAAAGCAGTTTCCTCACGGTGAGGGGTTTTAATTTATGTGTATGAAGTGTATGGCTGTGTATATACATTTTATTATTGCAGATATATTGGATTTGGAGACCAACGAGGATCTAAAGAAGATGATAGATTTCAGACAGATGCCAAAAGTGGAATACAAAGATATAACTATAGACGATTACAGTATGTATCATACTTTTCTGTCTAGTTAAACACAACTGCAGACTAAGGTTAGACATTCTTTTCTTTTCTGATTACCAGATTGGGTCATTATTGTCCTCTTTTTTATAAGTCCTTTTATCTCTATCTCACGATAGATGTGAATTTAAACAGCTACAGCGTATGAAAATTTGCCACACAAAAAAGTGCTCAACCCCAGAAAAAGAATGTTTTCATTACAGTCTGTAAAGCCCTATTTCATACCAAAATAAAATGTATTTTGGGGGATACAGATGACTACTCAGGCCATCTTTGTAACGTGAAACCCACAGCCCAATTTATTTCTTATATATTGTATAGGCTGTGTGTGTATCAGTAGAGTTACCATCAAATTTTTATTAGTCCACTGGAAAGTTATAATTTAGAGGACCCTTACCAAATAAATCAATGTACAGTAGTACAAATTTGTTTCAGATAGATTTCTTTCTTTGTGGAAGACTTTCTACTTTTCTACGTTTATTTAACAATTGTTTTCACATACAGAAAATGCTGAATCAAAATCATTTGAAGGTTCGGTGATTTGCTTACACTTGTTTTTCTGTTTGTGTGAAATCTCTAAAAGTGATGAAAGTACTTTATAACTTTAGGTGAATGGTGATCACAGATTATCATGCAAGGCTAAAATGCATTTTTATAAATGTATACTAATAAAACGTCTGGTGCCATAACTAATACAACAGTGTTTTATCGCCATGTTGGTGTTAAAATGCCAAGTTGTCTCCAGACCTTTAAATTATGTGTTTCGCTTTAAAATACATCCATCTTATTTTCTCTTCCTCTACCTTCCCTTCTTTATCCTTCTTCTCCCCACAACAATCGATTAGTTTCTGGTTTAAAAGTATAATTGAACAAAAAGGAAGTTCCCTAACAGCCTTGCACAAACAGTGATGCACAGTATGACCTTTTCTCTGTTTTTTTCTGTTTATTTTTTACTATTTATAGCATTGACAATGCAGATCATGAAACCTGCGGGCTTTCTGGAAACATCACATTACCCCCTTCTTCTGCTAGTGTGAGTGTCAAATACTTTTTGTATCTTATGCACTTAAATTGAACAAAAATACTGCGACACAGAACCAAGGACCTTAAAAGGGATCTAGTCAAATGTTTTAAAATGCTTTATAATTCCCAATGCATTGCTGTTAGTGTACAATAAATACTTCCAGGACTGGGAATCACATTGTTATCTTTGGTCTGACATGTCTTATTATTTTTAATTTAATAATGGAGAAAAATCATTTATTTTTGCCACACTGTTGTGAAGGTATTACTTCTAATCCCTTGTAATCGGATTTGAGAAAAGTTACATGAGGTTAGCAATCAGTTTTCTGGCTACCGGTATTAATTTGGAGGGATACACAATCACTACAGTAAGAGATATTTATATAACAAAACTCTCAACTGCGTATTTCTTTACAAAAAAGACCGAATCAGGCTGAATGTCTACGTATGTTTAAATATTTCACCAAAGAAATCAATTCTGCTGCATAAACATAAAGCAAAACAGCTTTGGCCTCCGATGCTTACTACAACAAAATAAATGTATTCATACACAGAATGTGAAAAATGAGATAATGATTTCATACTTCAAGTGATTTAATAGGAAACTTGTGAAGCATTTTCTTGGAGGGATTTGATAACAGAATATCTGAAAACGAAATGAATAACAGGTTGCTTAACTGCATGCTGCAGGGACAGAATGAAAAATTACAGCTCTGGTCACAGAGTGCAGCAGAGTTGTAGAGGCAGTGATGTGTTCCTCATCCATTAGCTTCCTACTGAGAACTGACCTTTTTTAACACGATTAGAATTATTGCTGTTCATGACTCAGTGTTTTGTTGTTGTTTTTCTGTTGTTGTTTCTTATGTTATGCCTGTGAAAGTGTGTGATAAACTTCCTTAATTAAAAATAAATCACTGCTTAGTGTTACTTAGTATTAATCACTTGCCATACTGCTTCACTGTGAGTTCTCTAAACCTAAATTACATTTTCAGGCAGGACAAACATTTAATGCATATACTGATTTCTGTCTCCAATTTGTGTGTTTTAAAAGGAAGCTCACCTTATCTTTCATCAGCTGTACAGTATATTGCTGAGGGAGACCAGTCAAATTTATTTATTTTATGACTTCAGAGAAAACAAGGACACAAAATTCAATACAGCAGAGACAGTTGTTTATCAGAATATTAGTTGACATGATTGATATTATTTTTTGTTTAGGTGCATTGTTGGTTTAAAGTTCAGCATTTCAAATAATATCATCGTGAAAATAACCAAACTTTGAAAGGTTTTAGGCAGCTTCAGGTTTCCTTTTTTTAAAGCTTTGTTATGACTGAATTATCTTAGCTCTTTGGCATTTCGGTTAAATGATTCACTTTTATTTATTTTCTTTGAGAAATAAATATCTGAATCATGTAATGCCTGTGCACATCTGTGACATTAATCAGCCCCATGGCAGTGCATTCTGCACATGCTAGCAGGTATAGAGAGCTGAAAATGAAATCTTCTCCTGTTATGGACTCACAGCTCATAATGTTTCTGTTTGCCCTTTTCTATCATTACGTCATCAGTTATTTCAACCCAAAAAGTGGCCATAAGGGGAAAGTAAAATAAAGATATACTGTATACATGTATCTGACAACACGGCACAGAGGTGTACAGTAGCTTCTCTGTTCAAACAGCTGTGTCATGAAAGTGCTGCAAATAGGACCACTTCAAATACAGTATGTTCCAGTGGACAATGACAGATAAGCCAGAGGGCACTGATATCATCGCTGGCTTGCAAAGGATGCATTTAAGCTTTCAGAGACACAGTGGTGCTCTCATTTAGCTCATATAGTGCCCTCTGGTGTAATAACACCAAAAACTCTTCTTTTTGACACACCTACCACACATCTTAGCGATCAGGGTGCTTTTGATGAAACCAGTGCACATTTAGTAACATGGAACTGAATTGTTGTTTCAGTGATGGAACCCCAGGTGCCCAGACAGTGTCAGAGAGGTATCAGGTGGACTGGGCCACTGTTCTGGTCAGCAGTTTCAGTACCATTGTCATACGGTTTGACGGACGTGGCAGTGGATTCCAAGGCACAAAACTGCTTCACAAAGTTAAGAAGAAACTGGGAGTTTATGAGCAGACAGATCAACTGGAAGCTCTGAGGTATGTAATCTGGAAATATCAGCAAGGAACATGATCCTTAGTCTTCGGGGGAGACTAAAGAAGGGAGGGTGTTGAAAAGTTTCAACGGTATTCACTCAGTATTCCTGTCTGCAAGAGGCCAGTGATGTAGGAAATACAGCATCTGCCACTGGATAATTTAAATGTCATTGACTACAGAGAAATTCAGAAGATTCACCACTTAAATCTCGGAATCTCCGGTCCAGATTTGATAGGACTTTTCCTGGCAGTAGACTTTAGACAAGAAACAAAGACATCATAACCATCATAAACTCTTTCCTGATCATCAGTGCCGTGTTAAAAATCATCTGTGATGTCAATTATTTGATACAACTAGTAATGTTTGTTTCCGTAAGCAGATATTTTCTGATGTATGGTATTTATGAAAGGAAAGGTTCTGTTACTTAACCATTTGTATCTGTTTAAAGAAAAGAGGCTTATTATGTTCATTTTATCTTGTTCTTTAATTTCAGAATATTATCAAAAGAACCTTATGTTGATAAAACCCGTATTGGTGCTTTTGGAAAGGTAATGCTTTCATTTTTTTGTGCCATTTAATCTGTTGCCTGAAATATAACATCTTTTTTTTCTTGTATTTGAGTGCTGTTGAGCAGTTTTCATTGAAACAGGACAATTTTATTAAAAGGATTTGCGTTATCTTGGGCTGTGCCACAGGTCAACAGTTATGGTGATAAACACAAAAGTACAAATTTAATAAGTTATATACAATTTTATTGCTTAAATGTATTATTTAATTTTTAAAATCAAAAACATTATCATAACTACTGTACCACCTGCTTACAATTTCATTGTGTACTGTTATCAATCCTGCTCCCTCTTATTGACTGCAAGACGTACCAAACCAAATTACACAACAGAGCAATTCTAAAAATAAGAACTGGAAATCAGAACTGGAACAGTACCGTTGGAAAGATAGCTACAAATGCATTATGCTCTTGGGAATAAATGACACATTGTTGAATAGCTGTAGCATAAAATATAAGCACCTGCCTTAACTTCTGTCTGTGGTACACACTTTCAGCAAAGGTACTGTATATTTCTTTTAAAAAGCAACACTGCAGTTCAATTTAATACTTTATTAGAGTATGTCTTTTACTGTAGTATATGAAAGTGGCATGCCCCATTTTCCTTATTATTAAGGTAAATAGGTTGCATCCTTTCATGTGATAAACACATCTATTGTTAATTCTACCATTTAAAAAAACATTTTGTTTTGTGTTTTAATGTTTGAGTTAGTGTTAGTGTTGAAAAGTAACCAAATGCCTTCAGACATTGTCGTGTTTCGCACAGTTCTCCTAACTCCACCTCATTAAAATATCTCCTCTAGGCTGCAGTATTGTAGTGTCTTGCTTCTCATTACCCAGTGTCTTCCAACAATGCCCCCTGTGGTTTTAAAAAAATTCAGCCCTCAAAGTTTAAGCAGATTTAATATCAATTACGGGAAATGCTTCAAGAGCAAAACATCCTTGAATGCTGCTGTGTTTTTTCCCAGAAAAAAAAAAAACAGATTGCAGCTCTGATCAGATGGATCAATTTCTTGTACATCTGTTGCTTGCTTGCACTACAGTAATATTTGTATAAATATCCATTAAATCAGGTGAGGAAAAAGTAGATTAACAGTTGAATTGATTAATAAATGGACATAGTTTTACTTAACCTAGAAATAAAATAAAAAGAAAGCCTACTTATTCTCTCCAATGCCTCACAAGACTTGAATTAGAAAACATGTTTTGAGAATGAATGATAGGGTTTCATAGTGGAGCAATTATGTTTTGAGATTAGAATTCAGTTAGAACCATTTACCTATGCTTTATTTTGACCTTCATTCATACGGAAGCTCTCTGCTCATCACTTAGCTGAAGACAACTGGGACCTGACTACAGGATATTGAATTAGTTACTATGAAGGAAGAATTCACAGAGGAAGGATAAGGGGAATAGAGCTCTCTCATCATCAGAGGCTACTGATTAAAATGGCACTATACAGTATGCATTATACAGTATGTACTGTATAGTACATGCTTTACAGAAAAATAAGGAATTCTGGAAAACACTAAATGTGTTTTCATCCTTATATAATTTTTAAAATAATTTTAATCTAAATATTCCATTTGTTCTATTTACTGGTGGCATCACCAAACAGTTTTTTAAGAAGGCTTAACAGAAAGAATTGACATTGTAGTTCAAAGTGCTATAAATTTAAATGCTTTCTGGAACGCATACATTGTAAATCTGTATTCAGCACTTTCTATGGAATGAAAGCAGCTGAAAGATTGATGACTGTGAAAACTAACCAAAGTAAATACAGGTGAATAATTATATTACTGTATATTGTGCACACCTTAACTGATTTGCAAATTTATTTGTAAAATATTTATCTAGAATATAATAATATTTTAATTGAAGACTGCAAATGTCATTAAGAAATGTAGCAAAACTGACCCAAGTCATAATTGACAAATAAGTCTGTCTTGTCCAAGCAAGAATGTTCTTTGAGCACTTGGACACAAACAGAGCAAATGATATGGTGTATTTAGATTTTCCAAAGGCTTTTGATAAAGTTTGTAATGGAAGATTAATGTTCAAATTCTAGTTTTCAGCTATTTAGGGAACCGTGTTTGGCAGAACCTGGCAGATGAACATTTTCAAAACGATCAAGTAGGAGCAAAACAGTGCATAACACAAACAAAATCAAAATGTGGCTCTAAAAACTTCTCTGTTTTTCCTCTGTTCCTAAATCCTCCGGGACTGGTGATGACTAATGTTCTTATTCAAGGTAGGCAAATGTATTTTGTTTTTTTGCTTTTCCTTTCTTTGCAAGAACTTAACTGTTAAAAGTCCAATAGAAACAGATTTGCACATCTGAAAGTACACAATCACTGTCACTAATATTGATGAAGTGGTTTTTAGGACAGGCATCCAAAATCATATTTAGAGCTGCAGTTAGTGATACAGTACATACAGTATACAGAACGTGAACAAGTTTGTTAAAGATGAGCTGTGGGACTGTCTTCTTCTGCTCACCACCTCTTTTAGTAAAGCAAGACTTGAGAGACGTCATATGAACTGAAAGGCTTTCTAGGCAACATGTTTGTTCTGTGATGTTTCCCACAGGCACCTGTCTGAATGATAGATGCTCTTGTCTCCTTTCACAGCATTAACGTGCTGATCAATCAATCAGTTTAGGTCCTGTCTACAAACATTATACTCCACATGAGTCATGGTCCACATTAATACAAGCAGTTCCTACCCTATAAGATGTTGATAAATCTTCATGCAATATTACTTACCATTATTAATTCTTCAATATACTGTTTAACATTCAAGTTGAGTTATTAATTGGGCTTTTATAAATGCATATTTCATTTACCAATGCCACAGCCCCACTACAACAGCCAGAAATTGTTTCATGCTGAACATGCTTAATAGGTTATGTTAAAACAATGTTTCATCCACTTAATGTCCTCCAAAGGAGTGCATCAGGAGACATTGGCTGTTATTATTTTTTTCCTTCAGTAACCCACTTTTTCCCTGAGAGTTTTACAACAGTGCATTCAAACAAAATACAATGGTACCGTTTCATAAGAGCTTATGTACAACAGTCATGATTACAGTGCTGTGTCTTTCAATGTTATGAAGACCTTACTCTTTAAATGCTTAACAGCTTTTTAGCTGATTATAGTGAATAGAAATAAAAATGTTCCAGAGGTGAATTTTAGAACATATAATGAGAGTGGAATTTGAGAGGTTTGGGTCGTAAATTGAAACCCACACAAAGATGTAATCCAATAATAATAATATATGAATTGGTTGAATAAATTATATATAATGATTCATAGCTTTTAAGGTCAAAATGCTTATTCTAAATCAGCAATGCACAAAAAGAATCAAACTGTGAGCAAGCAACATGGTGTACCGCACCGAATAGAAAAATGGAAAACCCTGCAATACTGCTTTCATTCTTAAGAAAACTGGAGTGGAATCCACCGGAATTATAGATAGTAGAAAAAACTAACAATGATTTCTTTAACTCTTTACAACCTCTTTGATTTTCTAGACAAAAACACCCACAACAACTCTTATCAATGTGCTTCGCCATGAATGTGCATTCTCAAAATCCATTGTCCAGTATGATAACAATGGCATTAATATTTAATTCACATAGCCTGGATCATAGACCAGCTGAGTAATGGAGCCAAAATGGAATTGGACATCACCTGGCCTGTGGCTCAGGTGGCAGCACAACAAACAATAAGGGTTACATCACAAAGGAACTGCACTAAGGGGAGGTAAAACATACATAAGCATTCTAGCAACTGGTGGCAGACCAAAGTACGAATAAAGCATGCAATGATCCCTTTGGCGTTTTTCCAGTTTGATTTTGCCTCCACTTTGTTCATGACCCGGGCTTTTTGAAACAAATTATGGATTGTGGGTGATATGATATTTCAAATGTATATATTCATCACAGCTGATAGCAATAGTAAGCAGTGTGTTATCACTGCTAGTGGGTGTTTTGTAGTTTCTTACCGAAGGTACATTTTCACTATCCGCTACTTATTTTCTTCTTAAAAAATACTCATTCCCAGACCCTTCTTTGCAGAATACTTTCACACTCTGTTGAGTTGATGGAAATTCTTAACTCTGCCTTATATCGATGTTGTTCTGTCAGCATGTATTTCTCTAATTGAAATCTTATGAAGGTACCCTATTCTTTGCTTGTTTTCCTGTTTCACCTTACAACCACGGTTGAACATTCCTTGACTCTCAGTACTTCGTGACGGTGGATGTCTTGCAAAATTTGGCCCCACCAGTAAATCATATTTGAATTCTCTAGCTTTGCTTTCTGCATGCAGCACTTTCCTTGGACCATAAAGGCGAACCAAAATAAACCTTTCCATACTGCACTGTAAGTTTTTACTGTTGACAAAGAGTAAAGTGGAAACAAATCTTTTTTTTAGGAATTCATTTGCGAGGAAAACGAAAAATACAAGGCAGCATACCTAAACTCGTGGAATTATAAGAGATCGGAGTGTCCCAATTGTTAATAGATTGTTAATTTACTGTGGTTCCACGGTAATGTTTTGTTCCTAATGGTTTTTTTTTCTATAGGTATACGGAGGTTATTTGACCAGCCGTCTTCTGAGCACTGATGAATCTTTAAAATGTGGAGCAGTTCTTTCCCCCATTACTGACTTCAGACTATATGGTGAGGACAATACTAGATTCTTATCAGCACTGAGAGAAACCATGAGGCCTTGAAGGGATGAATTGTAAGAAAAGCAATAGGTGAAGCATAGAAAGCAGTGACAGGAGACAAGAGTAGTGGGTCTCCTCTTAATTACTTTCCTGCCAGCAGCGGGCGATTGTATCTGCGTATGTGACATTAAGGAAGGGAATCAGCATCTGTCTATTACAGCATAAAAAAGGGCAAAATTGAAAATCACTGTATGTGCTGTAAAGTGTCAGTAGTTTGTCCCTGGATTCTCAGTTCTCGTTGAAGAACATGCTGAGTCATTGGGAAATGACCTCTCACTGCAACACTGTCAAAATATTCTTTCAAATTTATTTCTACACTTTAAGGAAACGTGCCACAATGCTTCTACCAGTCGCATCCAGTTGAAAATGTTTTGAAAAAATGTAACAGTTCAAAAATCCGTTCTTCAAGGTATGCAGAAAGGCAAAATCAGGTTACCACAAAAATACGCTGACAATAAATTGGATAAAGTAGATTAAAGAACACGTGCTTCATTCCATGCTTTCATCCATATCAACAATGGGTTTGTGCATTAAAGCTTAGAATATTCTGAATGTGAACATTTAAATGTAAAGATCAGGTGTATTATACAAATTCCTGTTTTCCTAATATTTGCATTTAGTTTCTTACACAAAAGTGCATAAAGTACATCTTGGGATATTCAAAAACATTATTTCAAATGCTGCAATGTAAAACTGCACAAACATGATCCAGTGCTGGGGTTTACTGTAACAGCTGGCGAAAGTATTAAAGGTTATTATATATCTTGTTCATCTTTTTTCATAATCCCTCTTTTTTTATAAATTGACTGTTGACTCTGTGTTGCTCAGATGACGTATCACTCTTATGTGTTCGTTGTTACCGACTTTAAGCCTGTCAGAATGCCACAATTTAGGTAGCAATTAAATTAAGCACACACCACATAATGATTTGGAGAGAATAAATCATGGTCAGATATATGATCAGTTTACAATTATGTTAACTGTGAAGCCTACAGAAGTCTCCCCTAAAAAAAATATTTGAACAAATACCAAGCAAATGTATATCATAACTGTTTCTGCTGTTTTGTTCCAGCCTCTGCATTTTCAGAAAGATATCTGGGAATGCCTGAGCGTGAATCTATGGCATATGAGGTACTTTCTTCATTTGTAATTTCAGGCATGTTGTATTAATATACTGTACCATGATGTACTTTACCACTTTTAAAAAAAAATCATTTATTTGCAGATGGCAAAATTAGGACCGCGTGCAACACAATTAACAAACAAGAAGTTTCTGATTATTCATCCAACAGCTGATGGTAAGTTAAAAGCATTTTAATAAAAATAAAAAGACTGATGAACTTTAGAGAGAATTGCTTTACAAAAAGCCTTTGTTGATCATTTTAAAATATGCCTTAGGTACAAATAATAACAGTATACTGTATTGAAAGTCACAGAACTGCCCGGTACAGTATGTGATGTACTGAGTGAGTGGCAGTTAAAAAAGTGATTTATAGCACTAATAAGGCAAACTGAAAACACTTATGCTGGGACTTTAAACCAGCTTTAAACCATGTATAAACTGATATAGTTGCTTAATAGCAGCAACACATTAAAACTGGATACTAGAGAGAAATAAAATATATGTTGAATTGTATTTTTTCTTTACATGCCCATATTTTAAAATTTCTTTTTCAATTCTGTTAGTTATATACAGTATTTCCATTTATTTGCCATACCAAATAAAATAAGTAATGCAGGTCAATAAGTCATGTATTCTGCACATACAGAACAAGATACTCAGTTTTGCTTACACAGAGAAAAGTCTGTGGAAATGAGGGCAATTTGTAGTAACTATTCTCAAAGAAACCATTACAAAGCGTGGAAAACCTGCAAAATAAAAAATAATACTGACAAAATAATTATACATTTCATTATTTTAATTCCATACAATAATTTTGGTTTATTGTATTCTTAGCAGTAATTAAAAATTGATGTCAAAAAAAACTTTTTTTATTTAGAAAAAAAGTTAAATGCTCCGTTATATTGAGCATCAATTTAAGATAAAAAGCAGCTCCAAACCACTCTAAGGATTTTGATAAGGCTGTTAAAAATCTCTGGGATCAGCATAATTTGTTGCCCTCATATTGTGGAAAATAAGGCAATTAAAAGCAAAGAAATAAATAGAAAAGCTGTTTCATTTTTTTCTATTTTAAGAGCTTTGTTGTGTTTGTTGAGAAAAGAAAGGAAGCACTTCATTTTGTCCAGCTTTCACTTCCAATAGCTTAGTTCTAAGAGTAATATTTATAGCATATTTTGCCTCATAAGGTCCATTGGTGATCATTATTAAAATAAGCAAAACGCCTTTTCTTTGTGTCATTATTCACCCTTTAAAAAAGTATTTTTTTTAGAATCTTACAAAACATACCAGGGAAAGGCACACCAACAGAAGCTGTATAATTAAGTCCTGCACAATAAAATAGTGCTGATTAAGTTATTATAAAATGGGTCCAACTGAAAACAAAGAAAATCATGCTCCAAATTTAAAAATCAGTTATTCAAACCTTGCAATGTTTTAAAAGCTTAAATGGAACTGATTAAAATTAGTTTATTACTCTGAATTAATTGCGAAATTATTTTTTTTCCTCAGAAAAAGTCCATTTCCAGCATACAGCAGAGTTCATTACTCAGCTCATCAATGTAAAGGCAAATTACACACTTCAGGTAAAGAGTCTTTTATGTCTTTGTATGCTAACTGTGTTTTTTTTGTGAGAAACAGCTGATTGTGTCAATAAGGTCAATTCTCATGACTACATTTCATGTCTTCAATTGAATTGTTCCATTTCCCTTTATTTCATGTTCTGTTCTTTCCCATTGTAGTTTTCTGCAAATGTTTCTGTTTAAAGTGCAGCCTTTATTGTCAGCAAAGTTTTTCAGCAAATTATTTTCATATTTCTTAAGGTTTCTATGTATAGCATCTTAGTTACTGTCTGAAAAGGTACTGTGAAAATGTGTGGAATCAATGCACATTTAAGCTTATGTTAGACTACAGTACTTTCTGATCTCATTCAAGTTTCAGTTTTGCTATTCTATTCTGTTGCTTATTACTGCAAAAAATATTCCTATTATATAATACTTAGACTTCAAAAAGAGCCCACATTAGTATTACAAAAAAGAATATCATTTTCCTGCTCACACGTTTGATTTGACACCATTACCCTGCTGTAAATTATTATACTGTAGGTAACTGACTCAATGAACACATTTTTTTTTATTTCCTGATGAAGCATAAATGTTAACTTTGTAAAATGCAAAAAAGTCCTGAGTACAGATCTCTCACTCATATATTAAAATCATATTTTGACAAAGTCAACACAGCAGGTTTCTTCAAAGTAAACAGTGCAACACAAACCATTAGGCACAAGTGGAAACTACACAGAAGTAGTGTATATTTAAATCCAACAATAGGGGACATGCCTTTACGCAAAGGGCTGTGGGAGTATGGAACAAACTACCCTTGTTGTTTAAGCCAATCTCCTATCTTATTTCATAAAACAATTGGGTTTGCTCCTGGGATCAATTTACTCCTACAGTAACTATCAGGCAGTCCTTGCCTTGTTCATAACTGTTCTTATGATCTAATTAATAGTGGAATTTAGATTTTCCTATAAATAGTCATTTTAAATTAATTTCAGAAACAGTTAAAAGTCACAAATCCCATGTGTTTGTCATAAATACTGTGTATGAATGGGTCGACTTAATATACTGTATTTCATGGTTTTTTAATACAGCAACTAAAAACAATTTCCTCTGTTACAACTCTATAGTATTACTGGCACAGATAATAATGAACTGACAGAACACTGTCTATCTGAAAGAAAAAAAAAACTAAAGATGATTGGGAACTACGCTCGATTAAAGTCTGACAGGTTTAAATTTGAAATTTTATAAGAACAAAGCATTTAAAAAAGTCACGTGGCTTGCATTCAAGAGATTAAACTGCTTAGAATGTCTTTTTTCTTTTAATTGGATTATTTTGTTAGAAACATAGGGCATATTTAATCCTCCATTTAAGTGTATATTTTGAAGATTTATCTTAGAAACTCCTTAGATTTCCTAATTGCTTGATGTTTTTTGTTTTAATTACTGTAATAATCCTCATCAGCAAATTAATAGCTGGCATAGTGTATGCCTCCTTAGCAAAATGAAGGGAGATACTGCTGTTAAGTGCACTATGTTCTGTTCCTGATTTGAAAGTTGAATATCAAGCCTTTTGTTTCCCTTTCCTCCTCCTTGTCCTACTCCACATGACTTACACTACTTAAGATGATGGTTTGCTGGTGTATCATGTCTCACTCTGTGTTCATTTGTTCATTACTGTAGAGTGTTTAATATAAATGAAAAACTAAAGGGTGTTTTAGCTTCAGGATACAGTGCTGCTTCAATCACTGTTCCGTTTCTCTCTTGCACAGTAAACTTGCAAACATACAATGTTCTCATTTTATATTTCACTAATATTCTCAACAATATAGGACAAGTACAAACTTTGAACAATGCATTTTTAAAACTATAATGACATCTACAGTATGCTTTAACCTTGAAACTACAGCTGCTATAGAAAAGGATGTCCACAAATCTTTCTGTCACCTTTTCACAAAAATATATTTTTGGTCTAAGATCTCCTTCCGACTTGTGTTTTTAATAAAGATGTGTGTTGCATGATGGAAATATTAATAATGCCCTATTGTATTTAAAGCAGATTTCTCCCTGCATTTAAGGGGAAATGGTTTAATACTGCAACAATTTGAAGACATATTGTAACATGGCAAAATATTGTGTTATCCAAAAAAATTGCAGGTTCTTAATTACAGGTTCCTAATTAATTATTGTCTCATTCTAACACTAGAACACAGTCGTTTGCAAAAATCTACGTTCAGAAAATAAATTAATTTTTGAAAAAGGTTAATACTGTGTATTGTGTACAGCATATTATATTAAGCAGCTTTTGTCACTAGACTAAAACCTGCAGACGACTTCAATTCTTATTATTGAATTAACTTTTTGGCAGGGAATATTTTTAAGCCATTTGAATACAGATTTGCATTTACTGCAAGCTCTTTGGCATTTTCTAAAAAAAAACCTCAACCCAGAAAGAATAATCTACGCATGTTCTTAATGCAACCAGTACCTTTCACATTTATTAGGACATTAATTTAAGCATACCTCTGATGAAGCTCTTTCGATATTTGTTTTGAATCATTAGATTAGGCAAGGAATGAAAAGCAAATCCTGTACACAGTATGTGCTCATTCTCTAATCAGCATCAAACCTTTCTTCCCCTTTCAGATCTATCCAGATGAAGGACATTACATTCATAGCAATGGGATAAAGCAGCACCTGTACCAATCGATCGTGAACTTTTTTGAAGAGTGTTTCAGACTTCCTGATAAAATTTTCGAAGAAACAATTGAGGATGACAATGAAGAAGAAGGTTAACCTAACTTGCGGGCCGAGCACAAGCCAGCTTATTGAATACAATATGCAACTGTTTTTTTTAACATCATTTTCTTCTTGAACAAAGTTCTGTAAGCATGTATCTAAGACTGCAAATCGGCAGCCAGCCCTTTGCTTCACTTGTCCCAACCTTCTTTTATCCCAACAGGGAGAATACTCGAGCATGGCGTTACGAAACCATTGACTTTTGTTTGAAATAGGCATATAAATATATGCATACGTGGCATCACATTTCTGTCTTCGGTAAAGTAAGCGCTTCAGGAGGACCGTACCTGCAGGAGGAAGATGGCTCCAAAAGGCAGTTGTTGGTTCTGGCCACAGAAGCCATCTTCAGATGCGAAGAACTGTCGATATTGGCTTAGGAGAGACAACATAGGAAAGGAGATTTTATAGCACAAGATTTTCAGTCTCATGTCTGGACTTTCTCCAGTGAAATAGTAGATGAAAAATACATTGCTTTGTGTGGTGGGGGCTTCTTTATGTAATCAAAGGTACTGTTTTTGAATCATGAAGACCTTTACACCTCATAGTGCTTGTGTCCACTGTTTTCATGTAAAGTAGCACACCAGACCAACCAGTGTTGATGAATCATCGGGGTATTGAAACAATGTTTTTCCAGTGTTCATGTTTGTCCTAATCTTGAAATCCTTGTAGCCTCAACTAGGTATTACAGTTTAGTAGCTTTGAATTGAGTTATGGTTCAAATGGTCCAAGATCCATGTCTGACTAAAAATTAGACTCCTAACAAAGCAAGGAATACATAACCTGTTATTTTCAGAATGGTTTCTAATCACATACTGTACATTGGTCATTTTTCAAAGCTGAATTGTTGTAATTTTATTGTCTTTATGCTTACAATGTCTTACAGTGCTATTAAAATAGAAGCCTAGAAACTAGTTTTAGGCACTGTGCCTTAATTTGGGAGCAAAAAGGTCCTACCCAGGATAGTACCTGACAAACCGGTTCCTGTCAATTGGAAATCCTGCAAAAAAGTTCTCAGAATCTTCAAAGCTAGCCATAACCACAAAGTCGTTTTTTCAATGTTACCTCGGAAGTACAGTATATACAGTGTCTAGACATGCCACATTTGTGTGCATGCAGTGCCATTTATTAGCACTGTACTAACATTTCAAAATATGTATCATCACTGTTGTATATTACAAAATGTCAGTTTTCAAAAAATGTATTAGGCCATACTGTTTGCCATAAAAATAGGAATTAATAAAAATCCTTTTAGCTGTTGTCAGTAACTTTCACTACTTGAGAGTTCTTAAGGCACAAGTCTTGTTAAGGTGTTTTTTCTTTGTGAAATTGTGTTGCGTTTGAAGTGCATGTTGGCAACCATTTGCAACTTAAAGCTATTTTTTTTTAAATAGTTCAATTTAAATGTAGAATTATACCATATTATTTTTGACGGCTTGAATGTTACTTGCAAACTTGCATTTCATTTAATATTGTGAGTAAACTCTCCGTCTTGTCAGTTGGTGTACAGATGTTATTCTATATCATTTTAGTCTCTTAATATATTAGTGTTAATTGTACATAAAGCATTTTGAAAGATCTATTTAATAATGTTTTTTTTTCATTTTGTTTGATGTTTCTTTTTTGAGAAACTTATGGTAATGTAGGCCTACTCTTAAAATGCCAGTGGGATGCACACTTCCACTCTATTGCTTAACAGGGAGGTGTGTTTCTATGATAATATTGATGGCTTGAAACATCTCAAATTAGCGGGAAGAACTGAAAGAGATTTTGTGCTGATACACTACAGTTTGTCTACTAAATTTGTAGAAGAAAAATGAGGATGTGGCATGAAGGTTTATGTTTTCAGAATAAAACTTATTTTAACATCATTAAACCTGAATAATGTATTCCATGTCTTGAACTGGAAAAGGATATACAGTATGTGAGAAAATGTTTTGTATCTGTTTCTTAGTGTTGTACATATTTGGCTATATGGATTATTAGAAATTGTGCTACATGCTTCAGTATAAATGATTGTTCTTTAAGTATATTTTACATAACTGGAACCAATGAGTCCATAGTTTTTGTTGTGGGTTTTTATAATTATATTCATCTGTTTAAAGAAGCAGAAATATAAACCCTCTTTAAACCTGTACTCTTGTAATGTAATCTGACAGGTCAGTGTAAATTTAAAGGATTTACTGTAACACAACATTATTTGTCTTGCACTGCAGTGTTCTGAAATCCTACTGTACTGTACCTCTACCTAAATTAAGTTCACACAAATGTACACAAGGGATGATCATATTGTGCTCAGTCATTCATTGCAACACATGTAAAGCTTAAACACTCAAGTTACTGTTACAGATGTGAGTATAGACATGGTTTTCTTGTGAATTAAATAAATTTAGCTTCCTGGTACTTCTGCAGCTGCACAGAGATCACATTTGTCGGTTGTGATTCTAGAAGAATAATCAAACCATGACCAATGGAAAAAAAACCTTATACAGTGTTTTATGTTTGTATAAAACAAAAATAAACCTTATATGTTATTTTATGTGGTATAGACAGGAAAACAAATGCTACAAAACGTGGTATTACAGACTTCGTGTGTGAATAATCTGTAGTTTTTTGACCACATACTTAATTGTTCTGTAGCTCAATGTCTACTTTGACAGCTCCATCTGTTCCATGTTGCTAATTGCAGGATACCCCTGAAAAGGGAGTATTGCTTTATTATTTAACTTAATTCTCATTTGGGAAATAAGAATGAGTGACATCGATGTGGATTTCTGAGCTTATTACCATTTGATATTTCACCCATTAAATCATTGGGAATCTTTAGAAACCAGTTACTGGATCAGTCAATGGACTGGTCTGCTTTGATCTTGTTCTTACTGTATGTTCTTAACCTTTTTCAGCAAGTAAGTTACTCCGTTTCACTGAATGTCAAAATTAAGGAGTACAATATCTTCATGTTAAAAGTCAAAAGGTCTTCTGCATAATGTATCTGCATAACAATGCTGTAAACATCACCGATTTGTGATTTCAGCATGAAGATACAGGTAAATTTCAGGTAGGTGAGAGGTTTTAGATAGTGGTAATATTCCCAGTTTAAAACAGCTTTTTGATTAATTTTAAATTACTGTGAATGAAATTAAAGGGTAAAACCTGAAAAGTGATTAACAAAAAAGGATTTAGCAGACTAGCTGCCTGTGAAGTTTCCAATAAAAACTGATAGGAGCTGCTTGAGAAGAACTTTATAGGACTGGTGTTATGGGTGAGAATGTTATCATTTTAATGTGTGTGTTCAGACAAGCCTGAGCACACTTTCCTATTTTAAATCAATAAGACAAGATCCCACGTGTAACTAACTCTATAAATTGATACATTTTGAAACAGGCTGAATGTACCTTCCACTAGTCAACACCTTTTAAATTAGCGTTTTGAGAGATGATATTTCATAATACAGTACAGCACATCAAAGTGACCAAAGCAGGTCAAGAGAATAACCAGGATTCTCATACAATGATGCAATGCATTTGGTGTTCCGATTGTTCTCCTGTTTTGAGGTCTCCCTGTCCTCCAGAGAAACATGCTGATGCCCAGGGTTCCTAACTAGAAATAAAATATATCCGATTATATAGATGCCATTTACTGGATGTGTTTATCAGTGAGCAGAACTGTTAATACAGTAACTGCTAAATATGATCAACATTCGTGCTGAACCAAGCAGGCTGAAATTAAAAATGCAACAAGTGGACGAACTGTACCACACACAGCAGACGGAGATGCAACATGTACGATAGGGGTTAAAAACTAATCCCATGCCTGGACAATCTCTTGCCTTCATACGCCAAAATAAAAATGCAAGGCAAGTGAACTGGCCAGTTAGATTTTTGGTGTAATGAATTGGCAGGGTAGTGAATTCCTTTTAACTGATTTTCTGTGTACTTCTTGTAAGAGAACAAAGGATGGAGGAAATCGTTTAAGTTTTGGCCCGTAGTTTGGATAATTGAGGTTCCTGGAAATCAGGACAAAGTCATAACATTGTGATGATCAAATACATAAATAGATGGTCACAAACACCACCACACACACCATGTTTGTCCATTCAATGTCTAACAATGCAGCCATTTTATCCATTTTTCTGAATTCTATGTAGAATAAAGGATGCATATCCTTTTTTTTTTTAATATGAACTCCTCAACCTTCAACATCCTAAGATTGTTTGCCACTTATATTTGACTCAAAGGGAGCATGCTACATGTACCTCTGGTAAGACATGTCACATAAAGACGATATGACAATTACAGTACTAATCAATAGCATTTATGTTTATTAATTATTTTTATTGTGTCAAACTGGAAAAAGGAAATAATTTAAAATATGTAACTTTAAAAAATGTTTTAAAGAAATACATAAATATAAAACTTTAAACTGCTCCAAACACTTGAAAAACAATTTCTAAGTGGTTAAGGATAATTACATTCCAATGTTTGATACATAATACTAGGGTAGATACATCTCATATATTTGATTTATAGGATGCTCTTTTAAACATACGTTTCCCCTAGTCTTGGACCTCAATTTCGAAAAGTCAATTGTGATGTTTAAAGGTGAGAACCTGGCAATTAATAATGTAGGTCCCAGAAACATGCATACATGTATGCTTTCACGTTAAACACAATTTTAACTGCTACAAAAGTTACAAAAGGCAATTTTGCACTTTAAAAGTTTTAAAAGTCAGATGATAGAGCTAAAGCAAAGTGACTCATAACTGTCATATAGCACAATACAAATAGGAAAAAGGCAAACTTCAGTACTTAATTGAGTGAAATTTCATTTCTTTAATGTGTAAGGTTTTAAGTCTTCTATATTGGGGTATTATAATATTAACAACTGCAGAAGAGCTATTTAACAATGGAAATCTTATATTCAGCATCACCTAAAATAGGTCTGATTAAATATAGAGCATAAATATAGCTCTGACTATGATATGTATGTCTTAATCTTGTGCAGAGTCCAGTGATGATTTGCATACTCTACATTCTTTATGTTACATTGCCCTCTGCTGTTTAAAAGGGTCATCAACACTTGTACTGTATGTCAGTCTACCATTTATTACTGTTCTGTTATTTCAATCCACAATAAAGCAATTAAAACAGTGAATTCTGAATGTTCCAGTGAAAAAGAGTGGTTTCAAGGGCAAGGGTAAGTGGAACCAGATACAGTACTTTTCTCTTCTATTAAAGTTTCATAAATGTATCTACAGAAATAGTATTGTTAACGTACAGGCTACTATAATAAAGAACTCTTTAATATCCAATAAACAATAAAGCAGTTCTAGATTTCCACTTTGGGGGACATTTATTAAAGTGTGCAAATAAAGTTCATGAAAAGATATATACCTACAATTAAGAAAATTACTCTTGAGGAATAATCTGAGAACACACAGAATGAAAATCCATTATTAATCTTTAAATTGTTTTCCATGCTCTGTGGCAACAAAATCATATTAATTCAACTTTGTTTTGCACTAGCTTAGAGGAATAATAATAATAATATTAAAGTAGTTTATACTACATTTACAGTGTTTGCAATTTTATATCCAATTCCCAATTACATACAGAGTATTTATACCATTATAGCTTACACCTAACTAATAATTTTCCTCATTTTAAAAAGTTGCACGGGCATCAGTTTGGTTTTGTATGGTGAACCCATGCACTGGGCGAGACTGAGCTGAGAGAACCAGGGCGTGGTGCTGTAGCAGGCTGGGCACATGGTCAAACATACAGGGAAAAACAGTCCAGTGGCATAAACTAAAAGCCGGGGAGAACTGTACAAAGCACCAAGAGCAATCCAAGAGAAAGTCAGGGCAAAGCTGGCAAGAGAATGAGAGAGAGAACAAGAGACTTACACAGGGCTTGATTCTATACCAGAGTCCTGAGCAATGTTAGAGCCATCTTTAAGTATCCTGAACCACCTGATATGGGCATAGATGAAAAGTGCTCACAGATGGTGCAGATTTCCTGTCGGAACACGTTGCCATGAGTCACCGTGAGTGACGGGTGAATGGCTGGCTACCATGGTGAACGCTAGTGTGCACCACAGCTTTGCATCGAGGGAGGGTCTGGAGATCATGCATAAAAAAAAATCTTTAGTATAGTATAACAATAATAGAAACAAAATCACTTTTACTTGACCCTATTGTCAGACAGATTTTTTTCCCCACTCTTGTTATCTAGTCACCTTACTGATGGACAGCATATATTTTGCTATTTCATCCTGGCAGGAGCAGAACATTTTCAGAATGAACCTAGCTGTTGTGTCTCTGACCTTCTGCAGAGCAGCCATTCATTTCAGCTTGTCATCTGTACTAGGTGCTCCACTTCTTGAAGCATGTCAGATTCTTCTGCTTTTCCCTTTATCTTAAATCTCTTAGGCAGAAGCCTAGTTATCTGTACCAGATTCCTGGAGGACAGGGTCCCCAGCTCTCTGCCTCTGAAGTCACTCTTCTCCTCCTGCCTAGTCATGATTTTGAAAGAATGGCTTAGGTCTGGTGGTGCCTGTTCCACATTAGTACTGAAAGAACAAATATTCACTATACTATCATCCTTTTCAGCCAGGGGAAAAACAGCAAAGCTTTGCTTGTAAAAGAACTTGGACAGAATGAAAACCTGAATGCACTGGAGCCCTCAAGCACTGGAGGTGCAACCTACAGTACATGTTAATTACTGTGGCTAGAGCTTAGGTACAACAGCTTTGATGAAAAGTGACTAGATGTAGCTGTCTAGCCCTGCAGTGAGTTACAGGGCAAAATACCTGAAAAAGGGAAGGCTAAAATTACAAAATAAGAATTATTGCTTTCAGGTGCTCAAATCTACAGTATGTAGTTCCAGTGTTTAAAAGAAGAAACTCACACAGCACTAATTGCTTCTGTTTTAATTCTTCTTCTTCATCTGCACACCCTTTCTGTTTCCATATGCTCCTTCTTTCTTGTCTTAAGGGCCTATTTGTCCTATATTTTGTCCTCCATGAAGACCAACTCAATGATATATCTGCAGTCGGTCACCTGGATCTTTGACCACTTTGCCAGCCTCAAGTGACAAATTAAGATAAGGGGACAGCTGGTACAAATACTTTCATGGCTGCCCATCGTTTGGCTTTACAGAACAGGGTACTGTACTTTAATGGAAATATGTAAACATGTACTGTAGATATCCCCAACACCCAACAATACACATGGAACTTTTTGCTTTATGTGAGAGAAATTTAATGAATTATGTCTAAACTCACAAGATACATTTGGAAAATGTACTCTATTTTCCTACTTACTTTCTATCCATGTCTGTGGAAACAGTGCCTTGATGCAAAATTGCTGGTTTGGTATTAACATAATCTCCCATAACCTAACTAAACATACCAAGTTAATGACATGCAAAAAAAAAACAACATTATTAAATTGAGAGATTAGGGTTACACTTGGTTCTGTTTCTGCTACACCTGTTACACCAAAATGCATCAAGCAAAGAAAACTCATCAGAAACAACATTGTTGTAAGGCACAGAGATAGGAAACGTGTATCAATGCCTAGGATACAAATTCATATTATCTTACAGATTGAACTTGTGGATCCTGAAGAGTGTGACTGATACAGACAGGCCTGAAAAAAAGTGATATGTATTGAAAAATGTCTTGGATGTTTTATGGAATATTGTCATAGAGTAAGCTTAACCCCAAAGAACTCAGAGTTTACAAATAAAAAAGACCAGCAAATACTCTTCACAGCAAATACTCAGAGTGTTTAATCAGACACGTGTAGGATGTTTCATCAAGAGAACACTTCAAATGACAGTAAAAAAAGTAAGGCTTCATCTAAGTTGACAGTGATTGGAGTTTCCTTTTTTTTTGACTGGAACGGAAGTTAAAAAAGATTCTCAACAAACTAAACTCCTACAATTCAGTAACAAAATACATAACAGTAAAAGAATCATTTATAATCCAGAATGGTATATCTGTTATCAGACTGTTGCATTGTAATTCTGAATTATTGTTGCAACAAGTTGTCAGCACTCATACTGTATATTGTGCGATAGAATTCCCTCTCTATTATCTTATTCTATCAGGCAAGCATTGGTTATAAACTACAACTCCCAGAGAGCTTTTGTACTGTTACGCGCCAGTTATCATTTGTTTTCTCTGTCCTCTTTTGTATGAAAGGCTGTGGTAAACACAAATCCAATGTTCTGTTTAAAATTTAATCCAACGCTGTGAGAGCAAGACAAAGAATGTCCTGTGATGACCTGCAACCTTAAAATGCAACCATTTTTAATGAATGCAAAAATGAATGAAGTGTAGTTACTGAGCTATTAAAATTACCCTCAATTACCTCTGAATGTACCTTGCCTTCAAAGTACAATTCTGTTCAAATGATTTGATCCCGCCTTATAAGAGACTATGAAATGCAGTAAGAGCTTGGTATATTTTCTCTATAAGCGCTCATGATGGTGTCAAACACCATCAATTTATAGTAACATCTGCTAACACGATTTCAGAAATGAAAATTTCAGATTTACTGATTGTGTATTCAGCCCACAAACATTAATTATTCCAGAGCCGACACTTTCAGCATGTAAACAAACGGCCTCTATCCTCTCCAACAGTTGCTAACTCTAAGTATCCAATGCAAGTACCTGTTGGTGCAACTCCATCGGTATCAGTCCTCGCATGAAAGCCATCCATACCGGAAGATCCTCTTCCTAAGAGGGATTGCTCCAGGCTACAAGGAAGTGCCACAGTGAAAGGTGAGACGCTTCCCAGCATCTAGCTGTTGATAATGTCTCAGGGGAAGCCCTGTGGTTCTGAACCATTATACAACACCAAAGCCCTTCACCTCCAGCAGGACCTGGGCCGCAGGTTCTTCAGCAGTCGCCCAAGGCCCAGAATCTTCTTGTGGCCAGGCCCCCTCCATAAAACCTCCCCCCTGTGGCATACACCACAACCAAATCAAAAGCCTAAGCTCTTCTTTGAGCTTCTGCCTGAATGTCTTCACAAAGTCCCTCCCTACAGTATCACGGCCGAGCAGCTACCCTGCTTTCTGTCTTCTGAACAAACAACAAAGTCTCTCCCGGACTGTCCTCAAAACAGTCCCTCCCTCTCAGAGAGACATCACATTTCAAAGTGTTCACAAACTCACAGTTCCGTGATAAGTCCTTCTCCTCTGGTGAGTGGAGCAAACACACAAACACAAACACAAACACAAACACAAACACAAACACAAACACAAACACAAACACAAACACAAACACAAACACAAACACAAACACAAACACAAACACAAACACAAACACAAACACAAACACAAACACAAACACAAACACAAACAGGGTTTCTGTGTTCTTACTTTTAGACAGCAGATATCCATTGACTGACCCTGTCAACTTCCTCTTCCTGCTTTCTTTTTTAAAGAGTCACCCGACCAATTGGCTTCCTGCCTTTGGTCAGGTGACAGAGCAGCAGATCCTTCACTCACACACAAGGCACCAAACAGTCATTTTCGGGCAGCCACAGAGGCACATAGAGATGAGGCTGTCGCGGCCTGGCTGCTGTGGCAAACATCGGTCTCCTCCGCTATTTCCAGAGCAGATTGGTGGCACTGTGGCTAAGAATCTGCGCCTATGACTGGAAGGTTGCTGGTTCAAATCCCGCTGCTGGCAGAGGAATCCTATTCTATTGGGCCCCTGAGCAAGGCCCTTACCCCCAACTACTCCAGGGGTGCTAAATAAATGGCTGACCCTGTGCTCTGACCTCAAGTTTCTCTCTCTCTGTCTGTGTGCCTGTGTGTCTCATGGAGAGCAAGCTGGGGTATGTGAAAAGATAAATTCCTAATGCAAGAAATTGTATAGGGCCAATACAGTAATCTTAATCTTTCCTTCTGCCTCCAGTACCTTGTGCTCTTCCGCCTCTGTACACCCGCAATACGTCCTGCTGCTGACGCCACTGTCATGAAAAGTTACTGACACACAAAACACAATGGTGTGTTGAGAACCAAACGTTTGATGCCCTAATTAAATACATAGCTGAGTACCTGTGAACTACTGAGCCTCCAGAGGATTTCTGGAGCAAACACTTGCTTTTACCCTCATTGCCCCTCCAGGAAGTACAGCACCTTCCAGTTACAGTGTCAGCTGCTCCGGCCCCAGCGTTTCTCCCTGTGAAACATCTGGCGAGCGTGGGGAAATAGAGACTACTACAATATTATGTTCCTCTACTAACTATCTAAGGCATATCTGGACAGTTTCCACTCTTACGTTCTATTCATCATGCCATTGAGCCCTAAATTACTTCTGTGATGTTTAGCAGGGCTTCACCATGTGTTGTTCAGATCTTCCAGATCTCCAGTACGTTTCTAGTCCTGCTCAGTAGCCTGTTTATTCGGCCTTTGTTTTCAATTATTTGTTCTGAAACATGACAGATGTAAAGATGTGATTCTAAATCACAATTATGCAAAAAGCTAGCAGTTCCACTGTTAGTACAGGTCAGGTTTGTCAAATACCAGACTTTTCAATCCATAGCAGTCCAAGATCTGTGTACAAACATCTCCTTTTTGATTAGCATAATACAAATTAATTACAATTTATAATGCAATAGTTGGCTCTTTCAAAAACCTGCACTGAAAGGGAGTGAAACGTCCAGTATTTGACTATGGCAACAAAAAGATTTTAATCTAATCTGTAGTAATATGTTCTCCCATAAGAGGGCAGTGTTGTATAAAACCTGATATTTTAACAATTTATCTCAACGTATTTCTCCATAAAATATTCTGGCTATTGGTTTTTAAACTTTTCAACTTGCCTTCAGTTTGTCATGTATGTATACTAGATGATCTTTTCAAATATAGTATATACTCATTTTAAAACACTTTTGCCTCTTCCCTAGATCAAAGGCAAGGAATTATACAGTGAGTCATGTAAAATTAATGTGTTGCTAGATAATATCACATTTCTGTATACAAAAAGTACATTGATCTCACATTTGCCATGTAAAAATATTTGTAAGGGTACTGTATGGGCAATATTTCACAAATCCCTCATTTTATGTACTAAAAAGTGCAATTAATAATGAACCGCTAAACTGCTTTTCTGGGTGATTCTAAGTTATCATCATCATCCCTGTTCACCTCTGTTCTGCATCCATATGAACTAAAACTAATGCTGCAATAGTTAGGTGTAACACTGATACAAGCAATGCACTGCTATCAAAATATAATGAGACCAACAAAATGCTATGCACTAAACCTTTTAATTAGTTTTTAAATATTAAAAAGTAAAGTTTATTTTTCTAAAAGGCATCAATGCATCAATTCAAAAATCATACGCTATCCTTTACTAAGTTCAACTTTCAAACCACAATCATTATTTTTTAATGTAAACAGAAAAAAGAAATCCTGTGTTGTAAGTGAATGAAATTTAAACCAACATTATAATGTAAGGACAGTGTTTATTTTAGTTTTACTTGGGATAAGAAGATTAATGGGGATTGTAAAATTATTTGCTAAAGGTGAACTGTGGGTTCTTGCATAGACAATCAAGATTATAGATTACAGAATCTTTTCTGCGTTCTTAGGAAAACACTGTGTCAGATGACTGAGAAATACGAAAAATGTCATTTTCTTTCAATAAACATTAAGCCAGACTGGCACGGTGGCATTGTTGCTCTGTAGTGCTTAGACGTGGGGTGCTGTCTTTGTGGAGTTGTGGGTGATGGGTGCTCTGGTTTCCACCCTGTCCAAAAACATACTGGTAGGTTCATTGGCTTCTGGGAAAACCGGCCCGTGTGCATGTCTGTGTTTGTGCCTGTCTGCCCTGCAGTGGACTTGTTCGCTGTCCAGGGTGTAAACTACCTCGCACCTGTTGCTTGCTGGGATAGGCTCCCAGCCTGAATGGGAAGAAGTGGTTAGAAAAATGGATGGATGAACAGAAATATTAAGACAAACCAGCCATTGTCAAAAAGTCCACAAAATGTTTTGGAACTGAAGTGGTTCCTTTCTACTTACAAGATAAATTGACAGACAAGCAATGAGTTTTGGCTCTTCATATCTGAAAACCCTTTGATTGCTTTCCCACATACAGTACATGCCCACAGCTCTGGACAATGATCTACTTTACATAAAGCACTGCTATCAAAATAAAATGAGACCAACAAAATGTCATGCACTTAACATTTTTATTAGATTTTAAAATACCAAATCCTATTACTCATACTTGTGTGGCTTCATTAATGAAATAGCGTGCTGTAAAATGGAACCCTAAATTACAAGTAATTATTAATTTTAAATTAAAATTCATTGAGCAAGAATATAGGCAAGAGAGGTTGGGAATTAATGGTAAAATGTCCACTATTCCCTTACTATTATACATAACCCTTTCCAACTCTCCAGACATTGTTTCCCAACTCTACTTCAATTTTTGATGCTGGAAGCAGTATTTCTTGCCAGTTCAACAAAGAATAGAAATAAAATTATGACTGCATTTAGTCTGGATGTAGCCAGATGTAATTCGTTAAACAATAATGTTGAATATATTGCTTAACTTCCAAATTGTCATTTTAAATTAAGATATAGTGTTGAAGGATTTTACCTTTTACCTTGAATCTTTATTTTGAAATAACCCTAGGTGCTTTCAATTAAAATATTGCAGCACTATGCAAAAAAAATCCTTATTGGATTGGAATTCGTCTTTGCCTTTCTATTCACCAAGTTCTTTTGCCATGGGAACAGGTCTTCATTACAAAACCATCCTTTGTTTTGTGTCATTTTCAAGCAATTATATTCAGTAAAATTAGGCAGATACAAGTCCTGTTTGTCATTAGCAATGCAAGAGCCTCTTTAGCAGTTGAAAAAAGCAGGATGATGCAAACAAATAAGGACATATGAAGTGCATGAGCAAGGAATGACGTGTTTTAAGACTGAATTAATAAGCATATTTTAAAATTATATTATACTCAAATAAATCCACTGGGATAATGCTCTTAATTTAAGGTTTCCACTTAGTCATACACATTTTAAACAAGAACAAAATCTTTACTCATCCAGTATTTTGGAAAGATAATACTCCATTCTCCTTTGTCGACAAATGGCTTCTGGAAGATGACTTGTAATAATGTTAGTATTGATTTTTTAGAGTTAATGTTTTTGTTTTGCTTTGATAAAAATGAAAATTGATCACAATAAAGGACAGGCACTTGGAGGGAAAGTTCTGTTTTTCAACAAATCTGATCATAAACCTATAGTTAGATTCAAATTACGTTAATCTCTTTATAAAGAAAACAAATTGAAATTTATGTGTTAAACCTGATCTCTAAATGTTAAGAAACAAGATTTACAGGACAATGAAAGTGCAAATGGTAATAATATACAACGGGAACTGATTAAGACAAAAAGATGTCTATAAAGCACAAAAGATTTGTGATGGAAAACATTAAAAACATAGCTACATTAAAAACCTAAGAAACAATTTCAGCATTTTTATTTTTCAAAAAGTTTTTCAATAGTTTGTGCTGAATATTCCTTTTGCAGTGGTTCTTTCAGCAAGATTGTCATACGTGAATTCCGTTCTGAAAAGCAAATAAATAATGCTGTGGAGCATTTGTTGGAATGAACTGGGAAGTAGAAAGAAGAAAATACTAATACTAATTTAAAATACTTTTCTATTTGTGAGTTTGGAATTAACATCCACGTGATCCTTTATAGGTCCCTACGAATCTCTAAATATAATCACACAATAACTAACAGGAGGCATTAAAAACACAAACGCGTTTATTACATCTTGACTGCCTCTCTGTATACTACATATGCCATGTCTTTATAGCAATTACAAAAATGCGGCATAGAGGTGAAATTGATCAAGGCCTAAAACATCTGGAAGATTATATACTGTAGACAGCTACATGGCTTCCATAACAAAAAGCAAAAAGTAAAAGCTTGGAATTCCCCACCCTTTCCAAGCAGGCTTTTTTTTGAGAACCAGGACACTATTTCCTCAGTTAAAGAAGAGCTGGAACTTCCAAAGTAAATATTCCTTCTTCTTAATTTACCCAGGAGTTTCCAGTTTTTCCAACGAACAAATTGTCTAATTAACAGTTTAAGATAAATTAGAATATATGGGAACCAATATTAAAATCAATTATTTTATTAATTATGAATTATGTCTCATCTTATCACCTGGCACATGTCTAATTGAGTTTTGTAATTGAATTCTGCGCCACTTCTAAGTCTGTCCTAAGAAATATTTTCTCACTCTCTGGTACCTAAAAAGACAGGCAAAGCAACAGGAGTTTTGTTGTAGAGCTGTAAGATATTTGGTTTTAAAAACAAAGCATAAGGAATGATAATGGAAATGGAGGTACTGTGCTGGAGTCTTGTTTGTACACGCTGCAGGAGAAAAGCATGCTGGGAAGTTGGGACTGAAAAAGTGAGAGTGGACAAACAAAAGGATCATAGTGGCCTTGTGATATAGGTGATTGGTGTATAGTGCTTTTGCCTGTAGAGTAGTGGGAGGGTATTTTCCTTTTCTTTTCATTCTAAATGGGTTGTGAATACCGTCATTGGGGATAGAGCACGGCAGTGCAGTACAGAATACTGGTGCGGGTTTTTGATTTAATCAAAGTTAGTTTGGTACCCTTTGGCAAACAGAAGGTGGTGCCTTTGATAGATTTTTTTGAAGTGTTGCAAGGGGTGGAGAGAGACTGAATTTAGTGGTGCACAAAGTGCTTCTTGGGATTTTGTTTTGCTACTTTTTCTATTGCAGTTTAACTTTTTACCTCGGAAGCCAGTACAGACCAATTGTTTTAGAAACATTTTTTATGCATTCTTGTATTGATTGATAAAATGTTAAACCTACCTTTGCAGGTAGGAAAGGTCTACAAATGTACTTGTCTTGTGATGGTGTGTTGCGTATTCTTGTGTGTGTGTGGGGGGGGGCATCTGTGCAAAGAGAAAGGCCCTAGCACCTGTAAAATTGCTGTGGCACAAGCAGCCACAGTTCCTGAAATTGCATTGTGACATACTGTACAGCAACACTCTTTTGGAAAGAGTTTTTCCAAAGAGCTCTGCCTGTCCTACATTGTACAGTATGACTCTTAAACTGAATATATTTTCACTACTGTCCTTAAGCTGTGATACATTCCAAAAGCATCCTTGAAAATGTCCTCAGTTGTACATTGCAGACACCAATATAACAGGCTACTTTCCTGTTTTCAGATTTTGTCATGTCTAGACAAGCCCAGGATAGCTTTTTATGTCTTATGAAAGGTCTCTGAGTTTGTGGAAGGTAATGGTGAAAGTGATTGATAAGTCAACCTGAAAACACAGCACAGATACAAGGATTCTGCTTTTAATTGAAACCAAAAGGTGCTACTTTAAGGAGCCGAGAGTAATCAAAAGACTCTTAATTTTAAAAATTAAAGCACTCAGCAGAATGAGTCAGAAAATAAAACAAGAATAATAAAGAGTACACAGAAACAATTACCAGTTAATTGTAAATATTTACTGCAAAGGCATTAACACCTACAGCTAAAGCATCCAGGCATAAAATAATTCTTAAAATCACATCTCAGTTCTGGCACAATTATTAACAATGGCCCCTTAGCATTAAAAAAAAATTATATGGAAAGAATAGAAAGATAAATACCTTAGGTATGTTAACGTTGCCTTTTGCTGAACATGCTCCAGTTTACTCCCTGAAATAACTTGCATTTCCCTGTAACCACCATTAAAATGGTAATATATTTTGTATAAGGGAATTATGCAGTACTGTACTGCATTATATGGTCCTTGCCAAAAAGACCTTATAGAGAAACATTTTTTATGCTGTGTGTATGAATGGATTCCTGGATCTTCTGTGTACTGAATAGACTGGCAAATACCCTATGCAGCTTGATTGACACAATGTATTGATAACCAAACTGATAATCAAACATTGAAGTGCACTGCATTTCAGTTTTGAAACATTTTCTACTCCATGTATATGATATGTTAGGTTTTCATACAGTACTTGATCATTCGATACGATGTAGATCTTCTTCTACAGTATTACTGTAGCTCAGCGTTCAGCATATTGACTTTTCTGGAGCTTTTTATTAGATTTGCTACAGGTATAACAAAGCATACATTAATACTGACACTATCTGGGCTTGAGTTCTGTAAACATAATATTCACTACTTAAATACAATTTTAAGTAATGAATATTAACATTATTAATATGTGTTAATATATAATATTCAGTGTCCAATCTTGCAATTGATTGAATGTTGTCACCTTCATCCAATGTCATTCATACATCCAAAAAATGTGCATCGTAGACACGTGAAAGAAATCTCTTACTTCATCAAAAGATGGCTAGGTGTAACCTCGATACATCTACCTTATTTTCTGAAAACCTTCCTATAACTTTAAAAGAAATTCCCTTTTAAGGATTGAGTCTGGTTTCTGAATTTCAGGCCCACATGCCAGTCTCTTGAAATCCTAATCTGATTTCAGAGACTGTTTCCTGCCATATTATAGCCATGCCTGATCACCGTGGAGACAGGATATGGAGAGCACCTGGCTGCAGTGTGAAGCCACACAGCAGCAGGGGCTCGGTGTAACTCAAATCTCAAGTCCCGATCAGTCTCTTGTTGGTGATCCGGCAGTGATGTACACTGCACTTTACTCTCGAACCACCACCTGGTGTTTCCCAGCGGAGTCGTTCATGCCTTTTCCCCACATCCTGACTCACCCGGACTCCGGCTAGGAACCCTTTTGTCACAGTGAGGTCCGGGGCTCCTCCAGGCTGCCGAAGACAGAGCAGGATCCCACTTCAGACTTGGGCAGTGGAGGACTCCTCGGCCCTGTCTCTGGTGCGAACCCCTAAGCCTGCCCTGAAAGTAACGACTGCCCTGACCATGAGTGTTTGTGTTGGTGGGAGCGTGGAACAAGCTACCCAGTCATGTTGTTGAAGCCAATACGTTGGTTTCCTTCAAAAATGACAGAACGAGCACCTTGCAACATTTAGCTACTAATTACCAAACAGATTAGATGGGCTGAATGAACTTTATTAATAAATTATTTTAATTTTCACAGAAAACTAGTAACAATATTACAAGTTTTTAAAAAGGAAACACATATACTGGCTGTGACTCCCCTGTGCTTGAGGAGGAACATTTTTTCATATTAATTCTCTAAAAGGCAGGAGAAATGACTATGTATGTATCGCCTTCCAAATATTATCCATCAGAGCAATAGAAATGATATAAATGAGGAGGATGTCTGTCTACATAAAATTCTTAATCCATCTGGGTTTAATATTAAATAACCTATACAGGAAAGAGGGTAGATTTCGCTCTTTTGTCAATTTATCTTGGATCCTTAGAATTTGCTAAAGTCTTCTGTAATTCATAAGAGCTTTTAATGAAATAGATGAGTCTGTCAGAAACAATAAAATATCATCTGCATACCATAAATTTTGTGCATTCTGTTCCCTGTTGCAAAACTTTAATATCCAAGTCAGTTCTAATTTTCTCATCTAAGACTTCAATTCTTAATGTAAATAGTAGTGGGGCCAAAGGACATCCGTGCCTGGTACCATGGGAAAGCAATCATCCTTTTTTTACTATCCCAAAGATCTTTTAAGCTCAAAACCAAAAGATTTTTAGAAAAGGTGCAAATTCAATTTATAAGACAGGGGTCAAATTGAACATGGTCTGGTACGTGAGAGAAACAATTCCATGCAGACTAATGCTTTAAATGACAGCTAATACAGGACTATTCAACCATCCAATCACATGTAAAATATGAAATGAATGTCTTAGGTTATTATTAGACACTTTCTGCCATGTGAAACCTTCCTGATCCATATTAATTAAGAAACAGAAAGGCCAAAGCTCAAGTGTTAACTAAAACGTGTCAACTAAAATCTTCAAATCTACATTTATTAATGAAATAGGGCAGTATCAATCAATCAATCAAAGTTTATTTATCAAATGCACAACAATATAGCATGCAGCAGTAGTTGCTGGCAATGAAATGTCTTTTGTGTGACAGGGGCGGGGGGCTACAAATCACAAAATTAAGGTTACATAATAATAGATAATAATGTAATAGAACTTCAATTTAATAAACTCAGACAAAACTCAATATAAATAGAGCTGCTATGTGTCCAGGGTGTATGCAATACATGTCCAAGCAGTGCAGTGTGCAGAATACAGTGAAAAGCCACTACGGGTGATTTGCTGAAGGAGCTGCAGGTTGGCTATTTAGCAGTCTTATTGCCTGGAGGTAGAAGCTGTTCCGTAATCTGTTGGACTTTGAATGCTTCGGTACCGTTTACCGGATGGTAGGAGAGAAAACAGTACAATCCACATACAGTATAACAGGATTGTTTTCTGGCTTATAAATTCAATACATTAATGAAACATTCACAGGTTCTAAAAAATAGATCCCCAAATGTATTTTATGTTTTCAAATTGCCCTTGTGAAAATATCTAAGCCTCAGAGTTTAATCAGAGCACACAATGGCTCTCCCTTAATCAAGGAAGTCTCCAAAGTATCTCTATCCATGCCTGGATGTTTAAGTAGGCTCAGTGTATTCTAAATACTCAATGTTCAGCTGATTCTGCTTTAAAGAGACTACTTACACATCAGCATTTTCAGACCAGAATGCTACCAATTGCTGTCATAATGAATAGTATCAGTCCTTTTCTGTTGGTATGAGGCATGTTGGAACGTAGGTTAAATGTGGGTTAGTCAAAAACCTGTCCGCAGTTTATTTTTATCTGAAAATATTTTAAAATAGTGATGCAATAATATTAAAAGGAAAAAAAACTCCATTATCAAAATGAACATTCAATTATTTGCATTATATATACACAGTAGTTTGAGTTGTTTTCATCTTAGAGGATATAAAAGCACTTTACATTATAGGACGTTATCAACTGATTCTACCACTAACATCCATTACTATATACATGTGTATGTCGCATCATGTGTGGAAGTGAAACATTACTTCTCCAGTTGAATTTTGGATGCTTTCTGACAGACAGTTTTGCACATTTAGAGTGAAATTTAGTCAATACAAGAGGAATAACACCTTTGTTCTCATGAACTGTGGCATATAATCTATAGACTGTAATACACTGTATATGAAACTCACTTCAAAGTGTTGTATAGTGCCTCCTGTCACCATACTGAGGAACAGGTTTGAAAATTCAGGTCCAGAGGAAGAGTTGCCACATATGTAACCAACACCACAAAAAAGAAAAATCCTAATTTACTTTGTTTTTTGGAGGCCTCCCATCCCAGTACTACCCAGGTCCTCCCTTGATTAACATCTGGTATGACTATCTTACTAGAGTATGGGAAATGTTGATTTCTTTAAGAATAAATTCTGATACTTGTTTGATGTCTTCAAGTGTCACAGCCAATCTGCCTTTAAACAATTTATTTACTCTAATTTTAATCTCCAACAATATGATGACAGGGAGGTTAGTTTTGCTCCCTCATAGCTCTTTGGTCCTGGGTTTTAGTGTACTTACTTTACATTTCAATCACATCACTCAACACAGCGGAACAAGATATTAGAACCTCTGTTTGTACTGACTGGGCTCAGCCTTCTGTCTTTTTTCATAGTGTGCTCCTGGTCCCCCGGGTTTCACAGATGTCTTGCTGCGTTCAACATTAATTAGAAATACCACCATAAATACAGGGGTTAAGAACAATAGCTTTGCTTTGCTGGTTGATAGTAACTTTACAAAGGAAGAGAAAATGCAGGTCTCTTTGGCCTGGGTGGTGTGCCTTCTGTTTGTAGCCGAAATGTTCTCTCTGTGTATCTGCAAGTTTTCTTCAGGTGCTCCAGCTGCCAAAAGGTGGCAGCAGCATGTCCTTCCAAAGACATTCTAGCTAGGCTTAATGGAGTCTTTAATTTTGTCCCTGTTGGAGTGTGCCAGAACTGGACTGGCATTCTGGGTGTAGTACAACATTGCACCCTCTACCTCTCAAACCTGCAGCTCTCACCTGGCAGGCCAATGAAGCACAGCAGGTGTGAGCTTGG
The DNA here is from genome assembly GCF_059453375.1 of Lepisosteus platostomus. Taxonomy (NCBI): domain Eukaryota; kingdom Metazoa; phylum Chordata; class Actinopteri; order Semionotiformes; family Lepisosteidae; genus Lepisosteus; species Lepisosteus platostomus. The sequence goes on along the minus strand of NC_142618.1, from coordinate 51,637,749 downwards.
CCAGTACCTGGATGGGAGACCTCCTAGGAAAGGCTAAGGTTGCTGCTGGAAGAGGTGTTAGTGGGGCCAGTATGGAGTGCTCACACTGTGGTCTGTGCGGGTCCTAATGACCCAGTATAGTGATGGGGACTCTTCCTTCAGATGAGACATAAAACCGAGGTCCTGACACTCTGTGGTCATGACAAATCCAAGGGTGTTTCTCGAAAAGAGTAGGGATGTTACCCCAGCATCCTGGCAAAAATTTCTCACTGGCCTTTAGCAGTCACGGCCTCCTAATAATCCCCATCTATGAACTGGCTTCATCTCCTCCTAACTAATAGATGATGTGTGGTGAGCGTACTGGTGCTTTATGGATACCGTTGCATCATCTGGTAATGGGTGATGGAAGTCCCCATTACCTGTAAAGTGTTTTGAGTGGAGAAAAGTGCTGTATAAGTGAAAGGAATTATTATTACTTCTAGAATAGCCTCTGGCTGGCTATGACCTTTACCGGGATATTGTAATTAGACGTGTTTTACATTTTGTAATTATCAGCAACAAATAATATATTTGATCACGTTTTCCCCTTATTGATCGCATCCTTATGAAAGTGCAATCAGAAAAATGTCGATTCATATATACAGTAGATATGTATGTAAAGAGCATGTTTGTTTTTCCTTTATTGCAATTGCTGAAAGGTTGCTTAATTTTGCACAAGGCCAAAGGCAGTGCAGTCATCACAAAATCAAGACAATGAGTCCCTTAAGATCCAAAATGTTACAATAAATTTGTCAGAAATGTTTATGGCTCTTTTGATCAATTGGGCTGACATTTCAAAATTGCATTAAAAAACTACTTGATGACCTGTTTGAAAATCCTGTAGGCATACAGTAGGCCCAAGATTAGTGAAATAATGGCAAATTAATTTTTCAAGTTATTTTTAGTGACACCAAATGTGAATGTATCCTATTTTGTGCAATTTAAGATCCACAGAATGCGTCTTACGTATTGCTGTCTTCAGGCACACAGCAACTGGGCTCCAGATTTGATTCTTAACTGGGATTTATTGTGCATGGAGTTTGTGAAGGTTAAAGCACACCTCCATACCTTCTAGAGACATACTGGTTAGATCATTTAGTGTCTCTCAATTGTGCCTTTGCTTTTGTGTGTGTCTCTTCTCTGTAGTGGACTAGTGCCCTGCCAAGGGTACAGTCCCATTGTGCACCGTATGCTTCTCTAACGTGTTCTTCTGCTGTAACTCTTACTGGAATGAGTGGCTTTCTAATAATAGATGTTGTGTCACAGCCCTCTTCATTACAAGCAAAATGAAATGGAGGCATGCCGTCTTAATTATCAATGAGAAGACAGAAATTGCTTCACCAACAAAACGAAGAGGAAACCTTAGGGAATCCAGATTGTGCAAGCCCAGTGTGAAATTTAACTGACACACATGGTTGACTTCCAGTGCTGTATACCTTTGTTTTTTTTTATTTCAGTGTTACAAATCATTATTTTGCCTGGCTCAATAAGGGACTTCTGATTTCAAAAGAAGTTTTTCAACAGTGGAAAAAAATCAGTCGGCGAGAGGACGGTCTGACCAGTGGTAAGCCTGGAGCAGGTGACAGCTGGGCAAAAGTCAAACAAGTCGGAGGAGGCCAGTGTGGAGGAAACAAATATACAGTAAATGCACACCAAGACGGATTTCAGATAAGGTTACAATTTCCCTTTTTTGTCACTCATTTTATGCTTGTATTTGAAAACATTCGAATGGTTTTGTGATAGGCTGCTGATCATATACATAATCATTTGCAGTATTTCCTAAATAGGATTTTATTGTTCATTTTGTCGCAAATAATCAAGGTGGAAAAATGTGCCTCTTTTTGTTTGTAACTTTTTTTATGTTCTTGCTTCCTAATGATTTATTTTTGACCATATCTTCCATAAACTGTTACTAAATTGAAGTCCTTTGGTAGCAGGGTTGTAAAAAAAACAATATTTTTTTTCAGTCTAGAAAATGCATTAAGTCTAGAAATGTGTCTACTTATTCCCATTTACCATAGGTAACAGCATACCCATTATACTATCAAATTACTTTCACCTGTGTGTAACAGTCAACAAACTAACATAATTCAGAATGATAAAAATTGTAAAAAGGAGATACTCAATTTTTTAAAGAATGTTTTCATATCGTCAATCTTATTAGCAAGTCAGGCTTTCCAAATAAGTTAATTTAGTCATTAAAATCTTTCTTACATGCAAAGGCTGCCTGGGGAGAGAACAGGTCTCAGCAGGAGAATAGACGTAATTTCTCTCCTTAATTTGTCTCTTGGTTATAATTGGGAATGTACATTTTTACCTCAAGTCGATTTCTCCTAGGACCTTCCCTAAAGAGAAATCAAAACAATTACAGGCACTTCAAATAAAGTGACACCATCTGCAAGCCTTCCACCAGGACAGCTCCCAGGTGGGAGATGGACCTTCTTCACGTATTTCCATCACTGCCAAAAGAGCCACGCTTACCACAGGAGGACGGAAAATTGAAAGAATGTCAGGGGTATGCTAACACTCCTTCGAAGCCTCCCAAGTAAAATTCCATTTTCTCATCCAATACAAGTTTTTCAGAGCAAGAGGTAAAACAGAATTCAGAAGTCACGGGTCTGTTAGGCAAATGGAATAGAAACCTTCAAGAAAGCTTAAAGATACCAACAGTACAAATATAGCCTGAGTTATTTCCCCTTCGATTTAGATGCCATGTTACACGTGACTCTATGCCATGCATTGAAAACATGTTAAAACCCGTTGTTAAGCAGAAGTTTGGAGGGAGGCCAAATTGTAATCCTGCACTTCCACTCTGTTATATATAAACACTAACAGTATGTATACCGGCTGCCAGAATTCTGCGCACATCTTTTCTAGCACATTCCTTCACCTTAGCTGCACTGCTGCTGTGGCTCCCTGGTTCATTCCTCGTAAGTGAGGAGGGGTGTGGCACCTCTGACTGCCGGCTAATGCTGCCATTTCCTCAGTCAGGTGAATTCACACCAATCATTGGAGTATTAAATCCTATCCTTTATTTGTTCTCTCTGTTTGTCGGAATTTGGATGTGGCTGAACTGCTGAAATCAAGGATGTCGGCATCGTGTCACCAAACAGCCCCCCCCCACTATCAAAGTCAAGTGTAAGTGTACAAAAATAAATGTGCTGCACTTAAAGTTGCCATTTTACTCCTCCATCTTATCTATAGTCAAGGGATGTAAAATAATGGTAAATAAAACTTTCTAGAAATTGTGCTGCTGTATCACAGTTCTTGGGTGCCGAGTTTCAGTTTTAGACTAGGGCTCTTTTGTATGTTTTACTTGGTTCTTTTCTGGGTGATCCAGTTTTTCCTGTCATCTGAAGACAGGCTGCACGGAGAAATTGGTGGCCTAAATTGTGTTTGTGCATGTACTCTGCAATGGACTTAAGTGCCCCGTCCATCATGTGCTTCTAGAATAGGCTCTGGATTGCTGGGACCCTTACTAGGAATAAGCAGCTTTCAGCTAATGGAGGGAGAGAAAGTCTCCAAGATTCAACACAGTTGCATCTGTTACTGGTACTTCAAACATTCTTGTTTCTTAAAGACATGTTGTCCATTGTTTCAGTTACATGTTAACGTTTGGCACCCTTGTACTTTATTGTACCTTGCAACCTTGTACATTTATGTACAACTTTATAAACAGCATATATTGTCTAAAACTGAATGCTCAAAATCAGACTGAAGCATCTACTGTACAGGTAAGTCACTACATAAGAATTACATTGAGTAGATATCATGTGTTAAACCAATGTTACACATGTTAAATCTTTTTCCAAAATAGGTTTACTGAAGACTTTAATTTTTACGAGTCTCATTCCACATAGGTTTTACTTTTTACACCCTTGATCCAAGATCCTGACTGTTTTTCCAGGCAACCAGAACAGGTGATCAGAAAATACTAGTGACTATGGACATATCATGTTGAAAATGACTGTTATTTTTTTAAATCATTAAAACAGTTTAATATATGCAAAAATGACTTAATTGACACTCCTTCTTACATGTTTTTTGTAAAGAGGCTCTGTCTTCAGGACATGTTGACTGTTTTATGAATACTGCGTTTTGAAATAAGTACAGCACCTTGTCTGCTTTCCTTGACGTGCCTTTCACCTTCTTACTTGTTTCTTTCCCCTTCATACTTAGTTTCATTTCGTGAGCCATATCGAGGGTGATGCCACACAATAAAGAAATCACGGATGTGCTACAAGCTCTGTAACTAGCTCCAGATGTGTAGGTCAGATGCGTGCCACACCAGATTGCATTATTTGATTTATTTTTTTGTCTCCAACCATGTATACACAAATCTGTGCAGAACTATTTAGTGTAAAATACGAGTCTACTGTATTTGTTAGCTCTTATCTCTGCAGCCTTGTGATAGGACGGGCTTCTTATTATGGCTTTTGCACATATATTTTTTATAACAACAAGAGGCAGAATGAGAAGTCATTAGACACTTCCTTCTCCTGTAACCTTAGGATAATAAATTATCCTTATTTTTAAATCAGCAATTATTTACCCCCATCTGATCTTGATGATAAATCCAACAGGAAATATCGGTTCAATTGTTTTTCACATGAATAATCGCCTACAGTTTTATGAATTCCGTGTAAAGTTATATACAGTACATGAAGTCTGTTACTATGTGAGCAAAATACATTAAAAAAGCTACATTAGGAGACGTGATTCTGCAATAATGGGAACTGAGTCCCTTCAGACCTAAAAAGGGGGAAAAGCCTGAAGACAAACCCCACAGGAAGTCTGAAATTCAATTTTATGTCCATCCAATTTACAGCAATAATTAGTAAAATATAATAATGTTTTATTACTGATTTAATTTAGGGTAGTGTTAAAAAAATACAAGTGATGAATAATCCTTCCAGAATTATTCCAGTTATGAAGTGTTATAGAACATGTTTCTAAGGCCTTAAAATCTAAAGTCTGTTTGCAGCCCTTCTGTTTTCCATGTTTTTATTCTTCTTAGATACAACTCTCAAAGACAGCAAAAACCTTCAAACTCATGCATGATTTCAGCAATTTCTGGAAAACAAACCAGTCTGAATGTCAGTGTGATAAACAGAGATATACATTTAAACGCTTGTTTCAGGATTAAATCTAACTGAACTTCTGTTCTGAACTCCCAAATGCATCAACAATAAAAAAAAATCCTTAACTATTTCACGAATTAAGTAGGTATAATTGTGTCAGACAGAAAAAAAAACTTCAAACACGTGCATGATATTAACAATTTCATTAATGATATCACCATTTCATCAACTTTAAAATGGGAGGAAATTACGAAAATATCTTCACCTGTATGAAAATCCAGGCATGTTCTATACATATTTTATGTCATTAGATTATTAGAATACAATGTAAAGGTAATAATGTACCTTGAAGGTTTTTTTATAACCCGGATAAATTTCACTTATGAATATAAGACACAGCTGGCATCAGAGAAAAATAATCTAGCAACCACAGAGTGAAAAGTCATCAGTAATCAATATTTTCACAGGAAGTCTACATCCAGCTGTGATTAGTTTCCTTTAATCAAACCTTATTCACAATAATTGCCTAGACAGGTTAGTTTCCAGTGGTTTAGTGCATCAGTTGCACTTAATTAGCAATTTTCTTTCTGTTATACTATTGTATCAGCTTCAGTGTCTTCTGCCAAATCCCCGGTTTTGAACAACAACAAATAAGCAAGCATTTTTTTCTGAAAGCATTTTGTTCTTTGGAATGTACATGATACTTTCCAGGTTAAAACTGAAAAGTGAAGGTAAAAAATAATTCAGAGCAATTTGAAATAGACAGGCTCTTTCATGCATTTTAATGTGTTTATGTGTTCAGCCAAGAATGAAATAAATCGCCATTTTTACACCTTTCTTGTCAAAACCTTCATTTAGTTGTAATCATGTGTCAGATTTATCCTAGAAATAGTTATTGTCATAACTAAACCGATCAAGACATTCCATTTTGCTTGCCATGACAAATCCTCCCCACTAAATCCTGATCTTTATTGACATTCCTTTGAAAGTCACCATTCCAATAGAATCCCAAACTGCTGAAGTATGAAAAGAATAATCCGTCCTACAGTATTGCAGGATAATATTTATTTGTGTGATTTCAATGTGCTTTGAAAAAACTACCGAACTCAAGGTTCTCTACACGAATAGTTTGCTTCTTATCCCAATTTTCAACAATGATAATGGCATGGTCAATTTTCAGCCTGCCAAATAGTAATACAAAAATATTTACGTATAAATGTTAAATTATTTTTGCACCCTTTATCTACTAATTAAAAACAAATTATTAACAATAATTTCTAAAGAGATATTGCTATGTCAATTGTCGAAATATTGAAAAGAAAGAAAATAGCTGTGTAAGTTTCAGTATTAGCAGCAATAGTGCAATAGTTTTTTTTACAGCTTTATCATCTTTATAGTTTCAGCCAAAAGTGTAAGTGAAAGGAATTTTGCTATGGATGATATAACAAGAAAAAGAAAAAGTCACACAATTAGGAAAGGTAGACTGTCCACACTAGAGACAAGTGCAATATCTCATATGGTAACTGGTATTTGGACACACAGAAAGTGATAGAGGACAAACCTACATTTTTTTTAAAGGAAATAAACTATAACCAGAAAAACAACACTATAGCGGTAATATTTTGAAGCAGAATTCTACCAGGATTGTTTCCTGTTGTAAAAAAAAAAGACGACATATAGAGTTTATCAAAATTTCATTAGGCACATTGTTCTGTAAAAGGCTGAAATCTTCCCTGAAATCAATATCAAGTCTAAAGTATCAGAGAGTTATTGGCATTGAGTAATTCTTCAAACTGCTTATTAAACTGCACTTCAGCAAAGACAAGCAATTTAGAGATCATTTGAGACCAAATTCTAAAGACAATTCAACCGTCATGGCCCAGATTAAATGTTCTTAACTAAACAAATTACTTGTAAATTTAAGATAGATTTTAAATTTAGAAGTGTTTCTAATCTAAAAACATGTTTGAGGGTGTCCTACAAAACAAACTTGATTAGAGCTCTCCAGGACCATGACCAGGGACCTCTTATCTAAATGTGGTCTGGTTAGCATACTAGTCAGATTTGAGGAGAACACCAAAACAGGAGGAATAGCAAAAACCATAGAACCAGAAAATGAAATTCAAAATAATTTAGATAAAATTCCAGACAGGGCAACACTTGGCAGATTTGGCAGATGTCTAATCACTGCTGGGGAAAGTTACAGTAAAAGCTGCTACTGCAACTAACTGTTCCTGAATTAACAAGACGTTTGAGGGAAATGTTAAGAGTCAAGATTTACAGTCAGTTACATATAACAACTATGTGTATAGTTATGCAAAGTTACAGCACATAATACCCCTTAAAAGGACTCATCCCAAACTCTTAAACAAGTGACTTGTACAGTAAATATAATGGATTACTTTCAAAGTAACTAATGACGGTAGCAAAAACAATCTACAGATATGATATGGGAAACACTGAACTTAAAGAAGTTAGTTATGAGAAAGACAGAACATTATGTTGACATAATTTAGATCTACTAGACAATGTAGGAAAGCAATAAAAGGTCAAACACAAGGATTTTATCTATAAATCTGTATAGGATATAGAGTAAAAACATATACAGTCATTTTTAATCAAGGATATGATTAAATAGTACAATCTGTTTAAATAAATGAGTATAACTAGTGCTAGTACTGTACAACCTAATTTAGAATGTTGTCTATTGTCCAAAAAACATGTTTTTTTGCTCTGAATCACAGCAGGTGCAGAGAAGAGCAGGCAGGTGCATTCCAATGCTTTAAAAAATGTCCGAAACTGACAGACGGAATGGACCGGAGCTTTTTAGTTTTGAACGCGATTAAAAGGGCACAGCTGAAGGGTGCGTGGCAGCGTTTTTAGAACTGAGAACAGGAGGCTTGTCTTTATGGAAGAGGTTGTGGGAATATAACTTTTACCTCTGACTTGTTCAACCGTTTCTCGACAGAGGTCTTCAGATAAGAGATAATAAGATAAGATCACGTTATTGGCCCATTTACAATTTCTCGTATTAGGAATTTGTCTTTTCGCATATCCCAACTTGCTCTCCATGAGACACGCACACACAGGGAGAGAGAAGCTTGGGGTCAGAGCGCAGGGTCAGCCATTTATACGGCGCCCCTGGAGCAGCTGGGGTTAAGGGCCTTGCTCAGGGGCCCAACGGAGTAGGATTCTTCTGCCGGCCGCGGGATACGAACCGGCAACCTTCCAGCCACAGGCGCAGATCCTTAGCCACAGAGCCACCGCTCAGTTGGACTAGCTAATAACTCCGAAACAAACTACAGTAGATGAGCGAAATGGCCTCCTCTAGTTCCTGTCTATAACCAGAATCGCCAGTTGTAGTTTTATCACCAGCACCACATTACTTGACACCCCCTCAGTGCAGACGATGAAATGGCAAACACCTTGTGCTGAACTCTTCATTCTACCAAATGCGGATTATCAAACCATAAAGTCCTTCACATCATTTGCTGTACTTGACCCACACAGTCTCTCTCCTGGAACTTTCACCTCCATGTGCTGCTTGTTTCATTGGGTTGATGCTACTATATCAACATCAACTACTTCACTTTTTATTCTCATTATACTACCAAAAAGTGCATTCAGAACTGTCAGTAAATCCAAACTCATTCACACCTCTCATTACTGTTGCTCCCTTTGATTCCATTATCTTACACTGTGAAAAGCAATCTAAAATTTGCCACTTTCAAATGGTTGTAGTTGATGCTGAAAATGTAAAAGTAATATCATTTCTGTAGATTGCACTGCTCTAGAGTCTATTGACACAGAATACTTGGATTTTGTTTTAATTTCAGGTATATTTTATAAGATATAAGGACACCAATTAAGTGATTTAGCACATTACTAAAAACTTTAATGTAGCCTTCAGTATAAAAATAGGGTCAGGTAGTGGTCGCAAGTAGTCTGAGTGGATTAAATAAAGACAATTTTCTCTCAAAGACATTAAAGAAGAGACATTACATGAACAACATTATATTAAGGGAAGTAGGAGCACTGAAAATGTAAAGTTGTAAAATCATAACTTAGAATTATTAAAAGTTGTGTCAGTTGTGGTCGTAACGTACATGTCTATTTAACAAATATAACAGCATATACAGTACATACATATACAAGAGTAGAAATTACAATATAATACTCAAAATATATCAGTCTAGTTTAACAGTGATATTATTAAACGAAAAACACAGCATGCTTGCAATGAGACAACATTCTGTTTTCTGAGAAATAAACTCTCAGAATACTCCATATTTCAAATTTACTTAATTTACAGTAATAACTGGATAAGGTTACTCTATCATAGTATCAGGTTACTCTGACCCCAAGCTTCTCTCCCTGTCTGTGTGCCTGTGTGTCTCATGGAGAGCAAGCTGGGGTATGCGAAGACAAATTCCTAATGCAAGAAATTGTATATGGCCAATAAAGTGATCTTATCTTATCAGGTCTATATATTTAATTTGAAATAATAACAAACTAAGTGGTACAGTATATAGTTTCTGTATAAACCATACATCATTAACATTCACACAGTCAACTAAATCACCTGTGCATGCCATGAGATTGTAATCCCAATGACAAGAAAGACAGATCGTTTGGCTAAAGTCAGGAAAACATTCTGCTACCTGAATGCCAAATGCTCAGAAAACAGCAACAGCCTGTTCAGGGACTCAAAGCCCCTTTTCTGTTTGTGGCACATCAAGTGAATACCAGGTCTGCTCCGAGATATCAATGAAGAATATGTGCACAACATAAGAAGTGTTTTAAGTATGAAGTACATAGACCACAGTGCGTGAAAGTGAAATCAGGAGAAGTGGAGTCTAATTGAAGTTATGGGAGGCTGACAAGAGTACAAATTAAGGAGGATTGCTGTATCATGTAACCAGTGAACACTTGTTTTATTATGAGGATCAGCAGCAGCTCAGAGGAAGGTTTCAGTATGTGGGAATCCAGGGCATTGTTCCAGAAGGAGACACAGTTGAACAGGAAAAAGCTCATAAAACAACAAATTCAGAATAAAAGGAATGGCATACAAAAATAAATGAAATATATTTAACAAAGGAAACAATGAATGTGATTACAAAGAAGTACTGCAATAAACACATGGCACATTATGTGCACAATTAGTTAGTATTATCATGAGCAAGCATATGAGTCAATAAGGCTAACTTGTTGTTAACAATGGGGAGAGACTGAGATATATGGGAACAGTACTGGGAGATACTGAGGCACTCATGTTTTGGGAACAGGAAGTCAATGCATCACCCAAGTCAATGACTAGTATGCAATACACTATTGTACCTGTATCAGTGACACAAATGCTACATGACGTCAGTCACATTTCTGAGATGTGAGAGGTTACATGCTAGTAACATACAAGGATACCCAGCCTCACAGCAAGACACTGCAGTGGGCACAAGATCATGAAACAGACGAGATACCAATGGGCTTCAGATGAGTTTACTAATGACACATGTATTCTTTCTGCATTTGCTGTTTAATTTAATGACTTGTGTGTCTTATTTGATCCATTTTCTGAATAAAACCAAAGAGAAAACTATTAATTGCATCCAACCATTTTTTTGCTCCAGATGCTTGCAAAGTGGCGCTATGGTATTTTTATGTGTATGATTCTTTAATACTTTAATACTTGTTCTGCAGTATTAAGATATTGATATTGCAGGCTGCTATGAGTGTATGTTTGCCTTCAGAAGATCAATTTCTTCTAGTTTCTTAAGTCTAAACTAAAGTCATTCATTTCACATTTTAAAAATTCACATTTTGTAGCCAATGTCTTCCTAGACAGGATGTAACTTTTCAATACAGACAAGGGCTCTGTACTGCATATTTTTGCATCTAATTTTGTACAGATATCTGCAAAACACATTTTGCACAGAGATTGGCAGATGGGGGTAGCTCTATACAATAGACACAAATGAAGATGCTGTCAACGTTAACTTGCGTAAATGGTCAAACTCAGCAGAAATACTGTATAGTTCTCACAATGGGATCCAGAGAAACTGGGTCCAGGCTCTGGGTCTTCAAAAGACTTCCAAAAACACCAGAACTCATATTCCAAAAATATATGTTTCTAAGATTTGAAGTCTTAAAGACTGTATGAACCATTAAAAGTTTCTGTTGCAATAACTGCATCCACTATTATCAGCTGAAAACTAATATTCCAGTTATGGTTATGTGGGTTTAGTTGTGTCCTGTCTTTAAAAAGGATGTTGGAATAAGAAACCCACTGCCCACAAAAGTTTACAGATGCACATCTTGGATTTAAAAATAAGCTTTCTCATGTATAAAATTAAAACAAAACAGTCATACCAGTTCAGTGATAGCTAAAAACACTAGCCAAAGCATTACGGATGGTAACAGGGGAAAACACCATTCTAATTTGCTTACTTATCATTAATTAGCTTGTTTAAGATAATTAGCACATATGCAAATTTTAGACTTAATTAATCCCAAAGCACATCTTCTCTAATTATTGAATTTGTGGGTTGTATGTTATTTAATACAAAAGATATAGTCCAAATGTTAATATGTATGAGAGAGAAGAAGTGTGGTAATTAAAAATACAGTAATTTATTTTTGCATCTAGGGTTAATTAGTGACTTTTCCCAATACTTTGTAGATGAAAATACATCAACACAAGTAATCTTTAAGGACACTGGGTAACCATCAAGGAACTTTGTGTAAGTTAATCAAAGCTGCTTGTCCTAATTTGCATTTATAAGTGAAATTAAGAAAGTGTGATAATTAGCACATACGCAAATCTGCATTTGAGTTACTGCATTTGGCATTGTCCCATAAAAGGCAATAAAAAATTAAAACGGAAAATAATTTTCTGCCGTCAATCTAACTGATTAATTATACTGGATGTATTTAACATTTTTTAACTATATGTTAAAGCCCTTAATGGTATACAGCTTTTTACACAGCAAATTCAGTTTCTTTAAAAGTCTTTTCAAATATGTATGTGCTTCTGTATATGAACATTTCACTGAACAGATGAGTTAAAGATGAGTGAAAATCATTACCTTAGGTGTTTTCTGATCCAGCCCTGGAAGATTTTGAAGGTTCCCATTTGTGGATGAAGGAAGGTGACCTGAAAGCATTTTGTATGTGTGAAAATAGACCCAAGGGTTTGAGTTTTATACTGTAATTAGAACATTAAAACTGGCAGTTCTAAACTTCGTGGCTTCAATTTGACATACCCACACAGTATATTGGTCTTAGTTTGTGTAAAGCATTATGTAAAGTTTGAAAGCACCAGTCTACCCATTTCCAGCACACCATACAGGACAGTTTGAAAAGTATAATGTCAGATTATATCAAATCATTATGTTGTTCAATACCAAGTATTTACTGTACATAAGAGGTGCACAGCTCAAAAGTTAAAAAATGAAATGATCTCATAGATTCTAGATTCTCATAGATGGTCTCTAGATTCCATGCCAGAGTTCAGTTCCTGATATGTCGACAGCTATTAAACGCATGTTATAGACGGAAATGTAAAGGAACTTTTATTAATGTTTTCAAGGGATTATATAATGATTTAAAGACTGCTCTTCTTTTTTTATCAAATTGATTACTGGGTTCTCTATTTCCAACGACACATTGCCAGATTAATAACTGAATTTATACTGTAAGTACAAGTATATTATTTACACAGCCTTTAAACTGTCATCCAGTCTTCAGCAAATCAATAGCTGCATATTTTGTATTTCCATCACAATTTTCTCACGCGTAATTATCTCTCACTGTGGAGATAAAGGTGATTTGTTAATTAATGAAGCATACCTCTATACCAGGGCTGCCCAACAAGTCTATCGCAAGAAAAAAATAAAAAAAATGGGTTATTTGACTATTTACTTTTTCCGATAGCCTAAAAATGTATTCAGATCTGTGCATGTAATGTCATACGTTTTACTGACGTTTGTTTGTGTTTAACCCATATCGAATGGGTTGTAAAAGTCTCTTCCCTGAGGGCTAGCTGACACTGGAAAAAGGCTACAGGAGCTCCGTAAATACAGAGTGTTGTGTTCGCTACCGAAGCACATTCGCTACAGTGCAAAGTGGAGCGAAACATACTGTGACAAATTCGCCAACAGTTTGATAAGTTTGATTGCCTTTTTGATAGTTGTACTGTTTCAGCGAGCAAGATTAAGCAAAGAGACCGACAACTTACCGTTACCACAAGCCATGGGAGCACAATTATTGTTTGTACATTTCGCATTCAAATCTGCAATGCTAGCTTTCTACGCGAAAAGGGGAAATGTAGAACAGCATTTCAAAACGGCACACAAAACGTACGATGTGGACTTTCCCGTTAAAAGTGAGCTACGGAAAAGAAAATGGAAAAATGTAAATCAACTTAGCAGCAGTTTGTTTTCACGAGGCCTACTACAAGAAGGAAAGCGGCAGTGAACGCATCGTTCCGTGTGAGCCACGTCCTGGCTCAACACAACAAGTCATTCAGGGATCGAGAAGTAATTTGTAAAAAAATAGCGTTTGCTGAGACTTGCTGTTTGGACATTTCAAAAACAAACATTTTTGGCAAGGTTCAGACAGCTGATAATTTGTTTCGCTCCACTTTGCACTGTAGCGAATGTGCTTCGGGAGCGAACACAACACTGTATTTACGGAGCTCCAGTAGACTTTTTCCCCAGTGTCAGCAAATTTGCCTGAAATCAAAGACTTTCTCAAGTCGTCTAAACATCGTGAATACGCCCAATTAGAGGATGACCAGTGGCTTCTGGATTTAACCTTCCTCACAGACTTGTCTGAACTGCTGAATGAGCTGAATGTCGAGCTGCAAGGACAAAATAAAAACGATATCGACATGATCAGCAGTGTCAACACGTTAAAAAAAATTACAAGTGTTCTCAAGTAAGCTTCTCGGTGTCAATGCTCACATTAAGGAAGGATATTCTTTTTTTCTAAAATAGGAAACATTACTTGTTCACTGTAGCATGAGTCACTTGCTTTTATGTGCTGTAATTTTAGTGATGGGTATCGTTAATGTACTGATGTGTCCACAGTCTGTTTTCCCTATATTACAGCTTCAAATTCACACTGGTAGATCGCGCTGGACTGGCAAATGAAAAAAGTAGATCTTACCTTAAAAAAGGTAGGGCACCCCTGCTCTATACAGTATATCTCAGGGTCCACAGACCTCACCCTGGAGAGACATAGTTCCATTGTAAATGGAACAAGACTAACCTAAGTTGCAAACATGTTGCAGGAAAGTACAATTATAATCACAGGAAATGCCCATTTCAATTTGTCTGTAAATATCAGTACAAACAGAGACCATATTACATTAGAGGTTAGACACCCTACAAACACAGATACTGTATGTGGAACTCTACCCATTGTTTTCAGCTGACATTTTCATTTTGTTTTCTTCAGGGAATAAAATCAATATAGAAACTTTTAATTTCAACAGTTCTGTGTGTAGTGCAAGAATTCATTTCCTCTTACTTGCCTACATTGTCCTGTGAGGGGCAGATTTTAGAGGCAGATTATACTGTATATGAAGATTACGGACTATCTGAAATGAAAGACAAAGGATAAACCAGAAAACTATTTTCTGTATCCATCCCATCATTTTTCTAACAAAGTCCACTAATTAAGGGTTGTGGCGGAGCCAAAGCCGATCACAGCACGCAACACATCCAGGTAGATTCCAACCTGTACGGGATGCCAGTCCATCACAGGACACACACACAGACACACTCACACCAGGGCCAATTTTCCCAGAAGCCATGTAACCTACCAGTATGTCTGTGGACTGTGGAAGGAAACTGGGGTACCCAGAGGTAACCCACACGAATACAGGGAGAACCTAGAAATTCCACACAGACAGTACCCCCAGACAGCTGGGGACACCTGCTGACTGTGCCTGTGTTTGTTGAGAGTTGGCACAACATCCCGAGAGGTTAGAAGGGTCAGAGTATTTAATCGACTCTGAAACTGTCTTCACCTGGCTTAATTTCAGGCCTAGCGAGTCAATCAAGGTTTGAGGCCCTAAAAAAAGTAGTGATGAATCCACTGGAAGGGCACCCAAAGTTTTGCACATGCCACATTCACTGTTTTCTTTTTTTCCCAATCTGAAAATTCAGAAAATATACAGTATTGTAATTGTGCATTTAAATGTGCAGAAATATGTGATGTTTAAGCTTGTACCCTGCAGAGGCTGTTACTTTCTTTTCACTTCACTTCAGTGAAACATGCAATTTGACCAGGGGTGCCCACACTTCTGCATACAACTGTATATTTGCATTTTTTTTCACACATAAATGCAAATGACCAGTTACCACTCAATCATACTACACCAGGGTAGTATCTCTCAGCTCATTTACAGGGTAGTTATATATGATTATTAATCCAGTCCTGTTTATATTTACAATGATTTATGTGTTTTGTATGTGATGTAAATACTTCTAATTTTCATTTTTAGGCAGCCCTTTTTTCATCCTGTCACAAATTCCCAAACCAGTTATCAGGTTATTGGTCTGTATTTCCAGTTTTTAGGTGGAAGCAGTGTGTACCTTACTGAGGACAGTAAGTTACATAAACAATATAGAGAACCTAGGCCCTCCAGGATGAGGAATGAACATCTCTGCTCTGCACAGCAGTGTTCTGAATACAGAACACAGTGTTTTTGTTCTTTAAAGGAACACAATTTAAATGGGGAAGAATGATAATGAATGATTATATATCTAACATATTATTACACATTTGAGATTTTCTAGAAGATCAATTGCCACCTGATTTTAAAAGTTTAATAACCACCCTTTCCAGCTTAACGTTTATGTTATGAATGAAAATTTGATCAGCATAAAAGAAATGTAATACCTAGATCATCTTACCTGTTTTAAAATCAATGAATTGTCAGAACAGTGTCAAAGGTAACAGTTAATGCCACAACTAGAACAATTTTCACAAAGTATATATATATTTTTTGTTCATTTATGAACAAATTTGATAATGATAAACTTGGAAAATGAATACTGTTTGAAGGGACTGATTTTCTCACACTAATGCCTTTCAGCCGAGATTAAAGTAAATATTGAATTATTAAACATTAAAATTTATTTCACTGACCCTGAAAAGTGACTTTTTTTTCTTAGTATTTTAAATACATACAGAGCTTATATCAAAACAACAGGCTAAAGGAAATTAATGTACAAGTGACATTTTTTTAGGATGCAGCTGTTGGGTGCAAGCATTTTGAATTTCAATGCCATGACTCAGAATTTCAAAATAATAAAAATTCAATTGTTTACTAAAACGTATACTGGATTAAATTTTAGGGTGTGTCAGTGGTTAGCATTGTTGCTTTGAAGTGCTGGGGCCCTGTGTTCAAATCCAGCTGTCTGTTTGTAGGTTCTCACCATGTTTGCATGGATTTCCTCTGGGTGCTCCGTTTTCTTCCCACAGTCCAAAGACATACTGGTAGGTTAATCGTTTTTTGGCAACACTGGCCCTGGTGTGAGTGTTTGTGTCCGTGTCTGCCCTGCAGTGGACTGGCATCCTTGCCCAGGGTGTATCCTGCCTTGCATCTGTTGCTTGCCTGGATAGCTCCCCCACGACACTGCATAGAATAAAGCTGTTCGAAGATGGAGAATACATTTTCATTAATACCAGGAGAAATTTAGAAACAGCTTTGAACATCATGACAAATGATTTACCTTGCCTCATACTGTTAAGGTATTTATTTGTGGTGCATTACCTGTCGAGATATTAAATTTGAAAAGCTCTCATTGCTGAATTCTTTTTGTGGTTCTTTCAAAATCGCTTATGTGGCTCATCGCTTACAGGCTGTACCTATCAGAAACTAAAGGAACACTATCCTGTCAGGATTGTGACCTTTTCAACCTCCCGTTAGCAACCTACAGAGGAATAAATGATTTCACACGCTGGCCTGCTGGACCACTTCATCACTGTCACTTCACATTACCTGTGCAAACTTTAATCTCCCAGCCCCCTTCACCTCTGTGCGGCCAGTGTCGTGTAAATACTCGCAGAAACCTAATGACCACCCCAGGCTGCTGTGAATGCAGCAAGTCAGAACAAGGATTTAACACTTATCAAACCAGATGCTTTAGTCCCGATAACCCATTGAAGAAATTCATGTTTGGTGAATGCGAGGACATTTATTCACAAAACAATGCCAACATTAAAAAAAAATAGTATGCAAGCAGATCCCTATGAGACCCACAGCCAAAAGTGTGATTTCACAAAAGAGAATGCTGCTAATCACTTGCCACTTACTAGCACAACTTTATGTATCACAGGAACAAGTCATAGGTTTATTCCATGCTGAAAAGACAAGAAAAGAAACACAACGTTTCGGGTGTGGAGCCTTCTTCGGGTGTCAACACACCCGGACACATCCAAAGAAGGCTCCACAGCCGAAACGTTGTGTTTCTTTTCTTGTCTTTTCAGCATGGAATAAACCTACTACTTGTTCCTGTGATACATAAAATTGTGCTAGTAAAGTAACTACTTTATGTATCACATACGTAATGCACAGGCTACACAACTACATTTAAATTAAAACCATGCTTTGTTGTTTAGACAGTATTTGTTCATTGTACGCTAATTAGTCTGTTCCAAAATGTCCTAAAGGCACACTTCCAATGTGTCACACATATAAGTGTTTTTTTTTTTTACAAAGGACATTCATCCCTTCATTCACCTTCAATTCAATCGTGACAAGCAAAATTAGGTCAACAAGAATATGATTTTTATGGATATGACTGCTTACCTAGGAGAGACCTGTTAAAAGATTTGTAAAAAATTGTTACTAAACTACACTTAACTGGTTGTAATCTAACTCATAACTACTTTAATACTGATTTTGATTGATTCAAAAGCATGTAATACTTTTTAACGTTTATGTTTTGAATCTTCAAAACCTTAACATATTTACAGACCTTGTATTAGGAATCATGGCAAAAACAATTCAAAATGAGTGCCCCTCATATGCAACTAGACAATGGAGAAGATGAGGTCACTGCTTATTTCCTCAACAGTATAACACAACAAATACTATTGTGCCTCGAAAAGGTTAAAAATGATATTGCAGTAGTTCTCAGGCAGAGTCACTGGTGAAATCTATCAGCTTATCAAGACTGTATTATGCTATTGCATGATAACACAAATACTAATCAAATACCACTCAGCTTCCACAGTGAAATAAAAAATAACTGTTTGTTTATTCCTGCAAGCATTTAGCTTGAAAAAAAAATAACAGAGAAACTATGATCACTGCTGCTATATTTGAATAAAGATGAGGTTTAATTTATTTGTTGGCAGACAAGTTTCACATTGAGTTTTGGGAATCACAGTTTTTGAACTAATTTGTTTTTTAACAATATTTGTTTTACACATCAAAACCAAATAAAATCCCATACAAACGATAGCAATTTCAATAGTCCAAAATAGCTTTCAAATTTTCAAAGCTCAAAATTGTAGGTGAAGGAGCTTTTTCCAAAATGACTTTAGTGAGGCAACCTTATTATTTTTTGTACATTCAAGGGCTCTACCCAAGGCAATACATCACAGGTGGAGTTGGACAAGCTTCAATTTTCTCTAAGCACTGTGTGCTTTGACATTTCCTTAGGAGTTCCAATTCAATAGTGTCATTTAGGAAAATAAGCCAAGGGATACACAGCCACTTCGTTACCTGTGTAAGCTTGCGATTTCTCACAGCATTAAAAGAGCATTAGTCAGTGAGGACGACAAAGAACTAATCTCCTTAATGCAATAAAATATCTTCGACTCCAAAGTAACATCTATATAAGCAATGTAGAATTATGTATCAGAACAGAAAAAAGAAAAAACAGAACGCAAGTACAAGTAACAAAAACAGCTACCTTATCCATATTTGGAGATTTGTTAATGTGACATATGAACTAGGGGGGAACACTGCACTCACTGTATGTTGAATTTTTAGACCCGTCTTTGAGAATGAATATTTGAGGGGCATGGTGGTGAAATGGTTACCATAGCTGCAGCACAGCGCCGAGGCCCTGGGATCAATTCCTTGGCCACTATTTTGAACGCTCTCCTCATGTTCACACAATCATCTTGTTGGTGCCAGTATTTACATTTGTACGATTTTGAGTTAACTGGTCAAATAGCCTACACGATAGGGTACAGTTCTCAAAACGGCTGACCCCCCCCAGCTAGAAAAATAAATCCAGCAATTGTTCACGTGCCAGCAGAGAAGTGTTTCTTGGCAATGAAGTCGGGTTCAAGGTTCCAATTCGACTACAACACTTCATAAGACAGCTGTGAAAAAGATGCAGGACCACTTGTGTCTGAGATATGAAGTTGCTGGACAACCTGGGCTTTGGCATGAGTAGGTTCAAACAAGGGAGAAGATATGCCCTACAGTCTCAACGGGTTTCCACTGTTCTCAAGTCTAAATCCAAGGAAAATCTGTACGTGAAACAAAACTTTCAATATTCAAACAACATGTGTCTTGAATACGCAAAAGCAGATGCAGTGGGGGAATCCTCAAGCTGCTTTAAAAAGACGCAATAGAGCATTTAACAAAGACTTTAGCAACTTTATTCCAAAATAGGGCACGAAACAGTAAAACATATTCAATTAAAAACTGTACAGTAAAAAACAATTTAAGATGGTAGCCCTTAAAAATAACATTATTTTTAAAGTTCCACACCTTTTCATATATTTTTTTTAAATATACTCCTTATCAGCTACCTTAATGACAAAATGTACTAATAGTGTACAAAAACTTTCAAAGTGACACAATTGTACTTCTTCAACAACTTGGAACTTTCCCAGCATAAAGTGTCTGTGAAGGAAGCTTTATTATTTTTTGTGTGATTTGTCTCTTCCCCTTCTTCTCTCCTCTTCAGCCGAAGGTTGGGAATCACGTGAATTTATACGTAAGACAGTTAAGGAACGTTCCGCAACAGAACACTAAAATAAAAACAGAACCTGCAACAGGGACATGCTGTAACATTGGCTAACTGTGGCAATGTTTGACAAGTGGGATGTTGGCCAGAAACACATACTAAAATCATTCAATATAATTCAATCTCATAGCATTGAATTTTAGTGTAAAAAAACTGTAAAGAAGAGTGTTTGTAAGCCAGTTTCAGTGCTGTAACACATTATGCCTGTGCTGTGACAACTCTTTACCCATCAAACACATTGCTAGGGCTTTCCAAGCTATCTGCTGGTGTCTTTGCAGCAGTGGTAAAAACAACACACCAACCTCTACAATAGCTTGTAAAAGCTGTATAGATAGGGCGTCACGGTGGCACACTGGGTAACACTGCTACCTCCCTGGGGTCCCGGGCTCAGACCCAGGGTGCTATGTGCCTGGAGTTTGTATATTCCCCTCTGTGTTCGCGCGGGTTGCTTCCAAGAGCTCCGGTTGCCTCCCACAGTCAAAAACATACCAGCAGGTTAATTGGCTTCGGGGAAAATTGGCCCTAGGTTTGTGTGTGTGCATGGCTGTCTGCCCTGAGATAGACTAGCATCCCATCCAGCGTGTATCTTGTCCTCGGATGGACAGAATGGATGGATGAAAGACAGATATATACAGACAGATGACAACGTAGCAAATTAAAAGCTTGAATCTTACAGATGTCTCACTGACTTGTGTGATCCTTTTTGTCCTGTCAGTGAGACGCCAGTCATGCCAACTAAAAAACAGCTGCAAATATAAGGAGAGAAATGAAGCTGAAAAAGACTCAGGTGTCTATGCTGCCATCATTCTCAGCTTTCTAGACTTGGGGTCAGCAATGGACAGCATGCAAGCCACTCTTTGCACACAACATGTTTTTAGTGGAATGTGCAAAGAGAGGCTAATTAACAGCAAAGAAAAAAAAGGATGGCACTAGACTCTCTTGATTCTCAATAAAGTTTATGATGTCACAGATCACATTTCCTGCACCGACGTGGAGGGTCAATCATTGTGGACAAAATAGCAGTTCCCAAGAAAGTGATGTTAGACGTACACTCATTTCATCCCTCTTGGAGAGAAAAATACAGATTTGTTCAACAACAAAGACTGTACTGTTTGTGATCTGTGTTGTGAGAGCATTGTTTGCGATGCATCAAATTGCATTTTAAGAGAAAACGTGAGAATCCTTTCAAGGATTAGATGGAAAAGGCAATGAGATGCGAAAACAAAACCCCCGAAAGAGAATGAAGAATGTGGGAGCAACCAAGGAACAGATTGAATACACCGATTTGGCGCCTCATTGTAAGCATATTTATAAAGGATATGTTTCGTAATCCAAGGTCTGTGTTAGCACTCCTGTCAAGATAAACTCTGCATTATGGACATCTGAAACAAAAGAACTGCAAAATGAACTGGGGAAACGCCAAGTGAAGTAACTGAAAAATACAAAGAATTAATCTATATTTACCTATATTCTTGGCAAAATACTCTCTGCACAAATGAAGATCGTTTTCACAGGATATCAAAATTATCTCCGGTAAACTCTAAAGATGAGAAGAAGAAAAGCATTTAAAATATCAATCTTATGTAATGCATACTTTTACCAACCATATGTTATGTATTGCTTACTAAACTGCAGACCACACAGTGAAATGAGCTTTCAAGAGCAACCATTAATTACACAACCTTCATTAAATTCGTTGACGGTGGTATCATTGTAATATCTGCAGGAAAAAGTCAAATTTATGAACTTTTTTTCTGTGCTCTGCACCTGTATTACCCAAGTATAACAAAATACATGCATATGAAAATATGAGTTTGCAAGTTTGCACATGTGAAGGAGATATACAGGGCTCAGTGAAATACAGATTATTTATGTATTCATTTATAATATATATTATTATGAAATACAGCAGGCAGGTCACAAAGGAAAGTCACATTGGCATTCAGGGCCCATCTAACACATCCAGCAGTAATAACAATAAAACTGCCTGGAAGAGGCCTTAGCAAAACACAGAATTGTTAAGGAAGTGCTCACAGGCCTCCAGACACATCCATATGTTAACATATAATATTATATAATGATAATATCTTCACTACCTAAGTCATTGCATTACAATCTGTAAAACGTATGCTTTTTCATTTGGATCCAGCAAAATGTTCCAAGGTTCTCCACGCACGTTTCAATAAAGGAAAAACAATTGCGTATAGCAGCAAAAAATGAACGTTTTGCTTCAAACACTTAAGTGCTCGGTTAAATTCTGCACCATTCAAACAATAATAATAACAACCTTTATTTTATATAGCACCTTTAAAAGTAGCATCTCAAGGTACTCTATAGTAGGTGTAAAAAACAATTATAAGAACAGCAAATCACAGGATTGGAACATAAGAAACATGCGGAAAAAGGAGTAGCAGAAAATATGTGGAGAAGAAACACTTCTAGAAATCCTACCTTATTTTGCTTGTGTTCCATGATTTTACGGAAGGAAGGCTGCTTTGCCAACACTTTGCCACCTGCACATTCCACAATGGATTTCATTGTTGTGAGGCTTGGGCAGATTCCTGGAGTTATATAGAAATACTTCCCCTTGAACAACAAAATGAAAAACAGCTCATCTGTAGATTAACAATTTCCCTTTTGCTACTCTTGCTTTACTTACTTTGAGAACTAGTCTACATGTGTATGAGTACAAACTTCAGACTTACAGTCTTCAAAATACATTTTTATCCCTTGTTTCATCGTACTACTAGTACATTCTACTAGTAATAATAATGTAACAGGACAAACTTTATTCAACTGGCATACATGGTTATATGGTAGTTAATACTGCTGCCTCACAGTTTTTGAAACCTGGGTTCGAGTCCAGACTTAAGACTTATGCTTGGAGCTGATGTGTTTTCTCTGTGCTTGTGTGGGTTTTCTCCTAGTGCTCCGGATTCCTCCCACAGTCCAAAAACATGATGGCTAGGTTAAAGGTTAAGGTTAGGCCAGGTTAAAAGGTGATGCTAAATGACCATACGAATACATGCATGCCTGATGGACTCAGTGAACCTGCCTTGAGCTCTGTACTTCCATAAAGACTTGGGGCTGTTGCAACCCTTGCCAGGAAGATGAAGCATTTTGAAAACATATGAAACTCTGCAATCAAATGTTTAGCCCCCTTTCAGTACACAGAGTGAACTGATCTGAGTCACTTAAGACAAGGTTTTATTTTCAAGAAGTGATTTGGAAGGAAAACTAGGAGACTGCAATTACAGCAGATTAAAAGCAGACCAGTTAAAGAGGGATTTTTAAACAAAATACTTAATTTTAAGTTACATTAGATTACAGCAAGTTAGATGAAGGCAGTGTGGAATTTTATGTTTTGTGCATGCTAAACTAAAACCTGACCTTTTGCGCGCCATTAAACATTTGTCCTTTGTTCTCTCCGAACAATACAAAGAAAAACGTTTTAATCCTCAAGGGCCCATAAAATGTATGTACTGTTCTCTCTAAATTGTTGCCAATTCCCAGTTGAGCGCAGCCACAAAGATCTTGATAAGCTTCATGCATTCACGAAGTTTCCATTACAGAACCTACTCCGGAACAAGTTCATTATCGGACATCAAACCCAAAACGACAGATGTCCGCAGTCGTTCTTCTCGGCCAGCGCGCGGACAGCGGTGTCCGTCTTTGACGCGCACCCGCCGGGGGTT
Source organism: Lepisosteus platostomus (assembly GCF_059453375.1). NCBI lineage: Eukaryota > Metazoa > Chordata > Actinopteri > Semionotiformes > Lepisosteidae > Lepisosteus > Lepisosteus platostomus. Next base: position 51,613,953 of record NC_142618.1, on the reverse strand, counting down.
TGCCGGCTGGTAGCGAGGGCAGCGACGAGGACCCCTACCTTGAAGAGAGGAGCCGAGTGCGCCCTCTTCAGCGACTCCTCCAAGCTGAAGCAGAACAGCACCTCCGCCTCCGCATCCCTCAGCACGAAATTCTGCTCATCTGGAAAGAAAGAAATAACGGAAATCTTTCGAAGGGGATATCGATCAAATTACTCTTCGGAGCAGTCAACCATGCTCCCTCAGTTTAGTTTTCTGGACAGCTGTTGTTAACACGGGGGTCTCTTCCCCCCCCCCCACCCCCCAACAGACTTGTATGACAAAAACGCAAACCTAACATACAGATCCAACAGACTTTAACAAAGCGTAATATTTAAGTTTAACTAACACAAATGAAAATTCAATTAAAGTGTTTTTCCTAACTAATTTCAGGAGTAATCAAGGAAGTGCTTAATTGTACTCTAGAGGATAAAGATCTTAATGATTGTTTTATTAGGCTGGACTAATTAAGGTACTGACTACAAACTTTGAAAATATAGATACTACTTTTAGAATTAAAACATCTTGTATTGCTTTTAGTGCGTTAAACCTAATGTCTGAATTGCACTGTACTTTTTCCTCTCTCTGCATGACCTCTTATATCACTGGCACAAAGCCACTACACTGCTATTATTAAGAATTCTCATTATATGTCACTATATTAACTCATCCCACCTCTGCCATTTTACTTCATGAAATAGTCCCTCAACCCATAAAAACACCAAATAACTGTCCCGTATACATTTTTTTTGTTTTATTTATGTAAAATAAAACCTGTACGTAATATAAAATCTGAGCACACTCTGTCTTCTGGAGTGAATTTTATGCTGTTGATTGAGCCTTTGGGATGATGGTCAGTTTTGAGAACGTTTTTTTCCTGCCTGCTAATACAGCTGATACAGCTGAGTATTGATTTTACTCTCCTCTCTGATGAGTAGCTGGAGAGGTAATTTCACCGCTACACTCACAGTATCTACTTTTGCCACAGCAGCATTTGGACATTCTTACTATGGCTGGAAGAACATTAATTACTTTTACACTGCAGTAAGTTATTAGACTTTTTTAAAGAATAATGTAATAGTTTCACATCAGTATTTGCCCTTTGTGACTGTTGGTGACTAATATTTTATAAATCTATTTAACTAAGCTGGATATTGCATGCTTTATGATTTATTCACCTATTATATTAAAAAGTCCCCTAAAAGGTTAATATCTAACAGAGAATATTCGATTGATTTTACATATTGATGTGTAAAAAATAAAATATAATAAGGAGGTTGCTATACAATAATTAATAAACTAATCTGCTGTACATACCAACAAATTTCTGGGTTTTCCAACTTTCCTCTAACCACTCCGGAGTCACTATGTGCTTCACAATGGACACAGCTGTGAGAAATTTCACTGTTCGTGTCACTTTGCTTGCGATGAGATGGGTACACTTCTGCACGCACTCCGCCACCTCACCGCCAAGAACATACAACTTCTGGAGAGAAAAGAAAGACCTGCAGAATTAATAATCTCACATGATTAGAACTGAATAGGACACACCCATCTGTCAGGTATCTTAAGAGATGATACAAGTAATAGGTTTATTCCATGCTGAAAAGAGAAGAAAGAAACAATGTTCCGGCTGTGGTATCTTAAGAGATGACACAAGTAATAGGTTTATTCAATGCTGAAAAGAGAAGAAAGAAAACACGATGTTTCGGCCGTAGAAGGCTCCACGACTGAAACGTTGTGTTTTCTCTCTTCTCTTCAGCATGGAATAAACCTATTACTTGTTCCTTTGCAGCCTGCGCATGCTGACGCAGCTACCCACCTGAATCTCTTAAGATTCTATTTGGTAAATCTTTGAATATCAATATCCAAGAAAAGCATTAAGAGGTCCCTGACAATCAACATTATCTAGCCAAAGAGAGTAAAGTTTTCCTTTTAATGCTGCAAAACTACAGCTGCCTAAAAATGGAGGCATTTGCAAATATTTGCGGTTTTACTTCTATATATCAGCAACGACCTTTTCAGAACAAAAATCCCTAACTAAACTTTTCTACAGGTGGAAATCTTGAAAGAACCAGCGGCGAGCTGTCAACAGACTCCTAATTCTCACGATGAAGTCACAGCACACAAGAGCTGAGGGACACTGTTCTAATCTGGCTGTCTTACTCTAAAAGGCAATGCCTAGTGATATTGAAAACCTAATTCGGGCCTTCTTGCTGAATATGGACTGCACTTCGCATATTGTAATGAATGCCTATCTTTTTACATAGGAACGTTAATTTAGGCTAGAAAATAGAAACCTGGACCTGGCGTTTCTGTTGACAAACGTCACCAGAGGCAATGTAGAACACAGAGACTTTGGGCAACTTCAGCTACCAAGGTTTGCAAATGCTTTTTAAGTATTGATAAATCGTAAAAACTCCTTGTTTAGGCTTTTGGGATGTGGCAACTGTAAGGTGTGTGTATTCAAATCTTTTGTAATAGAAATCCCTGATGCTTAACTCTGAACTCATCGTGCTTAAAACTGGTAACACTTTACAAGAAACACTTTAAGAAACTTAGTTACCTTTATATACTGTTGAACCTGCGCTGGTTCAAATCCAGTGAAGAAAACGGCGGGGGTAGATTCCGGTGGTAGTTTTTTAGTTGGAGTTGGCAAATCTTCAATTCTGTAATGACAACACTGTTCTGAGTTGGGCGCTGACTATTATATTTCACTAGCAATACTGTCAAAACGTATTATTGTTATACAAGAATTAAAAGGGTATGAATGGCCAAATACACACAATAGGTGCAGAATGTACCAGAAATTCATAAAGATTAATTTCCTAATTCTGTGACATTTAAAGAAAATTAAAAATTTCATTTTATATCTAAATTAAAATGCTGCTTCACCGGTTACCAAAAACAGCTTTTTATACTATTTTGTTGCTATTGAAAGTAAAAAAAATAAAATAAACAAAGATAGGTTAGAAATACTGTTCTAGCATACAACATACACTTTGAAGAAATTCACATAACAAAGAAAGTAAACTTGCTCACCCATTCATTCCAGATCAGAAACGATTGATTTAACTGAATGATTTACACATTATACTCAAGCGTAGTACATACCAGCCCTAGATCAGCTCTATCAATGCCCATTGCTATACAGTGCATGTTTGTGAGCAGACTCACAACCTTCCAGGACTGTTTAACTCACCTTGGCTTTTTTGCGGGAGGTTGTGGGTTAGGTTCACTCTGTCTCTGCTTCTGCTGAAGCCGGATGGTCTGTTGTTAAAAATAAAGAAGCTAAATGCCTTTTGTAAACCACGTTATATGATTCAGCTAACGTGTAATAGGTGAATTCAATATCAGTTCATTCATTGGATTAATCCCATTGGTGATATGGTACTAACCAAATGAGTTATATGATACATATAAGTTATTTTACACCTAAATTAACATTTATAGCCTGACTACTAGAATGAACACAAAAATCTAACTTAGAAATAGTAATATTATGAGGAAGACACGATCATTTTAAAGAATATGGCATATAAGATCAAGGCACGTACAATTCTATGCAACTAAAATTGCAAGAGATTTACCACTGTCCGAAACTGAAGAACAACTCAAGCTAAGGTTTTTGGGAACACAGAATGTGCAGAATGATTAAGACGCGCTCTGGAGCTCATGAATTAAAGAAGAGGATTCCAGTCCTGGTCTCAGAGGGCTGGAGCCGCCGGAATGTCATAAAGGTCGTTTTTAAAGCACTAGCACCTCTTAAGCAGGGAGAAGTTATTTAAATGGTTCGGATGAATAAAAAATGAACCGATTTAAGTTATTAAAACCTGAGCAGGAAAGCAAATCTACAGGACCAGATTGGAAATCCCTGTAACACAGCCTCTTTTATCAACGAGAATAAGACAACTCAAGTTTGGATATTTGTTTAGATGTAACAATGTTGATCGATACCAGTTTCTCACACAGCAAACACTTCTTAAATCACAAGGCAAACACTATAATGCGTTTGTCTAGAAGACCTTATGAAAAGTATTTTCTGAAGAAGTGCAATATTCCAATAAAGCAAACAGTCGCTGTGCTTTGTTTTGGTCTGAGTTCTTCATTTCTTGATACGTCATTAAAAAAAACAAGATAAATGACAGCATTTTTACATTTTATACAGAAAAATACCAAAACCATAGAAGGGTTTCCGAACGAAACAAAATCATATTGGTTTAGATTTTTTTCCCCCAAAAGTTCAGAACATTGAAATTACAATCTTATCATGAACTAATAAGCCAGAACCAAAAAGCCATTTAGACCTCTTGTATGCACAAGGAAGAAAAGTGCCATCCATTAGTGATTATGTAACCGGTTTATAAATCTTTATCCTTAACCATGTATCCTTCTGCTGTGCATGAAAAAAAACAAAGATAATACTTACAACCAGGACATCTGGTGAGATCTTCAAAGGTCCTTGCCATGCCGCTGGAGGACAAAGTTATATCTCATTACCACCCTGAAATTCCTGACATTTTACTTTTATATTGTACACACGGTAGCTCCCAGCAGGAATGTTTCTACCAAAGAAGACATGTCTGTCTAATGAACCTACTGATTCTTTTTATTAAAAAAAAGAACAAGGACAAAAATATAAGGGAAATGATTTTCAAATGGAACAGATTGTTTTTATCAGGCGTCCCTGTTTTGCGGTTCAGCAATAAGGGAAGAAAAAACGGGATCCATTTGGGAAACGGGAGAAAAGTTTTTCCTTAATTTAAAAAAATACATATATATAAAAAACCCTGAGGGAGCTGTACTGCCATCAAGCACTTTTTCTTAATGGTAACATCATACAAGCTGAACCACCAGCTGCAACGCTACTACAAGCTCTAGTCCCTTTTAAGAATACTGAATTGTTTTATCTTATATAGATTATAATCTTATTTTATAGTCATCTTTTATTGGGGGAAAAAAGGCACCAGTTTTTTAAATTACAAATGATAAGCAGTCTCCATTATCCAAAATCTTACCCAATAAATTCTGTACCAAATGCTGATTTGGTGCCAGAGGGTCCTGAAGGTTAAAAACTGAATAACGGCTGTGCTGGATCTGGCGCAGAGCTTCGAAGTTGCCAAGAAGAATATCGCAGAGCCACTGAGCGTTGACACAAGGTATCCTCCATTCTTTGGCTTTCTCGTATTTTAATCCACTGGGTCTGCACAGAACAAAAAAAGTACATCATAGCCAAATCTACCAGGAATCTCTATCTTGATTCCTGCGCACACAATATCAGGCAAACTTTGAGTCAAACGTCTAAAGCATTTACACATGTACTTGTTGCTTAAAAGCCTGAACTACAAAATATATGTATTTAATATCACAGGGAAACATCTGAACTGCAAATACTGCTTACACTTACACTTAAAAAGTTCTTACTCAGCAATGTTTTATTCCTATTCAGGATGAGAAATCGCATCTAGTAAAAAACCTCTGATAAGAGTCGAATGGAAAGTGACTGGCAGAACAGGCGTGAGTGCAATCCTGACATTATTTCAGCTACTGCATTCGCAGCTGCATTCTTACCCAAGTCTTCGCATTCCCCATAAAAGAGTTAACTAATGCGACACATCAAGCAGCTATTATTAACTGTGACTGCTGTTCATGTGCTGTAATATGTAATATGAACTGCTGTGCCTGTGTGTGAACGTGGATAAAAGCCCTATCGAAATTTATGATGAGGAAACACACTGTAGAAACATCTGTGTTGACCAGTAAACTAATATGGCATGAAAAATGGGACCTGAAGTCCAGTTGGAGTTTGACTGTATATACTATATTTAAATAGGAACAGGTAAAGGTTTATTCCATGCTGAAAAGAAAAGAGACCACATTTTGTGCTGTAGAACATGTCTTTTCTTTTCCCTTCAGCATGGAAGAAACCTTTACCCATATCACCCTACAACTCACAACTGGCAACCCACTGAAGCTCAGCAGATGTGAGCCTGGCCAGTACCTGGATGGGAGACCTCCTGGGAAAAACTAAGGTTCCTGCTGGAAGAGGTGTTAGTGGGGCCAGCAGGGGGCGCTCACCCTGTGGTCCATGTGGGTCCTAATGCCCCAGTATAGTGACAGGGACACTATACTGTAAACAGGTGCTGTCCTTCGGATGAGACGTAAAACCGAGGTCCTGACTCTCTGTGGTCATTAAAAATCCCAGGGCGTTTCTCGAAAAGAGTAGGGGTGTAACCCCGGTGTCCTGGCCAAATTTCCCATTGGCCCTTACCAATTATTATTATTATTATTATTATTATTATTATTATTATTACCCGTTCCTATGCATGCCGGTGCTGCTACCTACTTGAACTTATTTGTGTATATTTAAATACACTTATATTTGTCCCTGTATTTCTTGCAGGTTCAAGGTACTACATGAATCTCAAACTCACAATTGCAACAGGAAGTCATTTGCATTTGAATGCCATTGAACACAAGGCAGCCATTAACACATGACGCAACAAGTCAAGTGAATGCCACATAGAACCGCCGGAAGACAGCTCAACGGGCAGAGAGTTGCCTTTTTTCTTTGTATCGATCAGCGGGGAATTAACCTTTACTTGATCCTATGCAGCCAACACATGCTGACAATGATACCAGGAAATTCTGGAGAATAGAAAGTTAAAACTATTCAACTCCCTCCTCAATAGGTCCCATATCTGAACTTTTTTTTAATCAAATATGGAGTTGAAAGTAGGGGATGAGACCTAGATTGCTCCCCAGGTGAGCATAGTAATAACACAGAAACGCAAGAAAAAATGACAAGATCAAATGTATATTACATCAATATCCTGCTACTGTCATACTAACATGACAGATTTCACATACTGTAGGTATAAACCAGAGAGTACTTTATGTTCAAAGGTAACTAAAGTTTTAATTGTTAAATTATATAACTAACAGATATGTTCAAATTTGTGTTCAAAAATTACTTTTTTAGCTAAATTCTTATGCTTTCAATACACTGAGAAATGGAAAGCGTCATGAATATAACTCATCGTTACCCTTTATGATAATACTGTTGATTTGGCAAAGAGATCTCTGTAGTTTTTATTTCAATACAGAAAATGTAGCTCTAGCAACGTTAATGAAATAGCCCACTGAGAACCTGAACATAATACCAAGCATTTTTCATTAGTATGTTATGTCCTTTCATTTTCTTTTCTTTTCATTTTTCAGTTTTGACATTCTTATCAGGAAGAGCTTGCTGTCCTTGCCCTTTTAGAAACAAAAAAAAGTTTAAAAACAATCGTCCTTTTAACACACGGTTGGCAGTTTAGAAATACTTTTTCTAAACGTATTTGTGTTATAAAGGACACAACCACAGCCTTGCAAATTCCAACAAAATGCGATCATTTACTTTGTGATTAAAAAAGCTCTTCAAATGTATTTCAGAAATTCAGAATTCACAGAACTTACACTTTTTGAACTATAGCCACACAAAAGATAAAAGCCCCGAAAGTTACTCAATCTCTCTTTTTCACAATACTCTCAGTATCCTGTACAGTGCAGAGAACAAATTATAGCAGTAGAAGACTATAATGTTATTGAAGAGTATACTTCAGCATAACAGACAAAAAAAAAAACCCAGATTGCCAATTTTTCTACTTCTGTAACACTTTGTCCAGTAGCTGCAGGCAACTAATGTTTTTAACTGCAGGAATTGGATTTCGAGAAAAATTCCTAAGAAAAAATTAAGTAAAATTATTGATAATCAAACTATCTGGAATTAAGTTGCCTTGCTTGGTGTAAAATATTTTTTTTGCCAGTTCTTGACAGCCCAGCCGGGATTGACTTATGCTGTCAGCTCTTCATCAATGCTCCCTCCTCTGAAAACAATAAGACAGCACTTCTCAGACCTGTTTCTCAAGACACTCTACGTCTTCAGCCTGTTATTTCAACAAAACCCTTAAATACCTAGAGCTTAACTGGACTCTTCAATCATCCGCACTAAAAAACCACAAGATAAAATCAACCTTAATCTCACCTAACCAACACTAAACATAAATGTATCCTAAACATCACCCCTACTGAATATACCTGTGAATGCTTTGTTCACAGTGTGCGGCACTTCAGTTTCTAGAAAACACGTTTTCTGTATACAGGGACAGCAGCTCAAATTTAGAGCTCCTGTTGCCTGCCTTGGTGTATGTCGACCAAATTCATAGTGAATTCCTAGTATAATACAGAGAACACTTACTCTTTACAGATGAGCACAGTATTACTGCGACACAGGTAGCCTGTATATTTGGCTCCGGTCAAGTAAGCCATCAACTTGAGGTCATCCCGATCCGTGTCTATAAACCCAGTCACTGAAACGATCTGTGGGAAGATAAATATTTTTCAAATAATGTACACATTATATGTTCCAAAACAGATGATTTCTAGAATTCAAATTTTCTGGAATGTCTGATGTCAGTGTGAATTTTTTTACTCCTGTGAATAGTGGCTAAACACGTTAGGACTTTGCAGTGGGATACACATACAAAACTTGCTGTATCTTCTAAGCATGTTTGCTCAAACCTCTTTACTGCTTAAAGTCACAAATGTCACTTTCTACTCGGATCCATTCACATCTATCAATTTGTAATAAAAAAACGTAACAGTCACAGCACAAACTCCCTCACTTTCATAAAACTGGGGAATGAAAATAGAAAACAAAAAACTATAAATATAATATAGTATTATAATAAAAACACCTCAGTTTGTCTCATCTTTTTTAAATAGAGAGGCTGACAAATTTTGTATTGCAGGACTTGGGATCACTGCAAGTCAAAATATCTGAAAAATTAATGTCTCAGAGTCGGCAACTGTCAGAAAAAGGGTAAAAAAAGAGATCACATATAAGAGATGTTAAAATCATCTCATTCCAACTATCAAAAGAAAGATAATGGAAACTGTTATTCCTACTATTTCGAATAATACCACCTTATTACAGGAAAGAGAGATTGCATATAATGCCTTATTACCACAAACCAGTGAAAGTATGCTGTAGACCATTCAAAATCACATCAGTTTGCATCCATGACCCCTAAATCGAAATGGAAATCACCCCTTTGGGACAGCATAGGATTAAGACAGTCCTCAATGAGAAAACGCTAATGGAAATGTTATGATGAAACATGTAAAGAAATCATTGTGCCTGACGAACAAGCACATTTTAATTATACCAAATTATTTTTTGCAGCATTAAAGATCCATCCTAAAAATAATAGTGTTACATGTGATATAAACCGCTCTGTATTCGTGAAACAGCAAGTTGAAAAACAGCAGATTAACTATGAATGCTTGCTAATTGTTCAGCATATGTTCACATTCTATAACAAGACCTCAGAAATAGCTCAGGTCTACAGAAAATGTATCTATATTTGAGAAAATGATACTATTTAACAGTATCTGCCTGTGAATTTTAACCAATAAATGATATTACGTGTCTAGAAAATGCACTACAAAACAATGTCACACAGTAGTGACAGTAGGCATCCTGCTTTTTAGGTGCCAGCAGGAAAGAAACAAAAATTAGTTTGTGCGACAGGGACAAATTATACTTTGCACTATAATTACAGAAGAGTGAACAAATTCTAAAAATAATAATTAGCCTTTCCAATTGAATTAAAATGGAACAGAAAATGCTTAGAATGCCCCAAACTGAAACTCAATTCATGACTTTGACTCCTTTCATTAATCCCACAGGTACTTTAGGTCACTGTCCCTCAACTCAACTTTTTTCTGAATTGTATAATGTTAGCATGCCCAGAGGGGTAGGACAGCCAGTTGACCTTGGATCCATAGAGGTTGTTTTTCTCCTTACTGAGGAGTTTTTGGTTCCTCTCTCTTTCTGTATTGTAACGTCATGTATGGTCACACAGCTTTGTTAAGTGCCTTGGGGCAAATGGCGTCACGAGAGTGGCGCTATATATACGAAATAAACTGAACTGAACCGTCGCCCGCGTGCCGCGGCTCACACGTACGTGCTGAGAGCATGGCTTTCCTCCAGGGGGGAAGGCGAAAGGAAAGTGCAGCGTGCGGTGAGGCGGGACCATCTTCTTCTTCTTCAAGACCGTGTTCAGCCAGTGCGCGGTGACGCAGCGCTTTCCCTCCCTCAGAGCCTGCGGGGCGAGACAGTGGCAGGTTGAGAACGGGCCGGGCCTTAAGAATGGTTATTGGGCAAAGGAGATAAGAAAGGTTACAAACAAGAGGAGGCCATTCTGCACATCCAGCCCATCCGATAGTCAGAAGCTTACTGATCCAAGGATCTCATCCAGCCTTTTCTTGAAGGAAGCAAGAATATCACCCACATGGTTTGGGTAGCTTGTTCCTTACTGACATTTAAGGATTAGAAATAGACTCATGGAGTAGCCTGTTCATTTTAATTCTTTTTCATAATACAGAAAGAAAAATCAACAAAAGGCACCCCTCGCTATATACGTATCAAAGATCTTATCTATAAAGAGAGTTTATAAATGTCAAGGCCGCTGGTTGGATTGTGCATAAACTTTCAAAACTCACAACAACCAATTAAAAGCTCAAGTCTAGACTGGGTTTTCTATACCTCTGTGAATCTTGTTTGACATCTGTCCAGTTGACAGATGCTGTAAATCTACTGATAGAGCATGACAGGTTACAATACAAGATCAGAACAGGTTTTACCATTACCAACACAGGGAAATGCCACATTTAATCCACTTACGTTTGTTTATAAATAGGATTTTCCTTCAATCTCAGGCACAGTAACAGAGACAGGAAATTTTGGAGGCTTACAATATACTGCTGTGTAACACAAGTTAAATGGCTACACCTTTCTTCATTAAAAGAAGTTAAACAGTTCATGAGATCGCAAAGCAAAGACAGCAAAACGCCGCTTTACTGTGGTTATTCAACAACTTTTACTGGCTCAGTTTTAAAAACCAGAACCACAAAAGATGAATTTTTCAGACCCAACAGAAGTACATCCAAACAAAGGATTAAAGGATTCAAATTCAAAAGCGTAGGCTGCAAAGGAACAAGTAAGAGGTTTATTCCATGCTGAAAAAAAGAAGAAAGAAAACACGTTTCAGCCGTGGGGCCTTCAAGCTCACACCTGAAGAAGGCTCCACGGCCGAAACATTGCGTTTTCTTTTGTCTTTTTTTCCCAGCATGGAATAAACCTATTACTTGTTCCTTAGTGCTTTCTATGTTGAGGATGTCTTCTCATCATCAGTCATTCAGCATGGAAAAATATTATTTTCACTACATGATAACACAATTAATAGGACTTACCTGAACATACATGCTGCTGACTTGACTCTCACACAGCAGATGTGTGCAGCGAGGGTTGAGCGTGGAGTCAACTGTTCCCCCATGCGCTTGAATTATCTGCATAAAACAATAACATCTTGGCCATTCTGATCCAGAGAAGCATGACAAAAAGGTCACTTTGAAATCCTGCGAGAATGCACTTAATCGCCAAATCCCAGAGATCTAGTAGTTTTCGTCCATTACATTTCTTCATTTTCTTAAGCATGTCCCTGAGCACTACAGTATACCCATTTACCATTGCATTTCTTTGTGGCTCACTTAGGTTTTCCAAGATTTCTAGTTTATGGCTTGGCTTTAAAACCATTAATAAATGTTCTAATTTACCTTGATTCAACTCGTAATATATTCGCCACTAGATGTCTGGTTTACGTGATAAAAAAAAAGACATCGTTTTAGGTACTTACTCTCTTCCACGTTGCGAGTAATTGTTTGTCAGACATCTGTTCTGGATAATCAGCAATGGCAAAAACACAGCCGATTAGGAAACTCTCCTCAGGAACTAGGAAACAAAGAATTAAACAGTTGAAATAAAGCACATTTTAAACAAGGTCTGAGCTAAATGTAACAAACACAGATACTCCTTCTTTGTCATATTTGGCCTCATGCAACAATTATTCTGTGGGCCTAATCACATCTATCTAAATATCATAAACCTAATTATTTTCTTAATCCCAAAACAATAAAACAATGAAATATGCAAAAGGTTATTGACCAAAACACATTTGAGGTCAAGATTTCTGAAATTTCTGAAGATTTCTTCTGGTGAGAGGGACCACAGTAGTGAGATGGACTAGTTCAGTCTTAAACAACAAACAGAATGGGATGAGACTGTGGGAGAAGTCATCAGAAACTTCTAAATGTCAGTCTAAATCCAAAATGTCTGCTCCCAACTGAACTGCCTTCGAAGAAATGAAAGAAAATTAAACATGTCATACAGTATATTTCCAGGGCAAGCGTACAGACCTTTCTGTCTCTCCGCTAGGAAGAGCCAGTGAACCATTCCATGTGTCACAATAAGAAAGTACTATTCTGCCCATTCTGCACCACAACAGCTGTAGCGGTGGCCCTGTTTTAATACAAATCTTCTAGCACCTTGCTTCATCCAAGCTGCCAATACCAGTCCTCATGTCCATGAACTTGTAACTATAACATAAATGGATTCGAATCGATACAGTTGCAAAATTAGCATAAAATTTCTAGACTTACTGTCGACTCCTGGATCATGCCCAAAGAGCTGATTCTGCTGAAGGGGCTGCAGTGGCACCTGCTGCTGCTGCTGCTGCTGCTGTGGCTGGAGATGCTGTGTAGTGTGTGGCAACAGCTGTTGAGGGGTCTGATTCTGGAGATGTTGCTGCTGCTGATGCTGCTGCTGCTGCTGCTGCTGCTGCAACTGTTGCTGCATGTGCTGCTGCTGCAGCTGCTGCTGTAGCTGCTGCTGCTGCAAGAGATGTTGCTGATGCTGCTGATGCTGCTGCTGCAGCTGCTGCAGCTGCTGCTGCTGCTGCTGCTGCTGGTGGTTTTGCTGCTGCTGCTGCTGCTGCTGCTGCTGCAGCTGCAGCCGGTGCAACTGCTGCTGCAACGCATGCTGCTGCTGCAGCTGCTGCTGCAGCTGCGGCCGGAGCAGCTGCTGAGGTCTCAGCTGCTGCTGCTGCTGCTGCTGCTGCTGCGTGAACTGGTGGGTTTGCGGCGGTGGCGGTGGCTGTTGCGGCGGCTGCTGCTGCTGCACAAACTGGTGCTGCTGCTGACTGAAGAGCTGCTGGTGGATCTGCTGCTGGTGGGGCTGCTGTAGGAACTGGTGCGCCTGCTGAGGCGCCTGGGGGAACGCCTGCTGCGCAAGATGCTGCTGCGGCTGCTGCAGCTGCATGAGCTGCGGCGCCTGGAGGTGCAAGAGGGGGTGCTGTTGGGGCAGCTGCTGAGGGTGAAGCTGCTGCTGCTGCTGCTGCTGCTGCTGGACCTGATGCGATGGCGCCTGCGGCTGCTGCTGCTGCTGCTGCTGCTGCTGCAACAACTGCTGTGCTTCTGCCGAAAGCTGCTGCTGCTTCACTTGGTTGAGCAGGAGAGGATTTGCGTGGCCCTGCTGGCTCTGATTCGCTTGCTGTTCCAGTGATTTCGTTGGAGCTGAAAGGCTCTGTAAGATCTGAAAAGGAATTGATATTTGGGGAAAAAAAAAGAAAAGGTTTTAAGCATCAGGCTGAAATATTCCGAACTTCCAGCACTGGAAAATAAAAACGAACATCAAAATAGACCGCACAGCTTCCGCTTTCATTTCCTCTCTTCAGGATTTAATCAGCTGCAAATGTAATAAATACACACACTCGTGAACGTCTGTGAAAATCGGAACATTCCGGTAGCGCCACTTCGAGAGACGTCGGCGTCATCGTTAGGACTCCATTTTTGATATGCCACGAAGTATAAATTGTGAATTTCATTGGCGAGATTGTGAAGAGAAATAAAGGTGACTGGTACATATCGGTTTCATTTTTTTTTTTATCAGGTGTTTTGGGGTTCTTTATCAAACGAAACCGACTGCAGTGACAGATGGATCTTTGTACTAACACTCTCACAGCAAACAGAACAATGTGTTATTTGTTGGACACGACCGGAGTTGTGTGCAGGTCTCTGGAAACATATCCTGACAAAGTAGTAATTTCAACTGGTTTCACTGCATTTTGGTGTGTGTCTGCAATTGCTCTATTAGTAATTTCAGCTGCTTTCACCAAATTTCTCTATGGGTCTGCAAATCCTTTTAATTTTATAGAAACCATGAATATTAGGAAGTTCATACTCAGGTTAAAGATACAGGTGGTTAAAAAGAAAAAGAAAAACATTTTTTTAGGGACTTAGTATTACAGATATGACCTAAAAATCTAAAGCCACAGACGTAAAATAAAAACAACAGCATCAAGATAAATGCATTAATTTCATTCATTATTCCTCCACTTCTCCCGATTCTGCAGACCTCTGGTTTCTTTATCTGTTAACTACCACAATGAAATAATGTCTAAGAAGGACTGGCAGCTTGAATGAGAAAAAATTAAAGGAATTCTACAGTGTTTGACTGACTTTAGTTTCAACCCTGCGCATCTGTAATTTTCTTCCCCTAATGAGCTTTGTCAGAATCTGAAATACCAGACTAGTACAACAAACACAAATTGTATCACAAACGCAACAAAAAATATACAAAATTCCAATAAGAAAGACTAATAAGAAGTTAGTCCAATAAGAAGGAGACTAACGTGTTCAAAAATAGCTTTGCATTATCTCTACACATAGAGTAACATGTAGAAAGGCAGAACATTTCTTTCACTACTTAGAGGTGAATATATTCACTGCTATAAGCTGTGAAAGAAAAAAGCAACACATTCTATAAATCGTAACATGAATATAAAATGATTACTTAACTGTTAACATAAAATGAACAATCAAGAGACTATGTTTAAGTACAGCTAATGATTTGAAACGGACACCAATTATCCTTCTACCAACAAGATGAACAACTCAGCAATCAATCTTAAAGTGATTGCATTGCTGTCTAAAGCTGATCGTTAATAGCAGTGTGACCACTTGATTACTCGCAATGTCAGGAAAATTGGAAGTGTGAAATCAAAGCTAAACTCACTCGTGTTAATCTTCATAACAGTTTAAATGTTGCCATTTTAATGGCTCCTAATGTCAAAGTTAATGAAAGCAGACTTTAATGAAGGGTTTTCACATTTTAATTAAAATTCGCATTTTGTACGCAACCATGGACAGAAAAAAAAACATAGACAGCCATAACAGTGCCTTTAAGCACAAAACCATGACAAATTGTGAACGGGGCAGAGAATGAATTCTCTCCTCACACTCATAATTAAGACAGATTTGTTTTCAGATGCCACTATTAAGGAAAAGCAATAATCTTAACTGAAAACAGCATTATTCCTTAAAGTCATTCTAAGCACACATATTTCACTTTTACGTTAACTGAATCCTCCAATTATAGAATTACTAACATCCCGTCTTTTTGAGATTTGCTCAGACAATTTCTCAATTTTCGTGTAAGAAAAGAGGACTATAGAAGAAAAAAAATATTCCTCATTACACATGCTTTTTTAATCAACCACTAATCCACAAATAATACCTGTGAAACAAAATATTCTAAAACTTTATAAGAACAACATTTCTGGGTTTCACAAAAAGCCAAGAATGAAACTGATTTTTTCAAACATAACTGGATATACAGGACAATACTCCAATCAAAAGCAGCTCAAATAAACAACAGCTATTTCCTTCATTTTAAAATGTTTTTCAATGTCAGACAGCAGTTAGCCAAACTTCATCCTTGCATCCTTTGTTTTCCAAGACAAGCAGACATAAAAGACATAAGTACATAAAAGCTGCTGTTTATTTAAAAAAAAGATTGAATAACAAGCTATTTCTAAAACAACTTCATTTTTCTCTTAACCCGTGAACTTCACCTTGCTATGAAAATCAAGCATCCGTTTCAGTTACTTTCCATTTGCATCACTGCGAGACGTAACTGTATCCTAGGAAACAGTCAACATGGATTTAGAAAAGTAAAAGAAGTAAGTCTTGTCTACACAACTTGTTGGAGATCTTTGAACTTTTTAGAAGGCCTTTGGTTTAGTTACATAAAAGTTAATTTCACTCAAATTTCAGGTAGTTTGCATTTAGTGCAATCTGAGCATAAGGACTGAGATTAGGCAGATGGAGTACAGATGTGGGATGAATGTTCAAACTGGGTTGATACAATTTATGGAGTACCACAGGGATCAATACTAGGACCCCTGCTCTTCCTATAATAGTCAAAGAGCTGGATTCTGGTATACTTAGTAAACCAGTCAAAGTTACAGCTGATACCAAATTAGGAGTGTAATCAAACACTGTAGAAGCAGCAGCAAATGCAATTGAAAAAGATGCAGATAAAATTCCAGAGTGAGCAAACACCTACTGTAGAAGAAGATTAACAGACAAGTTTTGCAGGGTTTTTTGTGGGCAGGTAGTACAAATAACCTGCGAAAAGCTCGAAGGGGAAACAATGAGATAGAAGAGGCTTTTAGATTTAGTCAGTTATGTAGACGTGCTGTTTAAGTCTTCCAGACAATGTTGGGAAGCAATAAAAATGAAGATCTGCACTTGTAAAGTGACACATTAAGGCTTCCACATAACACATGTATGTAAAGCATGCTTTTGCTTTTCATCTTTTGTGAATATGATGATTTGTCATGTGTCCCTTTTATCTACACGCATCTCATCCCTACAGAACCTGTTCTGAATGAGACCCCAGGAGTAGCCTGTTGGGAGAAGATGACGAAACCCAGAACAGTACTGGCCTGCACATACAGTAGCCACATCCAACTGCACTCCCCTTCACTTAAGTGCACTGCTGCAAAGTGCTCTCAAGACTGAAGAAAGCCTATACAGAAGATGCAATTATTGCTGCCCCAAGGTTGTACAACACAGCCTCCCTGTTAAGAAGCTGCTTCTCACAAAAACATCTTCAAATACAGGACACATCACAGACGAAGGAAAATGAAACACACACGGGTCGAACAAGGCATCAGAAAACGCACAATAACTTGCTGCTGCTATAGATACTTCTGGGCTTTTTTCTTTATGTATAAGCTTCAATACAACACACAACGAGTACAGGAAAACTATTAGGACAAAGGATGGGTGAACAAAGTGAGGATGGAAAAAAAATCATGTGTGCGTGTGGGTAAATAAAAAATGTACAGGATGCACTTCAAGTCCTCTCAGCATGACCTCCGATATCAGGACTTCAAAAGCCACCTTCACAAGACCACATCTCAGTGAGAGCAAAAACATCTTCATGCAGCCTCCCCCAATTTGTCGGTATAGCTGGAGAGGGATAGTTTTTTTTACACTGTGTTTATATATAGACACATTTAAGCCGCAGGTGGTACAAAGCTTGGCTCAGGTAAACTGATAAAATCAGGCTGCTCCTATTCAGATTCAGTTAAGCTCCTTAAAAAAACTTCCACAGTGAAGCAACCAACAGACAATTCCCCCAAAATACGAATTCAATAAAACACCATCTCTTCACGTGAAAAAAAGGGGGAGTTTAATGTAGGTTAACTGGTTAACATAAGGGTGGACAACTCCTGTCCTTGACAGCCAGAATCCTGCGTGCAGGTTTAATTAGGATGCTTCTATGAGGAGCTGCTAAATACGCAGGCACTTTGTCTTCTTACTGACTAATTAGTTCAACAAGGTAATTAACATGAGAGCTGGGATTAAAAGCAGAGGAGTGCCCTCCACATTGCCAACATCTGGTCATTACCACAATCGGACTGCGACAGTAACAGCTGTAAAGATGATACAACTTGTAATAATAATTGCTTACACTTATATAGCACTTTTCTGGACACTCCACTCAAAGCGCCTTACAGATAATGGGGACTCCCCTCCACCACCACCAATGTGCAGCATCCACCTGGATGATGCGACGGCAGCCATAGTGCGCCAGAACGCTCACCACACACCAACTATCAGTGGGGAGGAGAGCAGAGTAATGAAGCCAATTCATAGAGGGGGATTGTTAGGAGGCCATGATTGGTAAGGGCCAATGGGGAAATTTGGCCAGGACGCCGGGGTTACACCCCTACTCTTTTCGAGAAACACCCTGGGACTTTTAATGACCACAGAGAGTCAGGACCTCGGTTTTACGTCTCATCCGAAGGACGGCGCCTGTTTACAGTATAGTGTCCCCGTCACTATACTGGGGCATTAGGACCCACATGGACTGCAGGGTGAGCGCCCCCTGCTGGCCCCCACTAACACCTCTTCCAGCAGCAACCTTAGTTTTTCCCAGGTCTCCCATCCAGATACTGACCAGGCTCACACCTGCTGAGCTTCAGTGGGTTGCCAGTTGTTGAGTTGCAGGGTGATATGGCTGCTGGCTGCGACGCATTGCTTCGATTGTTTAAGAAATGTCACTTTCTTGAAATTGCATCCTAACACCCTGGGAACAAGAAGCCACCTGGCAGCTTGGAACGTCGTTTCGGGAGACTGGGTCTTCAGTCACTGCAATCTCCCCACGTTTTCCGTGATGGCCATCTCTTCAAAAACCCCAACCACTTCTACAGACGTGAACCTTATTAAGGGTCATGCATAATCCTTTAGTAAATTCCAATTGACTGCATTTAAATAGGAAAGGGGGCCCAGTTTATTAACCACTGAAGTGTACCGGCATCCATTGAAGGGGAACGGCAGCCTGAATTTCTTTGACCGTTATTTTGGTAACAAAATAAGTTCATTGACGATATAGAAAGATTTCACCAATTTCAACTGAAGCACAAAATCATGAACTCTTTCAGTACTGTCAGTTGCCCCTGGTCTCACCTCGGGCAATCGCGAGAGTTCCCACGAATTGTGTGACCTGATGCGGCCCTTCCTGCTCCCTAGTCACCGGAATGACTAATGTTGTGATGCGATGTGCGAGGGAATAAGTACAAATTGTGCAGCAGATATTTGTCCTCAGAAATGTTCCGACATGATCTGCATGCAGAGCTGACAAATAAGTTCCATTTATCGGCAAAACGGTCTTGAAGTCAAGCACAATATTTCTACTGGATTAAAAGAGATGTATTCACAAGCCTGCTTTTTTTACAACGTAATAGGGCCACTTCACGCTATTTGCTGCCTTATTGTTGCCTTATTCAGAATCACAGAATATGGTGCTGCACAAACCTGGAAATTTAATCTATTTTGTGATGTAAATTGGAGGTTTTACAAGTTACTGTGTATGTTTTTCTTTTATTGTGGTTCTAAATGCACCCTCCAAACAATGCTAATTCTAAGCCCGAAAGATAAAAATAGCATCGCAGCTCTCCTTTAAGCTCCAACAGGCCTCCTACAGAGCACATCAGGAGGAGGGAGAAGGTGCTTCACTCCTTGAATTAAGGGGAAAACCTAATGTAACAAACGTGTTTAAACACAGGACTCAAAATGATCCAGGACACTGGGCTTCTCACTTCTGCTCTTACAAACAGAGTAAATACTGTACCGCTCTGGTCACATAATTCACAAGTGTGAAAAGTAATGATTAATCCTGACACTGTTAACCATATTACATTATAGGAGGCAATGTTCACAAGTGATTAATTTAAAACACTGATGTAGCCTTTCTTGACGCAACTCCAAATGGGAGTTAGGCAATCACATAAAATTCGCCAGCAACAGTTCTTGTCTTTTTGACGCGTTAAAAACCGAAACGAGAAGAAAAATCATTTTAAGCCTCTTGTGGCTCACAACTCCGCACACATTTGACTGATAAAATATCCGAATTCATGTTTTATTAATGCAAGTCAGAAACAGTAATATATCAAATTTGTACTGTGACTGGTATAATAATATTTTACTGTATGCATTTTAAACATGTCTGTGATCTCTATTTACAATGTTGTCGTGGCTTGGGTAACTGGTTGTGTGAGGTTTCCCTTGCCAGCTGGGCGTCTTCCTCCCGACTCTGTCTTTTCCTCTTCCCTTCCTCTCTCATCACTCTCGCCTACTGTGAGACTCTTCTCCCAGCTCAGCTTTCAGTGGTGTATTTTTCACATGAGCAATTTTCCGTTATTTTTTCATCTCAGGATTCAAGGTAAACGACATTCTGTTTCACAATTACATGCTCGGACTTTTATACACTGCATTATCATTTACTTCGTTCACATTTAATTTCCAATTAAAGAATGTCCAATAGCTTTTATGCGCGTCACGTAATTCCTGTGTACTCTGGAAAAGAAAGCCAAAGGTATTTATTTCTCCCATTCGGGACTAACATAATGTATTTTATAGTCGCAGACGAGAGTGAGAATCCTCTCCTCTCCAACACTTTTATGCACAGTTTAAGTGCAATGAATTCTGCTCGGTAAACTAATCTTTGTAATGACCTCTGTTTTATGTTGATATGAGGCACACTTATTCCAAAACAGTAGCAATAGCAACTATTCACTCAATGTCGACACAGTTTTTTTCCCTGCACTAAAAATTACAATAGTAATAGCTGAGAGCAAGGTGACCCACTCAATTAGAAGAGAATCTAGAATGGCCAATTCTGCTTTAAAATCTGCACTGCTTTTGTGGTCCTGCTTTTCAACAACAAGATCTTTTAACACAAAGCAAATACAACTTTTGCACCCACTGCAGGTTATCAGACTCTGTCAATCGTTAGGAAAATCTTTTTGTACTGTAAGGTGAATGTTCCAGATTGTGCATACCGGATTGTGTGTGCTATATCGTGTAGCCACCAAAGCAAGAGGTAAATCTCAAACATGCACGCTAACCTCTGCCACGTTGCAGCTGGTAGAACACGCTTGAGGACACAAAACATGCTCAAGATTCTTGAAGTAAGAGAAGACCAATAAGAAAGTTCAAGTCTAACGTGTTTTATAGGCGCAGACAAGTGTTATATGAACACAGTAAAACATACAAGGCATTTCTGTGTTTCTGAGCCCAACCAAAAACACTTTCATACCTCGGCCAAATAAGGCAAAATATTTCAATAACGCTCATTTCAAGATCCGGACAAGAAAAACTCAGATTCAATCTACGGCTGCCATATACATTAAAATATCATTTGACAAAAGGTTTTCTACTTACATGTGCAACATTTGAGGGCCGGGTGACCTGCTGAATGTCAGCGTTATTTGTAATATTCCTCAGCGTCCGGGCAGCAGGATTCCAGGAACCCAGAAGTTCTGGTCTCTCCGGGCCTTGTGTGCCCTGCCCCGACGCCACCAGGTTATTCCTTGCCTCTGGGGGCAGAACGGTGCCCGGTACTGGAGGCACGATGGCACACAGGTTGATGAGGCCCGAGTCCTTCCCATGGGGCAACCGGCGTTTGGCGGTAGCAGTCTGGGGCAGCTCAGCCGGGGTCCAGTTCAGATTCCGCTCCTGTTTTTCCGGCGAGGAGTCCGAGGAATCGTCGAACATGATCTCTTCCTTCTTCCCAGGCTTCGGGGAGAAACCGTGGCCGCTCAGGGGAGAGTCCCCGAGGGACGAGGCCCGACTGGACTTCCTGGAACGGTTGTCGATGTAGCTGCCGTCGGACTGGGAGCCCCGGTCGTACTCTTCGTCGCTCTCGACCTCCTCCTCCTCCTCCTCCTGGTAGGTCAGCCGTGGATGATAGGGCACCTCATCCTTCCGGGTTTTATCGGAGACGGAGTCCAGGACCCACTCCGGCGTCACAATTTGAATGCCGCTTTGCTTCAGCGCACATTCATACTTCTCCTGAAACGGGGAAAATACAAAAAATAGACAAGGCTCATTGACTGCACACCAGGCGCAAGAAATTAAAAACTTCTTAAAGGCAGCCTGATGGGCGGTGAAACGCAGAAAAAGCCTTTAAAAAAATAACAAAAAGCACTCAAAACAATCTGACTTTTGGCAGAACAGTTTTAATACAAAACAGGCAAAATGTGCGTGTAATGTTTTAGTGGAAGATTTTGTTGTCCGAATAAATTCTACACGAGTGCATGTAATGGACATAAAACTAAAAAAAACAACCAAGGAAGGTAAAGGTTGAAGAACTGGTTCAAAACCTGTAGCTACTTTAAACGGAGATTTGTACTTAAAAATGGATTTTCAACCGTTACTGGACAGATTTGTAGTCATTTGAAGGTATTATTGTATAGGATACAGCTGTCAGCGTGTAGGGTAACTGTCTGAAGGGCCTGTGTTAAAGTGACCCTGATCAAGGCAATAAACACTTATCACTCTTCCTGCAATAACTGCAGAAAGAAAGCAGGGCTTTGCCTATGGCTAATAAAACAGAAAAGCTAGACATGTCCTGGGAGGCATCTCAATGATGGCTACAATGGACAGCTTTTATCCCTGCTTCACATTATCACCACCTACCATCAGCCAAATGTCCCATTAAGTCCACTAGTATACAAGGCAGACAGTGCAGTTAAGATGAGGCTTGCTGTTCCCATTTCCTCTGTGTAACCGGCAATAAAAAGAGACTTTAAGGGCTGTTTTAGAGAGGTAATTTGCACTGGCACTCAAACTGGTAAGATACAACAGATGGTAGATTTAAACAACTAACACAATAAACCAGTGGCTAGTAAAGCAACACCTTATTGAAACCTTATTATATGGTATACAAGGCAGCCCCAGATATGCACTGCTGCCAAATACTTTCTCCTAGTCTGAAAAGCGTGAACTTTCTACTATTTGTAATGTTGTCTGCATAGGACGTGTCTTAGTAACTTGGTGAAAGTTCAGCGGTTCAAAACAGAGTCTTCTTAATATGCTGATTTTTTTTAGGTCAGAGACAAATTGTTTCACTACTTTACTTCACACACATCAGTTACAACAGGGGGACTCAGTACTGGCGAGGACTGGCCCGGTACTGGCACAGACAAAACTGTGCGGAAAACAGGATTGATTGATCGAAAATGGTTTTTCTATTTTACGAAGCATAATGTCTATAATTCGCTTGTGGCTTTTGTCAGAGGGAA
Source organism: Lepisosteus platostomus (assembly GCF_059453375.1). Classification (NCBI taxonomy): domain Eukaryota; kingdom Metazoa; phylum Chordata; class Actinopteri; order Semionotiformes; family Lepisosteidae; genus Lepisosteus; species Lepisosteus platostomus. The sequence goes on along the minus strand of NC_142618.1, from coordinate 51,591,115 downwards.
GTAAAATCTTTTTGAAAATCTATTATCTTTGAACCAAAGATAGACAGCTGGGAATATCTTTTATTTGTTATCTTTTACAAACGAGATACAATTATATCTTCTATTTTACCAACCTAAATCTCTCTTTGCCGACAAAGTCCCAAAAAGGGTATAGTATTTGAATATGAACAAAGTAATAATGATATAAATAATAACAATACTGAAAGCCTTCCCTAAGGCTTGTGTTTGTATTATCTCAAACAAGCAGCAAAAGCTTTATGCATGATTGATCTTCTAGAACTGATTGATCTTCTGCATGACTGATCTTCTAGAACTTCTTTACCAGGGAGGTTTGGCCCATTCATTAACCACAGTTTCTGAACTAGTTTTTTTTATTTAGTGTTGAATTTGTGTGACCTGATGTGGCACCAAAGTTTATACTGCAATAACAATAACACAAAAACACATAAAAACTAATAAAACACACTGCGACTCTGTCGTCTCAAATTTCAACAAACTGAAAAGGGAATCACTATCAAGAGATTTACAATACAAAAACTGTAAAAACAACCGTGCTGAAAGTTATATTTTTTCCTAATGACAACATCTTCAAGAAAGTACTCTTTCAGAATAAAAGATAATACAATCCAAAAAGCTGTAATTCAAATGTAATTTAAACATTGAACAGCTTCTTGTGTGTATTAAATAAAAAATAAAACTAACACCCCCATTCAGAAATGTTGTCTTGTTTGGTCCCACTATGCTGTTTTCAAAAGTCTTACATTCAGTAATTTACTACAGTATTAGACTTTGCACAAAGAAAGTAGGCTTGTTGGATTTGGGTTTCCTTTTAGGAAATATCACAAGTTTTTCCTCATCCTGCATTCAAGTGTGGGTTCACCACAACCTTGAATCTTATCTATAAAAATCCTCAGTAATTTCCCTCCGTAATACAAAAATAAGGAATCGCTGATCATGTCGAGCGATTTTCTGCGACACCTTAAAAGAAGCACTGAAAAAACAAACCGGGTTTTTTAAAATTGTGATTCCGGACACAAGCACAGAAGACTCGAAACTGTTTTTCAAGTGAGGTGAATTTGCACTGTGCCACACACAATTCTGTAAACCAACAGACAAATACGTTGAAACAGCAGCCATACAACACAGACATCCTTACAACACACAAGAAGGAATACATTACACTGATATAATTACCCCTTTCGGCTCTGGGACAATTAAATGAGTACACTTCTTATTGAGATTCAGCTGACACTCTCCCCCATAATAGGTTACCAAAGCCCACAGTGGATTTCGGTCCTCAGGTATCTGCAGCAACAGACAAAAAGAAAAAATCTGTCATTCAGAGAAGGTATTTTATCCTGTACTAATCAGCTGTTCCATTTTTTTAACTTGACGATTTTTAGATATTATGGTAATGAAGGATGTACTGCATGTGGCAAGATAAAACATGAAGCCATTCTGACTGTACAGTTTAGTGACCAAGTGAATCTAAACTTCTGACCAGTTTCTTCTTGAAGAAACCCTGCTTTCAGGCATCACAATCAACTGGCTGGGAAACCTGTTCCAGATACCCACGATGTTTAGTCGAGAAAAAGTATTTCGTACTCCCTGTTTTAAAACAAGTTTCGCTTCCGAACCCCCACGCGAGTGTGAATTAATCCAATGAGATGGCACTATCTAGAGCCCTTTTGATTTTATATGTGGGATCTCTTTTGTTCTAGACTGAAGAAATCTCACTCATTCATGCCAAGATCATGCCAGTCTTGGTGTTATGTCACTATGCTAAATGAGGTCTTACAAATAGCACATATTTAAGCACATATTCCACATATTATGCGGTTAAGCATTCGGGTTGCTTTGATTGTTCTAAACAATGGCTTTCTGAGCACATACAGTACAGTACAGAATAAACACTCAGGCCTCTTTCATCTGTTACCCATCTATGGGTATAAATGAAGAGAAAGACCTTCAAGATTGAGATTCGTTAAAGGTCATCTTACAGTTTTTGTTCCTAATGGAACCACTCAGAGGATGTTCTGAGGAACAGACTGAAAACTGTAAACTCAGTTTAAACCACTCCAGTCCTACCTAATCTCCACATTAATAAATGCAAGTCTTGAGGCTAGTTTATAAATTGTGGCCAAAAGTATCTAGTTTTGGTGAACTGGTCTGTCTCTAAAGAATAACTTACACCTTATCACCAAGTTCAGAGACTGAAACATCTTTGGAGTTCAGTGGCTGTAACCAGAAAAAAAAAAACTACTGACCTTGGGCAGACATGCAGTGACACCGAAGAAAATCTGTCCTGATTCTGGAGAAAACCCAGTGACACTACATAAATTTCATTAAGGAAAAATAAACAAGAAAGAGGAGTAAAACAGGCTGCACTTTACATTTACTTGGATAGTCCAGATGATATCTGTCTTGAGTGCACTAGAGGCAAGCATTTTAATTATCTGTTGAAGATACATTTATAGACCTTTCCTTTCACCTCCGATCATCTCATTTCAAGCAGCATGATTTTTCATAAAAACAGTCTGAAACATTAAAATCCTGCCTATATTTGACAGCAGAAAGCTGGGAGAGAAAGCTTAGTGATCAAAGAGTCCCACCAAAAGACATGAAATCCAACGGCGAACACATGTTTATTGTTCTCTATAAGTAAACTTATTTACACAAAAGCAACTTTATGATTTGTTCTGTCAGAAGTTACTAAATACTGTCAAATAATGTTTGCAAAGGATGTAATTATCTTTTAATCTCCAATGACCTAAAACATGTCTTAAGTGCATGCGTTAAAAATAAGTTTAAATCGTCACGTAAAGCAGCTTATAAAGCTCAGCATTGACGTCATGACAAACAAGTATTGATTAATTTATTGATTAAGTCACACATCGGGATCAATGCTTCCACTGTCAAGGGACAGAAAAGGCTGATTTCGTCCGAGTTAAATGTTAACTGCAATTTGTAACAAACTACACGGAAAAGTGCATAAAAACAATTTCTCATTTATATTTAAATTTAAATACGTGTTTATATGTATGTTCAAGCACTCAAATATATCTCAATCTACCACTACTACAACTTTATATGTTTAGGCAACATAACACAGATATTTCCTGCTCATGAAAATCTTGACCTTAAACAGTGCACTACTCATTTACAAAACCCAACAAATTTCAATGTTCGTTTTTCCAAGGAAGAAGAAATCACATCGTTCCTACAGATGCCCTTATGGTAAGACTGAGCAAAAGGATACGGCAGAAGATCCCCACATCGGACAGACAAGATCACCCAAGAAGGCTGCAAGACAAAACAAAGAAATACATCAGTTATACTGCTACAGGACTCTCACAGGCAACTCGGCATATTATAGAACTTTTCAGGAAGATTGAAATCATCTGCAAAAAAAATGACAGGGCTACAATACACACAGATGATAAAAGAAGAGGGGAGGTGTTATAGTTTTGAATTTTGAAATTTGAAACTAAAAATCGATTAATGTCGGGGTATGCTGTCTGTTTCTTGACCTGCAAGGCAAATGCTGAGATATGAAAAAGTGACAGATGCTTTTAAAGGTGAACACAGCAGGAAAGGGGCTTCAACAAGAAAAGAAAACAGGCACATCAACTGGAGGACAAAGAGCAACCAATTTCAAGAAAGACTGTTGGACTTGCTAACCTCTAAGAAATGTTATCATAAACTTTTAAGTTTAACACAGTTGAAGCAAGCAAAACAAAACTACCTGAGGAAAACAATGGTATCTGAGGGGCTAGGACAGTTAACTGGGATAAAATATGAAGAAACTAATCTGCACAACACCAGCACAGAGAAGCTGAGAGAAAGGAGTTGGTTCCAGACTGAGGGAAAAAGCAAGATAACAACAGTACAACACTATACTATACAGCACTATATAACTTTAATACTATACCATACTATACCAGGATGCAGCTCAAAACAGTGGACTTCACATCAAAAACACAAAACACACATATACAAGGCTTTAGAATGCACAGCCTTTTGTATGAATCAAATGTCACCAATACTAATTCAGTCCAAAATGGCTACAGAACCTTCAATAGAAGTAAGCACCCCAAGAGCTTGATACCGGTAATGAAGTTTGATCATGAAGTTTCCATTGCGGTGTTTCAGTTTATAAATGCCACTGTTACAGAAAACGGGTTTTAATATGAACATAAGCGTCTTTACAAACAAGATCAATGAATGAATTTGGCGTCTCGTACCTTAACAACAGGCAGATCAAAGACCTCCCGGGATTCTCCAACTTCAGGGTTGTCCCCATCCTCCGCGATGATGTGTGTAGCAAGGGCATTGTAAGACACCTCCTTGGCTTTTCCAGCCTTCAACAGCTGCACTACCTACGGGTAGACAAGATTTATTTGAAATGCTCCATTTTCTATTGCTACTGCTTTGTTTTATGCTCGCTGTGACCCTGACGATAAGGCATAATGTAGATTAATGTAGATTGCCCAATAACCGACATTTTAACTCTTCTTTACCTGAAAGGTAATGGGACACTTCCAAATGAAAAAGAAAAACTACACAGAATTGTTCTTATTCCGATCTGCTCAGATGTCAGGTAGTATTTGCTTGATGTTCCGTAACACTACGTACAACGCATTTGGCTGCTGTGAATGAAGATTTCTGGGAGCAAAACAAGATCGCAATATTACAGCTGATAACCCTAAAGACTTCAAAATGCGGACGAGTATGGTTCATCAAAAATGCAACTGTGATAATCACAGCAAAGTCTCAGCTCTGTGTAAAAATCGGGTATTATTACACCCTGTACGGCATAATCTGAACTGCACTGTACCGTATTAAAACTCCAACAGGGGAGCTAACTATATGGCAGGAAGTGTCAACAAGCAACATCCGGTAACCACTTCCATCAAACCCAATGGAAGGACAAACTCTGCGCAAGCTCAGTATGACGCCCACAATTTTGCAAGGTGTTTGAATTACTTGATGGCAAAATACACAAATTAAACAACCCTCGGCTGAAATTGAAGCTCCAGATTTACAAACCCTTACTAGTAGAGCGCACAGACATTTAAAACACGTGTTTCAGCCCTGCCGTTTACCATGGAAGATAAAGACGGGACAAATAACCTGGAGGCCCGTTTGCAAGGAGAAAAGGCACCACAGATCTGTGCAGAGAAGGCATCTACAAACTGATCCAGATCCTTACAATTACCGCTAAAAAACGAAAAAGTAGAATATTTTCATTCCCTTAAAAACCCGCTTGCAGCACGAGAGAAAAAAAGCGCATCGCTCATTTGCTCTTCTACAACTGTGCTCTCAAATCCACACTCACACATAAGAAATAATATAATCCCTTTTCACCTTTTGGTCAATATCTCCCACCACGTAGAACTTAACATCTTTAAAAAGCTCGTCGGGAACCTTCAGCTCTTCATCTGGCATATTTTGGTATCTTTAAAATATATATATACCCTTAAAATCACAAAACTCGAGAACAACATAGAACAAGAGAAAGTTAATTTGGTCTATCTCTTCCTCTAGCTCAAGCGCCAAACACAACTCAGCGCGCCTTTGGAAGCCCGCACTCGCCTGTAAGGGGGAGGCTGTACGGTTAACTTTGCTAAATGTGATTTTTCTTTCTCTGTAATGCACATGTTTTTTCACATTTTGTATTATTTTTACATGAGCATATCATGGGTACAGTCAAAGCTTGTTATTTTTTTCCAATCATTGTATTTGATCTTCTGTTTTGAAGGTCGTCGTCCCCTTCAGATGAGTGAGACCTCTTATTGTAGGCGGAGCAATTTGTTCCCTCCCAGATTTTCGAGTGCTGCTGTGGCGCGCCGCTTGGTCCATTCACATTAAACTGCGCGGTGACAGAGCAGCTGGATGTACTGTGCTTTATAGATGTATGTACTGTACTGTTCGCGACTGAGCCTTTGAATAGGTATTGCTGGGTTTTTTTCCCCCACCTAGTATCACAGCGCTACCTTATTTTTTTCTTTCAGATAAAACAATTTAGATTTTAATTTATGCACGCATGTATCAAGTTTCAAAATAAACTTTTCGGTTTTATGCGTGTATGTTTTAAAAAAACAAACTTTATTGACAAAAAAAATCACTAAATTGGGTTCAGGCTAACATTGGCATTGTAAACTACTGCTGCTTCGGATGCGTGTAGTAACGTCGAACAACGTGCCGTACCTACATGTATAATGAATGCATGTTTAAAGCATCAACAACATTACAATACATGGCATAAAGGAAATAATAATAAATATAATTATTGTTATTATTATTTCTGGACACTCCAAAGCGCTTTACAGGTAATAGGGACTCCCCTCCACCAATGTGTAGCCCCCTCCTGGATGATGCGACGGTAGCTGAAGTGCGCCAATACGCTCACTTTACATAATGACCAATAACCCCCACCACAGCTAGTTCGACTTCAGAAAACTGTCACAGCGTTATTTCTGCTGGAGCAGAAAAAGCTGATCTCTTCTGTCTATTCCCCATTCACTTTTGAAGAGAAATATTATATCGGATTGAGGGCAGCACTCTCCAGTAGGCGAAGGTTACCCTTTTTCACATTTAAAATGGAGGACACTTGCCAGTGTTATTTATTGTTTATTAGATTTATGGCGGCCATAAATGTACATTCACTCAAGAGGAAACTCCACAGACAAGGGGTGGGGAAGTGTGTTGGTGATATTTATACTAGAATATATTTGTTCATGAACCATTTCAGATCAAATCAGAAAATCTTTGTAACCCTACAGTAGGTCATGACACCTCTACTGTATTCTCCCTGTGTCACTGTGACATGATACCAGACATTTCCCAATCTTCCTCGTAAGACAAGCTTACCAAATTCATTTCCCAGAGGGCCTAACGTGTGCTGGTTTTTCACCCAACCCAAGTAGTCAATTAAACAATCAGTTTAGAGAAAAACAGTACTAGACTTATATACTGGACATACTGTACACAGGAGTCTACTTAAGGTCTTTTACAGGTGATGACTAAAAACACCCACTTAATTTAAGGTACAGGGTTATTATTTTATTACGGTTATTGTTTTATTAAGGTTCTTTATGAAACACTTCAGAGTCACATTGCAAGTTTAAGATTTATGCAGTTAGTTAAATAATTAGATCCGTTATATAGCTGAGAGCTCAGGTCAGGAAAAAGAACAGAACGGGAGCCCAGTCTGACAGCGCCGTCCAAAGAACATGTTCAGTTCTGGGAACATACAGTACCTTATGTCACAATACTGGTGCTGGTGGATGGGGCACGTTTCCATAAAGACCAAAGCCCTGGTCCAAACCACGAACAGCACACCTGCACCTTCATATTGCCACCTTCACATACAACAAGCACTGTGCTGCCATACCTAGACCCTACCATTGAACCCCAACACCATGTGGCGCAGTAATGGGCACACCACACCTGGTCCTGTTCTTGGAAGGTCAGGGTAGCGGTAGGTTTTCCTTCCAGCGCAGCCAAGTAGCGGCTTAATGGGACCAGATTAAGAATTTCTTCCAGCTACTCAGGTCCTGGGTGTCTGAACAGACTTCAGAAATCTGAAGACTCCGTTCCAGGCTCCAGGCTGGCCCCCTGGGAGGTGGGTTGGGGGGATGATAAAACAGGGCTTCACACTGTTCATTTTTCTTTTGGGGGAGGGGACAGCACAATCCGAAAGGAAAGTATTTTTGTCTATTCAATGGACTTTTTTTCTTTTCTCCCAGCATCTTAAACTTAAGAAACTGCTCTTAAAGTGCTGTAGATCTACAAAATATGTAATTCGCTGTGCTTTTAATACACTTAAGGTTCAATCATGAGAGTGAAATTGCAGGACAGTGACCTGGAATTGACTTTGTAGTTTTCTGTGTGAATCTGCTACTTAGTATAGTTGCTAGGTATTGTTCTCTCAAATGAATGTCAGAAATGTAACTTGTTCTGCTGTTTATGGATGGACATCCATTGATAGGATAAGCTGTTGGGACTCTCACCAGACATGTGCAGTGAGAAGCCTCTTCAGAACACCAGACTTAACAAACCCAACTTCAGACCAAAACTCCCAAGAGAAACAAAATATCAGCAATCAGTCAGATAAGATCATGTTAAACCTCGTCTCTCCATTACTGCTTTCCAGTACTGACATCATACAAAAAAACTATTAGTTATCCTGTTGTGTCACTATTTGAAACCTGGTTTTGCTATTGCATTGCTAAAACATTTAGGCTTGGATCCAAAGCTAGTGTAAGTGGGAGTATCTGTAACAGGTCCTTGTGTTCTTTGTTTTTGGAAATTGCTGTATTAGTTCTGACAAGCTGTTGATTATGTTTGACTCACTGCCGTAGTGTCAAGCGACCACAGTAAGATCTGCTGAAAAATCCGAAGTCCGTCAATTATTGACGACGTGGTTGCATAGATACAGAATCCTTGTGTTGAAAAAATAAACTGAAAGACTCACATATTTCTTCATTCTTGATCTTTTGGCACAGTAAAAGAAATCTATGCTGCACGATTCTAATATAAAAAAGGTTAAAATGCTTAAGTGATATGCTTTATTCTTCATGAAGCTGAAGTTTTTTTATTAATAAAATCTCATTTACAGTGATAAACATGACCCATCCATAGTCAGTCTCACAACAGGAAGAGTAACAAATAGAGCTACAAATATAGAAACGCAGGTCACTTTCTTTCTCAGTCCTCTCCACAGACTCAACGAGCTTTTTAAATGTCATGGTCCTTGCGATTTAGTTTAATGGCTGATTTGCATATTCTGGAACAACCAGTATCTACTAAACAGACAAACATGGAAATAGAATCAAGAAAAACAATAGCTACCATTAAATACGTTTAATTTGTAATCTCATGTAGTTAAGGAAGACCTACCTTTTCTCCATGTTGACTATTCCTGGATGATTTTATTTCCAGTTATTATTAATTGTTATCAATCACCAATTACTGTTTCCATAATTTACATGAAGAAGTCAGACTTATTGGTCTTCTATGGCTTCTTTTTTCACTTCAACTTTATTGGCCTTTTTTTTAATGGGGCCTACAGTACCATGACATGTCTTCCATTCTAGTAGAGTTGGTGGCAATAATTTACCATCTACTCTGATTCATATTGTAGCTCATTTTTTTGTATTTTTGCCCTCTTTTCAAACATCATTTGGACTGCCTCTCCTCCACATCCCTGATCACCAAAACCATTGTCACTACAACACTTACACTGTGATTAACAAAACACCCATCTAGAGCTTCTGAGTGAGTCAATCGATAAAAACTCCAGTTTTGTCTGCAAGCTGTGGTGTCTTGTGCAGAAAAGATTGGTTGGAATCCAGACTGCGTCATTACTAGCAATTTGATCTTTGATTTTCTGTGAATTAGCTGCATTTCTTACACGGTGTAAGCTTTTAGTCGGTTTATACATGGGAACTATTGTGCTAGGGAGTCTCTTCAACTTATTCAGACTAGGGTCGATGCCACGCAGCTTCCCTGATTTTTTGGATGCCGAGTGCTGTGCACCTGTGAGACATACAGAGAAAAAAACACAACTACAGTTAATACTTGTCTTCTTTGGACACACTTCTTAACATTTACACTTGTGAGCAAGAAATACGTCTTCACCATCTGTTTTTCTTTTCTCTAACAATTCTACTGAATTTTGGGAGAAAATAAGCTTGCATTTCGAATCACTTGTGCAGCTGTTAAATATGACCATTCTAAGGATACTGCTTGCATAACTCTGGTTTTACATACAGTAATAAAACCATTGTAGTATGTGGTTATTTACATGCACAACACTGCATGTACTTCGTCCTGTATTTAAAAGTGTCAGGAAATGTTTTGTCCATTTTCCCATTTGAACATGCTTAAAGCCATAGTTTGTATTTCACTGGTCCGAACATGTGCATATATATAAAATAAAGACAGCAGTGATGGTGAGGAAGATGGGGTGGGGAGACTAGAGATTCCTTACCCGTGATGAAGCCAGTGCTCTTATGTTTCAGTTTCACTATTCTCACTTTGTGAGGCAAAAGTGCATCTTTCATTTCTGTTTGTATTTAAATGTTCATCAATGGTGTCCGTTAACATTTTCCTTTGAAACGCATCATTTAAAGAATGACAGATAGTGGAACTAGTGATAGTGAAATAGTTAAATGTATTTAACTTCCAATCCTACTACAGTACACCAACCACCACAACAGTTTCTCATCTTCTGTGCAACCAATGTAATACTGTACTTAGTGGGTTTTAATGACTATTTTGTCCCGCTGGAGTTAATAGACAGAGAGAACAGGAAGTACTGAATTTCTAACAGCAAACAACAACAATGATGAGCACTTGAATGTGACATGATGTTTTTTGACATTCTCAAGGCTTCTGGAAGTTTCTCATGAAAGATCAGTCCTTACATTACAAGCTGTAGGCATGCAATGAAATGTTTGTGTTTGGATCGAGAAATGATTAATGGAAAATGGAGTACAAACAGGAGGTCGTTGTTCCAATTAAGTGATGAAATTAGTGGAGTTCCAGAAGGATTTGCACTGGGACCACTTGTTATTCCAAACGTCTGAATGCTGGTATTGTCAGTAAGCTAGTTTCATTTGCAAACTAGACCTCAGTAAGAGGACTAGCAAACACTATAGGAATTGAAATAGAATGAGTAAAGATTTTGGGAAAAGTCAAGGGCAGAATATCACGTACAGGTATGAAAAAGAACTTAAAGAAGCAACTTATGATAAAGACTTAGATATTTAACCCACATCATTTACATCTTTTATGTGTGGGGAAGCAATAAGCAAGCAAACAAAACGTTAGGATATACAGTATAGTCAAAAGCATATAATTAAAATCAAAGGATGTTATGCTGAAATTGTATAGTGCACTAGTAAAGCCTCAATGTAGAATACTGTTGAAAAGCTTGGTTAGCACATTACAGAAAAGTTACTGCAGCTCTGAAGTTAGTCCACACAAAAGCAACAAAGTGCATTCTAGTACTTAAATGAATATCCTACAAAGACAGACTGAAGGAAAGGAACCTTTTTAGTTGTGAAAAAAGTAGATATGACAGGACTTCATACAAGTATTCAGAATTGCCACAGGCACTGACAAGGTCAGTAATACACACAATATGTTTCTTCAGAATGAACAGTGACGCATAAACCAGAAGACACATGTAAAAACTAGAGGAAAGTGCATTAAAAAAAAGACCAAATACTTGTTCAGCCGATATTGATAAAAGGTTCAAGATGAATAATCATTCTCTGAATTCTCCAGAAATAATGCACATACAGTATGACCCCATGAGTGCTAATCAAATTAATTTAAGGACATGAATCATCTTTCCTCAGCATTTTGAAATTGCATTACTTTATTGAGACTTAGCACACAATATATCCATGCTTTCAATTAAATGCCAAGGGGATTTCGTGATGATTTCTAAAAATTGACGAATATAGAATTGCTATCATTTTTGGAAGGTGAATCAGCTTGAAAGCCAAAGTTACTTTGTTCCCCATTCACTTAATTTAGGAACTGGACTTCTTCTCCATAAAAAAAATACTGATACTGGGAGTTCTTTGATGTTGTCAGATGAATGCATTTCATTCTTATTTGTGCAAAGTAAAGAAGCAAGGTACTTCAGAAAGAGCAGAATTTTGATGAAAATGCAACCACTGGCTATTTGCTTTAATGTTTAAGTGCTTTTGTTTTTCACTATTTTAAAATTAGAGCATTACAATAACATTAATTTAATCATCCTGAGAATTGCATTTAAAAGTTTCTGTTTACTATAAATTTTTCACTGGTGTCTACTGTGCATTGCAACAACTCATGTTACATGACAGCTACAAGCCTTCCTCACAGTGTTATTTCAGAAGTGCTATTTTCAAAATTTTAAGTGTCATGTATACTGCCAGCATGTCTTGCTACCATCTGACATCTGATTAAATGATGTGCCTGTAGATTTATACTGTCCTCTTCCTTGTATATGGATGTCAGTACAGTCATTGGCTACATTGCTAATACAGTACAGTAATACTTACAATTTTAGTACATACTTGCTAATACAGTAATCATTGGGTTATCTTTAATTAACGCCGTTTCCTATATGCAGTTTACAAGCAAGTTACTTTCGCAACTTTAACTTGAACTATATGTACTGTACCATTAGATGTCAGGCTGGAGTTTCACGGGTTGGCTGTTAACTGACTCAACAAACAAGTGGAAAACATCATGGAACCACACTGGACAGAGCCCACATGACTCAAATGCCCTTGGAGAAAATTTCTAAGGCTCACTCACAGTCCAGGTGAGCATCTTTCTGACTAAATAAACCTACTGTATATAATAATTCAAAATATAGTATGCCCCCAAAACAGTTCTGCAAATACCTGAGATAATAATAATGTAATAATAAACCTTAAACCTTGCTTACAGAGATGTATTACCAAAAATACCACAGTCTTTAAACTCTCCTCATTGCTGCTATAAGAGCCCTATTTGCACTGCACAACACTTCACAGGACAATCTACAGTATGTACTGTATAGTACATCCATCTAGGAAATGTGCAGAGTGATCCGTGTGATTATGTACTGTAAATTGTGCCAATGAATTATGTCTATAAGATATATAATAAATACATTACTTTCATAATGTTAAGTTGTCCTTTCACATTGCAAGCACTGTGGTTCAGTACTGTACTGTGGTACAGCAGATTAAAGAAATCAATTAATCAATCTGTCATTTCTTTACAGTGCCCACTACAACAGGTTGTCACAGACAGCTTTGCGAAATTCTATAGCAGCTGACGATATCGTACAGCAAGCTTAGCTGTGGTTGAAGGGATGATGCCACTCTCATCAAAAGCACTACAAACTCCCAGGCTTCACCCTCAGCAGTCACTAATGGGAAGTTGTGAACACTGTTGTGAACCATGAAAGAGATTATGAACCATTCTAAGCCAATCAAACTAACTACTGCAGTTAAACAAATTTAGGTTTTGCATATATTAATTTGATTTAGACAGGTCTTGACCAACAATGCAGAAAACATTACAATACCTTGCAATGTGCTCAATTCTGGACCTGGGGTGCTATCTGTTTGGCATTTGTATGGTCTCTTTGTGTTTGTGTAGGTTTTCTCTGGGTGCCCTGGTTTCCTCCCACAGTCCAAAAACATACTGCTACTGTAGTTTTAACTACTGGGAAAATTGGTCTTGGTGTGTATGTGTCTGTCATTTTTTGTGTCTGTGTGCCCAATCTGTCCAGAGTTTACCCTTCCTTGTGCCCATTACTGCTTGCCAGGATGGACCCCAGCTCCCCTTTGCCCCTGAAATGGAAGACATTAGAAGATGGATGGAATACTGTATGTTTAGCTGGACTTTCAAATAGTATACCAGTACAACATTCAAAAGTGAAGGAGGACAGGTGAGGTCAACCCTCTTCAGGAGACTGGGAAAAAAAAAAAGAGAGTCAAGGCTACAGAGCTGAAGCAATCATCAGGCCTTTATTTCAGTACTGAAGTCAAGGCACAGCAGCAGCAGTGCACAAGAGCAATTGAGCTCTGCCAGTTTCTCTGACAGGTCTTTTTTATGGCCTGTAACAAACATTTGTTCCAAAAAATGGTAGCCACGTCCTCCAACTGGCTAAACTGACAAATTACCTCACCCTGTGGTTAGGAACAAACCTTCTCCTCCCATCTGTTAATTAAAGTAAGGCTACTTATAACAATGTACAGTCCCCTCCTCTGTTTTTATCAATTGATACATAGCTTGGCGGCGAGGCAATTTGTCCCTGCCAGCTGTCTTCATCTTATTTTTATCAAATGTTACAAAAAACATGTTTTAACTAAGCTTGCTAGATACAGTATAAGCAATTTTTGTAGCCTGCAGGTTAACTGTGCTCTGGTTATACAGTTACAGTACAGTTATGTTATACAAAAACATAAAATCCAATCGATCAAAAACTTTAGGAAAGTTGCCATTCAGTTTACTTTTCAGCGTGACAGCAATGCATTCATGTATACTGTAGGTCTGAACTGTATTTTTCTGTGTAATGGCACTATATTCAGATCACACCATTTCTCATTATTTATTAGGAAGTTATTTTATTCCAAGGCCAGTCTAAATTCAGATACAGTACATTTCTACAGTAGAATGTTGCATGATTGATGCTGTCTAAATAATTCTTGCCTTGCTGCTGCATTCAGTTCTAGTGAGGAGCCAATTATAATTTGGAAGCCTCAACACAAATATCCAGCCAAGGATGGTGCACTGGAGCTTAGCTGTGGAAAATATTCCTTCTTAAAATTGCACTGCTGGGAGCTTGTATTCTAAAGAATTGTTGTACCAAAATGTAAAAGCTGCAGGGTGTAGCATGTTATGTGATTGGGAAAAAAAAGCTTTAGAATCATCCAGGGTTTAAATTTATATTGTTAAATTATTCAGTCAGACGAAAAAAAAAAACAGTGCTCCATGTGCAGCAAAATTTTAGAATCCATTTCAATATGCAACAATATTGAATAAGATTTTATTTTCAGTTCACTCAGAAAGTGGTTCTGTCTCTAGCTTTGTATTTGCACTGGTGGTTTCCCAAACAAAAACCATAAACTATATTTTATCAGACATTATTTCATCTTCTTATTAATTTTTTTACTAAGCAACTTACATTTGTATCCTTTCATGCAGCTTTATACTATACTGCATTTCTTTTTGTAATAAGGAATTTATTTGTCATTAAAGGTGAATTAAATTAAATCTCTAATATGGAGCATAATGCAATCATTGTATTTATAGTTAATTGCAGTGTATTTGTGTCTTTATTAAACAGTATCATACTGCACTTAAAGAGAAACTATTTTTCACATAACAAGGACAATTCTACACATTTTTGTAAGTATGGAATAATTTGTATTTTTAAATGTATTCTCAGTTTTTAAGTTGATCTTGTTGATGCCTGTTAGCTTTTCTCCCAGCAAACATAATCATTAAAGCATCATTAAATGCTTGACATTAGAAATCTCAGCAAGCTGCAATGAATATACTGTATTTATAGAAAAAGTGTATTATTTGATTAATGCCACACAAAAAAGAACAACATCAGCATGATATTAATATTCCAGACATCGATGTCAGCACATAGATGTTTTCATAACTTTTAATAAGATAGTCCCTGTGCCTGAAAGCCCCTGGGAATTGCAAGGTCTAATATCAGACAAAGTGGATAGGCTTCTGGGTTGTCCACATTTTTGTAAATGTGATGCAAATGTTAAAGTTATTGAAAGATATTGAGACTTTTGTTCCTTGAAGCACACAACTAGATCTATAAAAACTAAACGTGTACTACAGTTATACTGAATATTAATATGAAAGTCAAAATAATGGAGACGTCTTTAATAAAACTATACACATATCATTGTCTTATGCAGGGGTTTATTACTGAGAAGTGATTACTCAACATTATGCAAAGTTCTAATTCCTGTTCTAAAGGCAGCAGATAGAACCAAATTTAACTGAGACCAGAGAGCTCTTTAAAGATATGAGACAAAGCCAAGTTGATTACATAGGAAGTCAACTGCAGGTAATTAACAGGGATCTTACAGAAAAGAGGAAGAGTGAAGAGTAAAATTATAAACCACGACTATAAGGAGAAAGATAAAATAATGATCCTTTATCCATGATAAACATCACAAGGCTGGATATTCTATGCATGAAATATGCAGACCACAAACAAAAGAAAACTAATGGCACACATACTGCATACAGATGTGGCAGATATATCTAGTGACAATAAATTTAAGATGAAAGAAAATACTCCCCATTTTTGCTATTTTCTGAGCTGACACCCTGGCTCTTCCATGTGACTGGAGGTATTTGTATCCCTCGGCTACTAGAAAAGAAACGAGCTACATGGAGAGAATGATCTCCTCCATTCTTAGGTTCTTATCGAATCAATTCCACAAAAGTCTTATTACCACATGGGAAAAAAGCAAGCAGAAATTTGGGGAAACTACAAAGATAGGGGTGTGTGCAGCTCAAAACCCTTTTGTTCAGAGAACAAAGTCTAGGATAAGTCAAAAGAGAAATGGTGACGATAAAAAAGAAATTCTATGGTCTTCATTCGCAATAAAGCTTCTCATGTGAGAAGAAGCTTTTTAGCCGAAGAATGGGAAATGAAATTCTGTATTCACAAACGTGATCAGAAGTGTCTTAAAACATAAAGTACATGTAAACCTGCCTTTAAAATAAGAGAATGAATTCATTTGCATCTGCTGAATCTGTGTGGTTAGGTATCACTATTAATGAGACAAAATGTCTTCATGATAAATATACTGTACATGAAACATACTGTAGAAAAATACTCTAACAGTTGCTGGGGATATTTAAGTACTCAATATCTTAAGGAAAAGAGTTTTGAGCAGTGATTTGGTCACGTGTAAATTGTATCAACACCATCAATAAAAATAACTAGGGAAAATTGCAGAGCACATAGTAGTTTCAGTTATTTACAATATGTACAGTACATATGCATTACAATACGGAAGAGATTGAGAATCTATAGACTGTGATATACAGTTATACAGAAAAGTATTTTAAGTAATGAGAATGAAAGCAAAATAATCATATATGTCTTTAAGTAAAACCCAGAATTATAGTTGGACCATTTTCACTCAGTTTAAACTTTATATGGTAAGTTTGCTCTACTGCCTTGCCGAACTGCAGTGTTTAACTGTGTGACAGAAAACCTACAGCCAAGTAATCAAGCTCATTAGCAAAAATACCAATACTCAAATGGACTGAGATGAAAACTCTGCCTAAGAAAAAGGTAGCATGGACTATCAAGCAACAGAACAAATAGTTTTAAATTAATTATATAATACAGAAATAAGATAAGATAAGATCACTTTATTGGCCATTTACAATTTATTGTATTAGGAATTGGTCTTTTTGCATATCCCATCTTGCTCTCCATGAGACACGCAGACAGGGAGAGAATCTTGGGGTCAGAGCGCAGGGTCAGACATTTATATGGCACCCCGGAGCAGTTGGGATTATGGGCCTTGCTCAGGGGCTCAACGGAGTAGGATTCCTCTGCCGGCTGCGGGATACGAACCGAAAACCTTCCATCCACAGCCGCAGATCCTTAGCCACATTTGCCACAATAAAGGCAAATGGGAGGGGTCAGTCTCTATGTCATTCAGACTTCAAGAAGACTCAGTATAGTCAAAACCTCAGGCAAAAGCTGAGTACTTCAGTTCTCAGATCTAAAAGCGAGGGAAACCACTTACTGCAGATATCTTTCCCTGCACAAAGAACACAAACAACAAACTCTCCAGGGAACTTAATGAATGAAAAGAAATAAAAGGATTGAAAAAGCATCTCAGGTTTTGAGAGAAGGAGGTATCTTCTGCAGGTTCCTTATCCATTCACCTAGGGAAAAATCCAAATAACTTCTTATACTGTATATATCATATTATCTGCAGTATACTGTATTTTGGATTAGTCACTGGACCAGTTTCCCCTGCCGCACCACTGGGAATGAGAGAAAAACCACTGCAATTAAATACGTTATTGTGCAACATACAGTATTGCTGCAGCAAGCTCAGCTGCTGCTAATTTCCCATCTACTGAGTTTAAAGCACACTGCATGGTTTCAATTGTCTGGTCTCACCCTAACATCAGGGGTAAAAGATCAGAATGTATTGACTCAGACAGTGTTTCTATTAACAATTATGCACATTTGAAGTGGAAAAAATGAATGAGTCAAAACAAAAATGGAACAGGAAAGTGCATAGATATATTTTAAAATAATAGGACTCGGTGATAATAGCACAAGGATTTTGTTTTACAAAACAAAAAGGTGTTTTTCCTAAACAGAAAGATTAGGAACTGTAACTCTGTGTAGCCTATACTTTATCACCTTTGCACAGGTGTGAATCTCTGTGGCAAAACCTGCAGGAGAGGTCATTCAAAATATAAATTATTTCCTAAGAGAACATCAACACGCCTGGAAATTCAGGCCATAATACTACAGTTTTTACAAAAACAATTGCTGAAAAAAAAGCTTGATTTCTTTGCATAATGTGATCCTTGGCGGCATATGGTTTGCTCACAAATCAAATATTTTGGCATCTAAGTTCTAAACCTGAAGTGATTGGGATTCAGCTTTTCATGCAGGGAGCACTGTTTGTTTGACAAACAAATCACACAGAAATCAAGGCAGGATGACTTCTGACTTCTGACTTCTTCAGTGAGGACTAGCTGGAGAACAGATTGATTGCAGTGTCTTTTATAGACCATTAAATACGTCCTGAGGTCTTATTGGCCAGTTTTTAAAAATGAAAACTAAGCTTTAACCTACAGAAAACTAATAGCTGAAAAATAGATTTCACAGTAAGTTTTACATTTAAGGTTTGATTTAAAAGATTGGCATGGAATTCAACAGTGCAATACAATCATATGGTATATATTATAAGTACGACTGCCTGCTTCAGAATCTGATGTACATTTGCCCTCACTTTCATTCCCCTTTTATACACTGTAGTTAGAATGACTTAGTGAAAGTTGGCTTTTAGGTTAAGCTATAATAAGAAGATCTAAGTGTTGCCCAATATTAAAAATTGAACTAACCAGGCACTGAAGTTCCATGTAAAACTTGAGAAATGTATATTTGCAGAAGAAAAAGATGACTATTTTAGTTTAAAAATTAGTTTAATACAGTAATACACTTTATATGAAAAAGCTGCCAAAAGGAAACGGTATTAGTTTAGGCCAAGTAGATCCAAAAGATAAAGCAATTACAAGTAAGCCTTTCTGAAAAATTCAGTTTTTAGGCTAGAAGTAAGAGCTTAAGAGTTTAAGAGACTTAAGAGCTCCCAATGGCTTTGATTATTTTTTGGGATGGTGTTCGAGAGATTTGGCTCACACACAAAAAGTCATATCACCCACAGAGTGTAAACAATTTCATACATAGGGAGCATATTCAGTAGCACAGATCAATCAACTGAAGGTCATGTATGGTACATAAATAACATGTTGGTAGCATATTGCCATGAATGTAAGTATCCAGCGTGGTCTGTGTCATCTAAGTTTTTATATCTGAAATGCAGGGAGTATTGAAACATCTGCTGTACATTTGTGTCAGGTTTACATAGACATAGAATGCGTAAGAGTATCACCTACATAGAAAAGTTAAGTACAATAAGTAGAAATGGTACAGTAAGTGAAAACATGTACTGTAGATACTAAATAACAGAAGGCCCAGTACTAAAGCCATGAGGAACAGCAGACATAACCAACTCAACCTCAGAATCCAAATTTTCCTGATTTCTATAGAAACCAAGTGAAAATACTATACATGACAAACTTTTAATTAGCAGTAATTTTTTTGTGCGCAGGAATGCTATCTCCAGATTTTCCCTCTGAAAAAAAGGTCAAAGTAGAATTCAAAACCTTCGTTGTGTTGCAAATGACATTGTCTTACTTAGCACCAGCACCAACAGCTAAGGAACTGGAATTCAAAGAAAGATTATACTTGATTTTTCTCAGGAACTGATAATTGCAATAGTCAGCAATAACCTCTACAAGCGAGAGAGCAAAGTAATTTCTAACTTTGAGCTTATTTTGAACCCGACAAGAGTTATTGGTCTGATCACCTGATTAGTCTTTGATGTGGAATACAGAACTAAAATGTTATTTCACAGTACAGAACCATACCGACACAACCCAGGAATCCTATACTAGCCAGTGTCAAAATACAGATAGTTTATGCATCTGCGATAGTACCTGTTAACAGGATTAACCCTCTCTGTTGCCAGCATGACACATAACAGACTAGCGGAATAGCTTCCATTTAAGCCCTAAACCGGGCCTCTACTGTCTATACTTCCAGGGATATTACAAAGTGTTTTAAGGGGACATCATTCCAGGTGGAAAATGCTTCAGGAGGCCTTTGATTGGATGGGGTTTAAGATCAACACAT
Source organism: Lepisosteus platostomus (assembly GCF_059453375.1). NCBI lineage: Eukaryota > Metazoa > Chordata > Actinopteri > Semionotiformes > Lepisosteidae > Lepisosteus > Lepisosteus platostomus. The sequence continues at coordinate 51,571,113 of NC_142618.1, read as the reverse complement.
GATGGCCAGCACCTCAAATTTTAAGGTTAAGTCAGGTGTGGAAGCTTTAGAACTGTCATGAGAGCCGGTTCAGACTCCCGTGTGTGTAGTGCCTATTTCGGACCCTATGCAGACGGTAAAATCCGGAAGAGACTGGAGAAGGGCAACAGGGAAACACGACAGCATCAGGAAGGGTGACTGACAGGGGGGCGTGACGGCAGTGTTTCAGTGCTCGGGGGGGGGCCACAGACGAACACGTCCAAAACAATCCAGAAGGGGAAACCAGGTAGCAGTCCAAAGTCCATCGCCGGGAGATCCATCAAAACAGACACAGGAACAGGGACGAGGAATCAGGAACACGGGAGTAAAATCCATCTTCCAGTACCGAGCTCTGAAGCTCGGAGACGCCAAACTTAAGTAGTGACCGGAAAATAGGAAACAAGCGCACGTAACTAAAATACAAAATGGTGGGAGCATCCTCTAGGGGAGGGACGACGACCGTGACAGGAACTCATCCGATCAGCTGCAACATGTCAAGGGATCCTCTCACCTTCTCTTAAGGAACAAGTAAAATGTTTATTCCATGCTGAAAAAAGAAGAAAGAAAACACAATGTTTTGGCCGTGGTGTGAGAAGGCTCCACGGCCGAAACGTTGTGTTTTCTTTCTTCTTTTTTTCAGCATGGAATAAACTTATTACTTGTTCCTTTGCAGCCTACTCATGCTGACGCAGCTACCCGCCTTCTCTTAAGGAAGGTGATAATTATAACTATTTGTTATTGTTGAAGCTGAAACTAATTACACTTCAGTATAAGTAAGTAATCTTGGTATTTAGTTTAATTAAAGAATGTAAGTATTCCTACAAATATTCTTTACTTAAAACGTTTAATCTTCTAAAAACCTTTTCAGAAGGTTACCACGCTTGCTGTGTCTGCTAATTATTTGCATTGTGCTCTGTAAAGGAAAACCAGCTTTTGTAATTCAAGCCAACTAAATATTCCATTGTCTCTGGGGAAAGATGCACTTCTGGCTGAGCTGATCATTTGCACAGACACAGGGAGAGAAGGAAGGAGAGCGAGCACTGTGTGACAGAGCCACAGATCACATTGCATTGGGAAGTCACTAAATCTGGGAAATTATTGATTGCTCTAAATTGTCCTTTGGACAAATATTACTTTATTCAACCAATCAGACGCTATTGAGATACAAAACATGGTAGATGTACATCTAAAATATTTAACAGTCAAGGCTTTGATCTACAGGTATATGCTTCATAGTAGGGACTAAACTACCTTATTCAATTTGATATTTAAAAATATTTGATTTAATGAGAATAAACAGCATATTAACATTGAAGAGTCTAACCTTAGACGTGATTTGGGTACGTCCAACTGAGTATTGGACTCAAGTTGTGGTTAATGAATTTTTACAATTGAAATGCTATTCTTGCATTTTTCTTTTAAATTTTGAATTCAATTCAAGTTTATGCTATTGTAAAATACTGTGTTAAGGTTATTATAGAGAACTGGGGCCAAATAATTTATTAAGTAAAAGATGAAATAATAATTTGTTTAATTATGTGATAATTAAAGCTTTGCATTATGCATTAATTTAACCTTTGGTGCTACATATCATTTTCTGTTCGTGTGTATACAACACTTTTGTGCCTTTCTTTACAATAGCATGACATCAGAAAGAATGTGTTGAAATACTAACACCTGTTTAGTAAACATAAACAACAATTTGGCATAATGTTTTTTTAACTCATGCTGAATACTACAAAATGTGCTCCCATCAATAATATCCTTTTCATGCCACAAAACTGGCCTATATGCCAGTGTGGAGGTTACACCAAAGCACCTGAGAGATCCTGGCAAAGTGACAGTATCATGTTATGGAGATACTTATTTCAGCCATTCAGAAAATAGGACACCACAAGAGGGTCTGAATACTGTATATTAAGCCCTGATACACTCCACCCTGGACCACCATCTTACTGTGCAAGAGGTCTGTCCACCACAACACCCAGGTGTCCTTGCAGGACAATGCCAGTCATGGAGAAGACTGAAACAGATACATCAATCTTGTGCAGGAATGGTGACACATGTTTTTTCTCAACCTCTTTGTGTCCTCTTCTCTTCTACCTTGGTACCGTAGGATCAGCCAAAACAAGAATACCTTTCTCACTTTTTGTTCCCATGGACAGAAACTCAGTTATACACTAATATTACCATGATCACATCCATATTTGCACACCATTCTTCCTTACATACTATGTTATAAATATACATGTGACCAAGATATACATGTTATAAATATACATGTGGACGTTTTGCTTTTGGTTAACAGATTGTTAGAAAATAATGTGAATGAAATTATTTTCACAGATAATTTGTGATTATACACTGCATACTCCAAGGGAAATATTTTACCCAAATTGTTGTGCTTCTAATTATTCTCGATATGGAAATAATCTAAATCAATCTTTCTTTCCCAATGATGCAGATATTGCTTGGCTCCTGGAAAATTGGCTGTACAGCTTAATTTTCTTATCACTTCGCATGTTCTATCTGGAGACTAATACTGCTCTTCCCTTTGCTGTTATTGGATTTCAGTTTCTTTACAAATTTGCCTCCAAAACCTGAAAAACAGCTGGTAACTTTGTAATCACCTGGCTGCTGAGTAATATATATTGGAACGTCTGTCACTTGTCTGATAGAGACTCGATTGGTTCAGATGCACGTAGTAAATATCTGACTTAGAGCCTGTCATTCCAGGTTTACTTCCTGCTGACAGCACTCAACATCAGTGCTATTTTGCTGATGTACCTTTCCAGCAACTCATTAAAACATCACTTAATGTCACTTCATTATGACCTTTAGAGTACCTGTATTTTCAAGATACTTGAGCAAAGAACAAACATTGTATCATCACTAATTTCCATGGACTAATCAACAGTTATATATATACTGTGTATGAAGAATATATCTGGATGCGCTGCAGCTAAGATACCAGCTGTCTTCCCACAAAATAAATATTAGCATTACTGGTTTCTGAAAGCTGTAGGTTATGTACTTGCATACAGCATTCATAAAATAACCGCCTGTGCTGTGACTAATTGTGATTTCTAATATCATTAGCATTTTGTTCCATTTTGAAAAAGTATTGGTAACAGCAAATTTGTGTTTCAGACAATTGGAGTATAGAGGCTCACTTGCCAAATTGTGAAAATGCTGTGTTTCAAACATTTGGAGAATAGAGGCTCACTTGCCAAATTGTGAAAATGCTGTGTATTTAATATCTAAGTTGCAAACTAAATACAATTTGTATAGGTGGCTTTTCACTTTTGTCAGAAGATGAAAACATTCTCAAAAAAGAAAACAGAAAATGGTAGATCTCTCTTAGTTGCGATATTCCTCTTAAAATTAGTTCCCATTATCACCTGAATAATAAGCAGGTATTGAATGTTTTGCGCCTGAAGTCAAAAATTTTTTTCAATAACCCATTCTTCCTTGGCAGGTGTAAATAAAGGCTGCCATGGGTAAGTTAATGGTTGTATTCGACATCTTCTAAATGGAAATTTGAATTGCAAAATTAAGCTCCTCAGAATTTGAATGTAAATGTCCATGGAATAACAGCAGTGGTAAACAAATGGTGCTTCTGAAGTGTTCTATCTCCATCTGATTCTGAACTCATTCTGAATGTGGTAGGAAAATGAATTACGTGCTCTGTATGATCAGATATCAGCATCCAAATTTTGAGGTAACAATGCAAACTTTTTTTTTTACAATGTTTCATTAGGAGAAAAAAATCTAAAGACTTCAGAGTTTTGGGACATGTTTTGAACCTGGTGGCCAGCAGAAAGATGCTTCTTGACAAACATTAATGAAAGAGCTTTGAGGAAATCTTTCATCCCTTTAGGCATTTGTGACAAGCAGGGTATATTAAACTGCGAGAACTGACTTTTTTGCCCTTTAAATGAAACTGGTAGAATATCTGCAAGCATTCCCTGCCCACACAAACTTCCATTGTCATGTCAATCATGTATTTTCCAAAAGAGGATACAATTCTGTTCAGGTTGACACCTGACTCTCTTTAAGAAGCTCAAGGCTATTGGGTTATTGGAGGTGATAACCTTTAAAACTGAATATCACTGAATCAAGATTGAGGAATACTTCTTTTCCTCACATATTGCCATTAGTGATCAAGCCTTCTACGTATTTAAATGATAACTGTTATGCGGTTATTTTAGCAATCTGAACTTAGATTATATGCTATATATTTTTCAATCATTAGAAAACTAAGCCGTGGTACAGGTAATTAGTAGGAATAATAATAAGAATTTTCTCAGGAAAATACAAAACTTACCTCATACATTTTAGTCGAACTATTTTTTGACTGTTGTATTTTCCTGAGGAACTAACTCATCAGTTATAGGATGGTATCAATATATGAGATATCAGATATCAAGATACAGATATGTAAAATAGGTAACATCATCACTTTATGATTTAAATTTAGAAGCTATGATATTCTACCACATAAAATGATGCATCATGAATAATTATCCAAGGCACACTGGATGCTACCTTGATTTAACAATGCTAATATGAAGCATGCACACAAGTTAACAATATAATTTCTAAAGAGAAAAGAAATAAAGAGTTTAGTTTAATTTTGATTTGCAAGGTTGGATGTGAAATGTTGAGCTGTGACAATAATGATGTCCTTCAAATTCAAATGTGCTGAAAGAAAATCTTATAGGCAGATTGAGCAAAACATGCACATCTCAGGCCAATATCTAATTCAGCCTCTGAAAAAGTTCCAAACAGAAGCAGAATCCAAATGAGGCTACACTCAGAGAAGAGATGATGGTACAAACTCTTTGAAAAACGAGTTGTGGTATTTTGTCCAGATTGGTGACATTTCACATTTCAAGATGTGAACATTTTTTGTTTGTTTTCTTCCTTCTTTTCTTCTTATCTTTATCAGTGTCTAATAACACTCCTTCAGTGTCTAATCTGTTTTATGTGAAAAAAATGTGTTCATCCCTTTGAGACTGTATGCCTAAATCACAAACATACCAAATGTATGCAAATAACACACTTTTAAGCATTATTTTGTACAAATCAGCCTGTGTACAAAGATACATAAAAGAAGAATGTCACATTTACAAACTGAAATATATCCAACTTCTGATTATGAGAAGGCTGCAGACATAGGTAAATATACAGAGCCATTAAGAAATTCAACAAATGGAACAAAATGCATTTGTTGTATTTTTAATATCTCTCAGTATATTATCCTCTGATCCTGGAATGAACATGGGGATGCAAAGGCAATCTTTTATGGTTTGAAATGTTACAAAATCCCATGTTTGTGAATTGCTCCTATGAATCAGAATATGATCTGTTCGAAGTATGATGTGTCTTTTCTCCCTGATGTGCTACTACAATATCTAGAGTGTGATGCGAACTGCACCGCGCAGGTATATTTATTTCTTCTCATTCACAACAGTACTGTGTTCATTCATTCAAGGCAGATGAATGCAAGACAAATCCACACTTGGAAATCAAAGCATCTTTGTAAAAGTTGGGCTATTGAGCATGTCTAATATTTCAATTCCAAACGCAGTGGAATATGAATAATAGTAAGAAGTAGAACTGAAAGCAATTTTGATAGCTTCCAAGCGATTGCCCAATTATCCCAATTATCGCAGTTTTGATGGCTTCCAAGCAAGTATTGCTCTTATGAAATGCCGTAGTCAAGCAATTTTCCTAGTAGGTTGCTATGGAATGGATAATACTTGGCAAACTAATAATGTCTAAGAATCCTTTAACCTGAGAATTGAAATCTTAAGAAACATTTTAAGTAGCGTCAGCATGTGTAGGTTGCAAAGGAACACGTAAAGGTTTATGGCATTCAGAAAAGAGAAGAAAGGAAACACAATGTTTCAGCTGTGGAGCCTTCTTTGGGTGACACCTGTGTTCCCTTTGTTCTCTCGTCAGCATGGAATAAACCTTTACTTGTTCCCTAGTAAGGAACATGGTTATAGCCAGAGAGACTCTTACAAAAATGAACTTCTGTGCAACATCACTAGCTTACCTACACCACTTGCAATGCACTAGACCTGTCTTAAAATGCAATGCTAACAAAATTGGACTTTTCCATTATTTTTCTGTAAGGATGGGTTTTCTGTGTCTACTTGCTGTAAATGCATTCAATCAGTACAATTTCCGACAATATCCAGCAGAGGGCAACAGATCCCAATATTAACGCAGTGGCTTTCAACCTAGAAGGGGGGGTGCCCAAGGACCCCAGGCGGTCCACAGAACATTTCTAAAGAGTAAATGATATGAGACTGAAAATACAGTTCTGAATGCCAGACAAGATTGTCTGTTGCTAAGGTAAATACATGTGAACACTCCCACCGACAGGGAGAACCTTAAGTGGTGGGTGTTGGAAAAAGCTGATCACAGAAATACTGCACATGCGATATGATTCAGGGATCCGAGTCAAAAGCTGGTCCTCTTAGGTCTCTAACCTTGCACTACCTTCCGTGGGGTACAAATTGGCTACACTTCCCCCCATTAGGGAATTAGAAACACACACTTCACTTACTCAGGGCCCTTGGCTGGTCCCAGGGGTCTCGAATGTCCAGGGTCTGAGCGTATTCTGCCAAAAGCACTTAAAGAAGAGGGGATATTCACAAACCATGGACAAAAAACGCAACTTTCAACAGTTGTACAAGTCAGAGGTAAAACACACTGCCTGGAAGAGGTACCGCCCACTGGGGGAAAGGATGACAAAACTGAACCACATAATTATACAGTAGATCAATACCTCTTTCTTTTGTTGCGGCAAAAGTATTCATACCCTTACAATGGTGTCCCACTTTGTGAATGATTTTTTTTTCCCTCCAAAATCTGAGTAGTGAAACTGAAGTCTTCTAAAGGTAAGATATGGTATAGAAAATGTCAGCACAATCTAAAGAGAAATAAGTATTGCATAAGTTCTTAGATCCAAGAGCTCTATATTGTACATTCTGTATATTTATACAAATATATGTATACAGTATATATGAACTATACTCATAACTTTACTGCAATTACTGCTGCAAATCTTTTGGGGTAAATGTCTACAAACCTTGCACTTCAGTTTGGTACAGTACAACTATCCATAGAATTTTGTCCATAAAATAATTTTTGACCATTGTTTTTGGCCAATTTGCTCAAGCTCTCTCAAGTTGCTTAGGTATCACATATGGACAGTTATTTTAAAGTCTTTCCACAGATTCTCAAAAGGATTCAAGTCAAAACTTTGACTGGACTGGTCAAGGGCATTCATTTTCTTAATCCCAAGCCACCCAAAGTGTAGCTTTGACTTTACAGTATGTGTTGGATCATTGTCATGATGAAAGGTGAATTTTTGTCCAAGTTTTAATTCTTTAGCAGACCGAAACATGTTTTTTTTCTAGTATTTGTCTGTACTTTGCTCCATGCGTTTTTCCTTCAATCCTAACAAGCTTCCCAGTCCCTGAGAAGAAGGCTCCTTACAGCATGATTCTGCCACCACTATGTTTGCCTCTAGGGATAGTGTTGGCTAGGAGATGTGCTGTGTTGTGTTACAAACTCCAGGTGGGACATGAGATGGGTTTCCAATCTGCCATACAGGCCAGGCCTGTACTTTTTCAAGTACATTTTTTCTATCTCAGCCATTGAACTGTATCTCTTTTGACGTTACTGGTCTCACAGTAGCATACCTGTTGAGGTTTCTCCTTATCTGGCTGTTCAGTTTAGAGGAATGGGCTGATCTAAGCAGTGACTGTGGTCTGATGCACCTTCCATGTCTTGATGATTGAGTAGGATGTGTTCACAGGGATATTCAGAGACTTTGATAATTTTGTACCAATCTCTAGATCTATGCTTTTTAATTATTTTACCCCTGCCTTGCTTTGAAAGCTCTTCACTGTTGAGTCTTTGCTTAAAATTCTCTACCAGAACCAGGAACCTCACAGAGACATGCCTTTATTTGGAAATCATCAATACCACTATTATTATACACAGACAGAGGCCGCTGAGCTAATTCTATTGCTCATTAAGGTAATTTTGTGCACCAAAATTATTTAGGTTTTCAACAGAAAATGGTTTGATTACTTATGCATTCATGAATTTTACTTTTTATTTCACATTATTTATGTATTTCTTTATATGTACTGTGATATGTTATGATATGTACTTTGCTTTGAATATATACAGTAGGTTAGCGATATAACAAATACGAATTTCTACTTCAAACTGGTATGACAGCAAGCTTTAAAGCAATAAAACTGTGCAAGGGGTGCAAAGGTCTGAATACTTTTGCCAGAAACTGTACGTTAACACTGGAATTATTCTACATTTATGAATGCTTAGACCATCTGACCCATGCCCTATACTGTATGTAGACAGAACTTGGGTGATCCCTGTATGTTAATGGGAATATTGGTATAGACATTTCCTTTCCAATGGCAATACATTATAAAGTATACTTAAACAGGTAAAATAAATGTAATAAAAGTCACACAATCATATTCATAAGAATCAAAGTACTGTAGGTAATTAAAAAACATCTAAGTCCACACACATCTTTTGCCTGTTTTGTAAGAGGAAATAATTAGAGCTGTATAAACAATCAAATTATATAGAAAGTCTTGTCTTAATATTTCACAGCTTTTATATCATTCTGCATTTAAATCCAAAATGAAATGTAATTCACTGTCATTTTTAGATTTCCATCACTGAATTGGTTGCTAAGTACATATATTTTACTATACAATTTGATGTTTTCATTATCGAGAGGTTGTTTTGTGAAAGTAAATCTTTAAAGAAAGCCTCAAAATGTCATTGAAACAGATACCTGTTCCTGAATGATTACCTGAAAACCAAAATCTAATTAGATAGGTCATATTTCTTCTGCTTATATAATAACAAACAAGTAGGTGTTGCTATTTAATGGGTGGTGCATTGCATTATGAGGCCCATTTGATACTGAAGATCACAGAATAACAAACATATACAAAGCAAATGAGGACCTCCAAAACTCTTTCATTTCCTTTTCTAGAATGTGTCACATATTTACAACTCAGTTAAAGGTGGAATTTTCAATATAGACCTTGACCCCTAACTCAACAGATAAAATGTACCAAATCCTGTTAAGCTCCCACTGTCTTCCTTAGTCATACAGTATATCAATACATCAGGGACTTGGTTTAGGGAATGGTTGGTGCTTTCAGAATCCCAACATCACAGAACTGCTCTCTATGCCATAAATTATTTTCAAGGACAGATTCTTGAAGAATAACTCTCTTATATCTAGAATATTTGACACTGCAATTCGCATAATCACTATGTCAGGTCATGCACTCGTCAGGTTTAAAAATTTCAGTCAACCAACAATATTCCGCGTAAATCCACACAGTGGTGTTTTAATACATCTCCTTTAAAATATAATGATTTTAATATTCTTTCAGGAAAATTGGGAATCTTTCCAGATAAAGTTAAACTAGCAACATTAAGATAAAAATTAGAAATTAAACTAGTTGTAAATCAGTTTAAAAAGAAAGATGGAGAAAGCCACCAATCCACTTTATTTCTGTAGTGTTTTTAGATAACACAACATGTAATTGTTTCTACTGATCTACCTCCATTAATGAACTTCACACTCATTCTGTTTTATTAAAATGGAATAATGAATAATTATTTGCTAAGTACCGTCCCACATCGCTTTTAAATGGAGATTTAAAGATGATCTGCAAAGCCCTGGAAGCACATGTGAAATCAGTTTCAGTACTAGTTCATGGAGGTCAAATTGTCTTTGTTAAAGGTAGACATGCACTTGACAATACTAGAGATATTGGAACTGTTCTAAAAATGGCCTTGTAGTATTTGATTCATACAATACTTAATAATTACAAACATCAAAGAGTAGGACACTAAAGAGTAGTGTATGCAGGTTTTACATGTCAGTGTAACCACAAGGAATAATAATATCCTATTTTTTTCAGATAGCTGCAGAAAAGTTATATCAAATGATCTGCATACTAAAATGTCACTACAGATATTTAACCTTCCAGGCTCCTTCCAGTAATGTACTGTACTTTCTCAATACATAGGATGCAATGTTTACTTCTGGAATTGTTACAGCATAGTCAAAAACTGTCAGGTATTTCAACCGTGGGGTGTCTCTGTGTATGTTTTTCTCTTACTGCAGATAAATAAGCAGACACTGGCAAGTACATTTAGTTTAACAAGTACAGTATTGTTTATTAAACAAGGTCAAAGCCGTGATAAGATACAGATAAGCTCTAAAAAGAATAACATTTGTTGCAGTTCAATTTATTCTTTTCACAAAATCCTTTAATCTATGTACAATCTATACAGGATGTTCAAGAATAATACATAACCCTGAATGAAGGAGGTATATTTTATAGGTATCTCTGGAACACCCTGAATGCAATTCATGAGATAAAGTATTAAATTAACTGAATTAATTTGTTTGTTCAACACTTTAGTAAGATAAAACAAACTTTTTCTACAAATCAGAATAGTCAAAGCATCAAAATAGGTAAAATTATCCATTTTAAAAGCACAATATAAAGGCTGTAGGTTATGCAAACCAACAAGAATTTAAAAGACATGAGACTTTTCAAAGTATATGATTACTTTGAAAAGTAGTGCTGAAGACGCAGATGATATTCCTGCTATCTGTCACGGATCGCACACAAACGCAAGTGCTCCTGCATTCTCACGAGCACTACTCTTCGTAAACGCTCACGCACCAATTAACACCGCACTCGTCCTTATTTAAACCCTTACTCTCCTCTTGGACCTCGGTTTCCTTACCGAGCTGCTCTACAACTGCCTTCTCCTGAAGACAACCTTTTTCTTGTTAGTGTCCTTACCGCTTTTTGACCCCCTGCTACCCCACTCGACCTCTCGTTTTCTTCCCGAATCCCTTTCCACCACTTGACCCGACTCCACCGGAGACAGCTGCACATTGGGTCCATTTACTCCTGCCTGCTGCAGTGTGACAGAATGGTGAGCCACAAGATGGACCTTTAACAATTCTTCGGCTTTGCTCGCCCAACACTCCCAGGCTTTGGATCAACTCAACGCATTGGTACAACAACTGGTCAGCTATATCTCCGGGTCTGCTCCTCAGCCCTCAAGTTTCCCCATCACCGCCCACCACCATGCCAGCTCCTATGCCTACTGCCTCACCTAGTCCGCTGCCTCCTCCCACTCTGGAGAAGTTTGATGGCAATCCACTTAAGTGCCAGGCTTTCCTAACTCAGCGCTGGCTGTCCTATAATCTACGCCCTGACTGCTTTCCCACAGACCAGAAGATTGCCTTCATGGTCTCTTACCTCGCAGGCTGGGTTTTGGATTGGGCCTGCGGGTCTTCTCGCCAGGAATGGTCCTGAAGCCTCCAATCTCTCCCAGTTCCAGGCTCTCCGTCTTCGGACAGGTTCAGTCCCGGTACCTCGCTACCTCACGTCTTACCGCACTTTCTCAAGGAAGACGTCCTCTGCAGGAACGTGTGACCAACTTGAAAAAAAATGGCCTCCCAGATTTCCTGGAATGAGGAGGCTCCGATTCATCAATTCCATGGGGGGTTGTCTGAGAAACTTAAGGACCACCTTGCCCTCCTGCCTTTTAACGCTCCCACTCTGGAGGCTTTTATCTTGTTCGTTATTGAAATCGACATTCACCTTGCAAGAGCGTGGGGCCGAACGCCTTCGCCATCCTGCCCCCACCAGCCGTTCCCCCGTCTCCACCCCGGCTTCTCTTATTCACCTGAACAGTCTCGTTTCATACTTCCCGGATTTAATTTTTCATATCTATACTATTAAAGTTCCTTCAGAGTTTCTCATACTTTCTGTGAAAACTAATCTCTAAGGACGTGTGTCCTTGCCAGGAATACATTAGCGATTAAGGTATAAAAGCACGTGTGTGTATATATATACCGACATATATTAGCACCATATTAGATTTATACCATTTGAATGAAACATTTTATAGATTCATTGATATCTATAAAAAACGTGTACATATAATTTTATTTTGATTCCTTGAAAATGGAATTATTGAAATTCCAGAAATTGTTTGTCACATTTTTCTTTTAGCAGCATAGTTGGAGGATTAATAATTTAATATTTTACTACTCTATTCAACTGCCTTTCTTTTAAACAAGAAAATAGGATGACAGTATATTTATGTGGGTGACATTACGGTATATGTGAAAGGAGGCACATTCTGTAAACTACAGTCCCTGATTCAAAATTTAAAGGAAACATCTTCTCCAGTCAGTTTGGAGTTTGCTCCAGTCTGAAATTTCATTACACATTTATGAAAGTCATAGGGAAATATTAAGTATATGCTGTACATGAAATGTTCGTGAGTATGATTGAGCTGTAGAAAATGGTTTCCTTGTTTTCTGATAATCCCTCATGGGGAATGTCAAAATGTTTTGCAGTATTTCTGTGGCACTGAAAGATTTTTGCTATCTTACATGAAAGGAAGAAGCACTATTCACGTTCTTGTACTGTATTATTCAATTTAAAACAAAACCCCGTGTTTGTGTTGGTGAGAATGTAGTTTATTCAACAAATGTCTGATTGAAACTGGATTTTTATATTTTAACTGCCATTAGCATGTTTTTTATCCTTGATATGTTTTATCGTGTCATTTTTGTTAGTTTTATTCTGTTAATTACTGAATTAATTCATTGTGTGTTTAGTCAAATACCTTAGATTTGAGTTTTACATTTTTTAAAATTTAAAAAACAGGATTTTTCTCTCACCCACATAACTCTCATAATGCAAATGCAGTGCATAATCCTCAGCTGTGGCATAGGGCACATGTTTGAAGCAGCTAGCTTGGTGCTCAACCTTTAGAAAGTAGGACATCTGACTGTCATTCAAAACTACAGGAACCTTATTTAAGATACACAGTAGATGAGGTGAAACATTAAAATAATCTTGTCTGCCCTAATAAAGTACAGTATCCAAGTTGTGAAATGTGATGGCTTGATCCACAATCATAGATATTGTGAAAATAAGACAAATTAAATAGTATTTTGTATAGTCTATCAATTTCTGTGTTCTTAAGAAACAATAAAACGTCTCCGCCAAAATCAGGGCTTCGTAAATAACAATAATAATAATAATAATCATAATAATAAAAATAATAATAAACTTTATTTTATATAGCGCCTTTAAAGGTGGCTTCTCAAAGCGCTTTACAGGATGACAATAACAATAAATAAGAAGATTTCACAAGATAGGACACAATTATAATTACAACAATACAACAATAACAATAGAGGAGACCGTGGAAGGTGGTATTAAGAAGAGCAGAGGGGTGAAGAATGGAAACAGTTAAGTAAAGGCTTTTCTGAAGAAGAAGGTTTTGAGTCTGGATTTGAAGGAGTTTAGAGAAGGTGACTCTCTAATATCCTTGGGCAAAGAGTTCCAGAGCTTGGGGGCATAGCAGGAGAAGGCCCTGTCGCCCATACAATGTAGACTGGCTTGGGGGACAGTAAGGAGGCAGAATTTGAAGAGCGGAGGTTGCGAGGTGGGGAGTAGGGCGATAAAAGTTCAGACAGGTATTGAGGTGCCAAGCCATGTAAAGCCTTATAGGTGAGCATGAGGATTTTAAAGTCTACGCGGAATGTGACCGGAAGCCAGTGCAAGGACTCCAGGATAGGAGTAATGTGAACATTTGCACTAGACCTGGTCAGGATTCTGGCTGCTGAATTTTGGACATACTGCAGCTTGTTCAGAGTAGATTTAGATACCCCAGGGAGTAGAGCATTGCAGTAGTCAATTCGAGAGAATACAAATATGTTGATCAGCTTTTCAGCTACAGTTAATGATAGCATAGGGCGTAGTCTTGCGATATTTCTAAGGTGAAAAAAAGATTTATTAGACACCCCTTCAATTTTAGAATGCTGGCTGAAAATCAAAAGATAGATGATGTGTTCTAGCATCTGTCCTGATTACTGACAATCTCTTTTGTCCAAATCCAAAATAAATTCCCACTCTTCACTAAAGGATGTATTTTCATAGGATGTGATATACTGTACATCTGCATCTAGTTGACCTGTAAAACTGGAACACCCACAGAATACTGAAAGTAGCTCTGTTGTGATTTAAAGCCCGTTACACAAGCTGCAAAATGTCTTCAACAGGAAGTGACATCTATACCACATAGTTTTGAAATCCTGCCTTTCCAACCCAATCCTGTATCATTCAGCTAGCAACTAGTGTCAGGGAACCAGCAGGTCCTTTTCCCGAGGAACCTGTGCGTAGCCATGAATTCTGCGGAATGCAGAGGCGAACAATCCAAAATTGTAATCCAGAAGCAAGGTCGATAGGAGAAGCTAGAGATCAGTTAACCAGAAAGAGCCGAAACAAACCGAGAAGACAATCCAAAAGGCGAAATCCAAGGGAGAAGATCGAAAAGGGAAAAGGTAAGTCCAAAAACCGGGAAATCCGACAAGACACAAAACCCGCATTAGAAAACTCTAAAGGAGGCTTTTCAGTAGTGAGCATGGTTTGGTGCGTTAGGGAACTTTAAATACTGAAGAGGAACGTGGTTCGATAATTGGTTCGCGAGTGAGAATCTGTGGAATCTGGTGCCTGTAAGAATGTAATGGGTTCAGTTAGGAATGAGAGCGTGAAACAGTGGGTTTGGGAATGTAATGGCGTTTGCATGGGAGAGAGCAGGGAGTGACAACCAGACCTTCAGTTAAGGTGATACCAAAGGAAACATTGTGTAGGAAGCATGTTCCCCTGGTTCCATCAATTTTCACTAGGACGGAGAGCTAGGGATTGTTCTGGCCTGGAAAGATGAGGAAAGCTGTCCTCATGCTGGTCACTCTCATCCTGCGTGTCCAGCTACTGACAGAATCTCTTTATGTGAAGATATCAGCTAATCAGATATAAAAATGCTGGAAATGACCTAAAGAGGAAGTGCTCTCACAGATCAGAATGTCAACAGCAAATAAGCTAAGTGTACCTTCCAGACAAGAAAAGATACAACCTGGACCAGAAAGAACAGGACAAATGAACATGTCCTGATAAATATTTGTGTACATCACTAGATGTAATATTAAATCTAAATATCATATAACAACCCATTAACTCTCACAAGTCATTCTTTTAAATCACTTTTAAACCATCTTAAATCTCAGTTTTATACTCTATCATTTGAATCTTTGTACATAGAGTACCCGTGTCTATTGTTTTGTTGGTTTATTGTTTTAGATGATGAATCATGAAAAGCAAACTATAAAAATAAAAATGATTAACACCATGTCTGCCCTTGCCAGACAGTCTGCATATGGCAAATAAAACCACAAAATCCCTTAATTTCAACTGCACTGCACGTTTTGGGTAAAAGTTTTTTAGAACTCCTGGGGCTTTTATCATAAGTTGGACTTGTGCCGTGTTTCATTCTGATGGAGTTGTAACAGCTGTCGAATGTGGTGTCAAGAGCATTAGGATCTGAAGATACAGTGTCAGGGTTTGACAAGCTGACAAGCTGTGAGCGGGTCAGATGAGTTCTGAATATTTAAGTCAAATAAGGTCTTAACAGGAACATGCTGGAAAATATGTTTTAGAGTACACCATACTTTTCCTGATTTCAAGATTCCTGATGCTCTTTTCAGAATGAACAGGATACTTGGATGTCACAGTAATACCCTCTACATCCAGACTCCACATCCTGTTTTAGAGTTGGGGGTCTTTGGGTGTTTTAATGTGGAAAAGTTAGGAATCCCAATCTGCTAAATCATAACTGAAACTGGAGAAAGGGAATAACTGCAAATGCTACCCTTATGTACTGAGGGATATATTGCAACAAGGCCATTTTGTTTTTAATGAATACCTTACTAATTCGACAATTGTCTGTCTGGCATATTAAGGCAAATGATTGGAACATAATCCTAAAACACCCCAGGCTTAATGAGGCAGATACCTGTAGATAGGTGTCTATCTGGTCTGTCAGTGCTTGTGAGCAAACCAAGAGTAGAAGAAAGCGAAAAAGATTAAAGACGTCTGGGATTGAATAAAGAATAACTGGGAGGGTGAGTTCATTTGAAGTGAAGAGAAGGTAACTGAAACAAAGAAAAGAAAGTAACTGAAGAGAAATATGCTCTCAGATTGCTCACTGTTTCCCTCTCCTTCACTATGTGTCTATTTAAGTGTTGTTTGCATATTTCTGAGCTACTGTATGAGCACAGCTGTAGTATAGGAAATAAGCCTTGTTTGCTTCGTTACTCTCTGTCCGATCCCTGATTGTTAAAGAGCTCATTCTGTAGATATCTGGTGAAAATCATCTTTTTTTCTGCAGGTAAATTTCTTCCAGTGCCAAAGTATTTAATCCATAAATGGCAAAGTTAAATCACTGCCAATATGGAGTACATCCAGTGCCTGTAGACTGTACCTTTAACAGTCCCTTTTGCTAGCAGCCATATCACCCTACAAATCACAACTGGCAACCCCCTGAAGCTCAGCAGGTGTGAGCCTGGCCAGTACCTGGATGGGAGACCTCCCAGGAAAAACTAAGGATGCTGCTGGAAGACGTGTTTGTAGGGCCAGTAGGGGGAGCTCACCCTGCGGTCTGCGTGGGTCCTAATGCCCCAATAAAGTGATAGGGACACTATACTGTAAAATGGTGCATTCCTTCAGATGTGACATAAAACCGAGGTTCTGACTCTCTGTGCTCATTAAAAATCACACAGAGGAAAGGTGTTTCCCTGGCGTCCTGGCCAGATTTCCTGTTGGCCTTTACCAATCATAGCCTGTAAAGTGCATTGTGCAGAGTGTCCAGAAAAGTGCTAAATAAGTGTAAGGAATTATTATTTTTATTATAAACAGTAAGAGGAGTATTATAAAAATATAACATCCTACAAGGATAAAATGTTGTTTTTACTTTCAGTCATAATGGCTACTATTTTGTTTTCCAGGTGACAGCCCGAGCTGTAGATATTTAGAATTTGTTTAATATTTTTCACAGGGCACTGTTATTCAGTGCCACACTCAGGTGCCAGGCATAACAAGATATCAAGTGATAAATGGTAACCATGCACAATCTCACGGGAAGTAAACATGTCAAATGCTCTGAGCTAATTATCTTAGCAAGCCTGCAACATCCTTCTCCATCCTGCTCCACTGCTTCCTTTGTAGTCTGAGACAATCATATTCATTATGGCATTCTGGCAAACCAGAAATAAAGAAGCAAAACGCTGCACAGCACACTATGCTTTGATGACATTTACAGCTCATATGTTATAGGACTCATGTTTGTCTTTCAGTGTTTACACTGCATTACAAAAAGGGTGAGACTTGTAGAAAAGGTACAGATTTCAGCCTGGAGAAATTGAGGTGTTTTTTTTCTTAAATGTCTTTCTAACTACCACCCACACACAGACCTCAAGTTCTTCTGCTACGTGTTCATTATCTTTGATCAATTTGGCCACCTCGGGAGTGTGCAATTGTGTTCAGGTTGCAAAAATCTTTCACATAAATCCATCCATTTCCTAATTGCTTTATCCAACACAGGGTGGTGGGGGAGCCGGAGCCTATCTGGGTAAGCAGCTGGTACAAAGCAGAATACACCCTGGACTAGGTGCCAGTCCATCATAGGGTACACACGGACACAGACACACTCGTTCCAGGGCCATTTTTTTTAGAAGCCAAAGCTTGCACTGTGTCAGTACAGTATGTCAAAAAATATTAGCATTACATAATGGCTTTCTTAGATTTGTAGCACAAAAAATGCCAAATGTACTGTACATTTCTCTTCGTTGGCGAAAGTGACTTTTGAAAATGAATGTAAATGAATTACACATTGGGATGTACATTAAGGCACTGCTTGATAATATCAATTATGTCATTGATTGCTGGTGATGCTTGGCGTCAAACTACTGGCTGTGACAAAAGGAAATATCTACTAAAAGAATGGCATTGAATCAAGTTGGAACAAAAGTCAGAATCGCATGGAGTATAGTATGTTATGTCCTATTCAAGCTAGTCCTCCTGCACGTAGAAACCCCACTGATCATTTCATTCATTTTCTTCTCATACACGATCGAAGGCAGTAACCAAAGCTAGTTTTATGGAAGAAAATAACAGCGATGTTACACAGAATTTGTTTCTCTAATAGAACCTGGTATGTTGAATTAAAAAAACACAGTGAGGATTTTTTTTTAAAGGGAGGTTTATTCTGGGCTGTTGACTCAGTCTTTAGTGAGCAGAAAGCAGAATCTTTTTCCTGTAGATAAAATGGTCAACTGCACAATTTAAAAAGATGGTTCCCCTTTCGTTCTGTTTCTTTCACTACTGCAGGTTCTGTTCAAGGTTTCTGGTGGTGTCACACTTATCCATGTGCTCACTTAAAAGGATGTATTTGGTGAACCTGTGAGCATTTGTTCTCTGCATTATTTGCTTTATACAGTATAAGCATCTAGTTCATTTATAAACAAATCTGGCTTCACCCGAATATCCCATTGCTTCCCATACTTTTTAGAATAATAACTATATTTCTTGCAATTCAGCCCAGAAGCTGCTGGAAGCCTGTATTCTAATTGGTGTGGTCTATTAGCTGATCTAATATCCAGACTGGTCACTTTGATCAACAGAAACGTTGAAAGGAGGCTACTGTCTTTAGTGCGAGTTAGTAAATCTTTCAACACAAACACTGCAAAACCCTCCGATTTTGCAATCCATCTGTTTTTGTACTTCACATAGCAATGTGAAACAGCAGAAGTTCTGCTTTAAATAAATTATGATCCAAAAGTTAGTATCCTAGGGCTAAGCAAGAGGAGCTTTGTACTATGACTGCAGGAAGTCATTAGCAACTCAAAGCAGTGACTTATTACTACAGGGGATGTAGATTGTCTCACCTCCAGATTTTGAACTCCTAAAGCTTCAGTCAAAGTGACTCTCATACCGAAAATTTGTGAAATCTTAAATGTAACTTGTGGTATAAGGTATACAGTTTACTCCATCAAATATAGACAACATATGAGTTTTCTTGCATCTGTATTGTTGTTAGTGTTATTGCATCCAGAAATCACATTGTGTATGAACACCATTTACACATAAATCCCATGGGTGTCAATGAGAGTTACCTTGTCTTCGCAGCTTTTAACTGTATTTGTGTATCTCATCTTTCTATTACTAAGGCCCAGAATAATTCATAGTTAAATTAAAAAGATTAGTGTGGTTTTCTGTCCAAAACCACAACAAACCAGTCTAATAATGGATAGACACTAGATTGGAATATCTGATACTAGATACTAACTAGCCAGCAGATAACAAGTTGATTTTTTTTTCATTAGATGCACTCTATTAGAGGACTTAAACAAAATATTTGATTTTTTTTTTTACTGGAGACAAGGTAGAGTAACCCTTGAATTTCACAGGGCCTTACCCAAAACCAGTAAAATTCAGTATTAATAAACTATACTTATTAGAATATTGTACATAATGATGTAGAAAGGCAGTTACTATACTATAGTAGTGTATTATAATTACTGTAGCATGTAGTATAGTTATGTATGCTGAAGGCAGGTGAGATGGCCCCATAGCCTCACAGGGTCTTTCTCAGCATTCTTACACACTTCTCTCATGTCATATACTGTATATGTTGCTAATGACTTTTGTCAGTCCTGAAGAAGTGGAGAAGTGTCAGACAACCGAGACCTTGTTAAAAATGAGAACCAATGCAAAAATGTAGTTCAGTTATCTAGCTTTGTGTAACAAGTCACATTTTGGAATGAAAAGTAAAAGACAAACTTGAAGAATATCTTTTTTGTAACTATACTAGTAGGGATGGTCAGAAGGGATTCTGCAGAGGTCTAACACTTTTGATAAATCTCTCATATATTTTCCTATGAGGAACCTATTGATATATTTGATAAGTATGTGGATTATGACTACCTGAATATTTCGAAATATTGACTAGGAGTCATACTGTAAATGATCAATAATTTAACTACAAATTCGATTTTTTAGTCACTTCTTTCAGCATCCAATTATAGTGCAAAAGGCATGCTTAGACACACAGAAGAGTTTGCAAAGTAAATCAAGACAGTTTGTGCTCTAGACAGCAATCTGTAACAACACATACAATTTTAATTGTCAGGAAACCCTAGAGGACAGAAAACACACTCATTCAAGGGATGAGTCCATCCATTATCTGATTTGCTTTATCCAATACAGGGTCGCATGGGAAGCCAGAGTCTATCCCAGAAGGAAATGGAATACACCCGGGATAGGAAAGGCGATCACAGGGGAGGCTCAGACATAAAACACACACACTCACACCAGGGCCAATTACATTCTTTGAACAGTGACAGGAAATCACAGAACCCAGAGGAAACTCACAAAAACACTGGGAGGACATCTATGCAGGAAACACCCTAGGTCCCCAGCACTTTGAGGCAGCAGTGCTAATCACTGCTAATGCTGCCCGCTATTAAAACTGAAGTAGCTAAATCAGAAAGTTATCTAACACTGTTGCATTATGTTTTAGGAGAGACTTGGTTGCTCACTGTTTTTTTTTAAATCGCAGGGAATATGTGAAGTTGAATCATCTAGCTACTTTAAAAAGTTCTTCAAGCAGAGGCATGGACCAGAAAAGAAATCTGATAAGGACAAATGTTACACAGAGAATTATTCATGCTAGAAATATATGAAATGCGTTCTGTGGAAATAAATATGTTTGGATCACAATTCAGCTGGAGGTTATGATACTTTCACTTCCAAGGTGACTTTAAAACTCTTTTGTTCCTCTAAAGCAAAACTTGTTGCCAGTATCTTCAAAACAGTCTTTGCAAAAGATGAAAGACTTGAACCTTGCAAAAGACAAGACAATCCTGGTAATGTTTTTTTTTTTAAAGATTCTAGACAATAGGAATTTTAAGTAGATATTATCTTTGACCTTTAAAGTTTTTTCTTTAAACGAAAATGTAGTACATCTTTTGTGTCTCAGGAAGAAAACTCTTCAGAAAAGTTCTTAAGTGGTGAATGGAATTTTTTTCTCTCTCTTTTTTGGCAAATGCATTCCTTTTGAAATATTTTTATAGATTATGTGTATAAGGAATCAGAATACAGCAATCACAGATGAGAACAAAACAAGCTGCCTCCCTCCTCACAATCCCCACCTATAACTGGAAGCCACTCTTCAGAAAAGACTGGTTTCAGGTTTTACTCCAGTCCGGGTTTTACTCTGCTGGAAGTTCGGATCAATCAGTGGGCATTTGTCTCTTCACTGTTCCCTGAGCCATAGGTCGTCTGGAGATATACCCCAAGAGTGCTGAACAAGGTTCATGTCTGGCAAGTGAGGCATCCACAGCATGACTGTCACATTCTCATCTTGCAACGAAGACTGATCCAGTCCGGGTTTTACTCTCACAGTCCGGATCCCTTGGAAGTCTGATCCAGTCCGGGTTTACTCTCACTGTCCGGATCCTTTGGAAGTCTGATCCAGAAAAGAAGACTTTATCAGGCAGCCCATAATTACATTAATGACAGGAACAGAAAACAAATGACATACTGTATGTACATATAAAAACTAAAATAATTATTTAATTTACATAATTTTTGACTCCCGCTCTGTCTGTATCTTGGCACCACCAACTTCCAGAAATAAAATGTCCAACAACAAAAAAGTACTTTGACGCCAGTGGAGTGTATGGGAGACCATAAAACACAGTGCGGCACTAGTACCTGTTAACCATATCCCTAATTTTGCAAAATAGTTTCAAAGTTGAATCATTGTTCCATGAATGGAACTATAGTGAAGAGTCAATCTCACTAGCTCTAGAATTTCGGACAAAGAGGAACATACTTCCTACCAAAACAAGAAGGATGCAATAACATGATGTATAATTTGGGACATCAGATAGACGGATTAGAAAATCTTTCACATGGAATTTTAATTTAATGATAAGTGTGTAGTGAAGGTAAGTGTCTTATAAACCTGATAAAAATATAGCAATAGCTTTTTAACTGACATATTCGCTTTCCGTGTACCAAACTGTATCAGGCTCTTCAAATGATAGCTATAAAGATCCTCAGTACTTCAGTGTCTTCCATCGCTTTCTTAAACACATCCTGTACTGTACCGGACATATCTCCAATTGTCCGAGAGACAAACACTATTGAAAATGCCAAAAGTAGAAACTTGCCACATGAATTAAGAGAGAGATCTGTTTTAATGAAGACTGTAAAAAGGTTGATCAGCTGACCAGTATTTGAGCAACTGTTATAAAAACACTGACTGAAGTGTCTCTTATGTATATCCAAGAATCAGTCTTAAGAACTCCATGATGGAATTGAGGTAATATCTTAGGTGATTAAAAGGATACATCAGCAAGAGTGAATTCAACAGTATATTCTATCATGAATCTTGTTAAATATTCTACCACAATATGTACAACATCTACTGCAGGTACAGCGTAACATTTAGTACAGAAGCAAAATTTCTGTTAAAAAACTCAAGTTATATGACAATATATAATTTATTGTAACTGAGTAACTTTTAAAAAATCTACTCCAACTTTGCTCTTTTATTTCATTATGGCCTAGATCCCTGTATGTTCTATTATATCCATTCTAAATTCTACTGACATTTCATATTGGCCAAAATCAGAGACCTGTCATTTCATCTTTCACAGTGTGTACTTCAAGTGTCAACAGCAGCAGTGATGAAATCTGAGACCAAAGATTTATTTTTGGTCAATGTTTTTCTTCCTAGCTGTCTCAAATGATATAAAAAACTAATAAACTAGAACAACTGCTGCTTTCAAATCTGTATTTGTATACTTCTGTCTCATATTATTACAGTATACTGTATGTGTGGTTTGCGCAATGAACTCTCTGATAGAAGAGTAATATATTGAGTTGGAATCCAGTCTCTTATACTCACGGAGATAGTACTGTATGTGAGCCACTTTACCAGACAGTATCTATCAATCCCTAAATTAGAGTATATCAAATTGCAGTTCAACACTGTCACTGCCATCAAAAATGAGGAAAGCAGAGACAACAGAACTGGAGCCCTATACCCATTCAGGTGGCCCCTAAACGTTTAGAATAATGCACAATTACCATAAAAGTTACATACAGTACAGTATCACTTCAAGTGAATTCACAAAGTTACTGGGAAGCTGACAACTTTTTTGTAACAGGTGCATTGATATGTCAAGGGTAAATTCATAATGCTGGCTAACATTTGTCATAAACAGAGATGTTCATCAGAGGGGTCTAGACACAACTAATATACACGGCCACAGATGAAAACAATACAAGCTGAATGGCTGCAATGCTTTGTTCATGCCCAAATGCACATTTTGTCCTGCGGAATTTTGTCTCAGTCCCCTACTTCTACCTACAGTAGATGGGCATTTGTCTCCACTGGTCCCTAAGCCCTAGGTCGTCTGGAGATCACCCCACAAATGGTGAATGAGGCTCATGTCTGAAAGGTGAGGCATCCACAGCATGACTGTCACATTCTCATCTTGCAATAAAGCCAATGTGGCACTTGCAGCATGAGGATATGTGTTGTCCTACTGGAATGTTGGAATATCAGGATGAGCCCACAGGAGGGACAGCAAAAGAGACCCAAAGACATGATCAATGCAGTCAAGCTGCAATCACTTTAAGTGGAGTTCTCTAGCAGCTAGCCAGACCAATCTATCTTTCTTGTTATTTTTGATTTTGTAGAAATCTGACTGATCACTGTCATTGCTCCTGATATGGCTGGAGGGAATTTTAAACAGACATCTGCTGTTGTACAGTATGTGACACCTTAGCTGAAGAGTGTGACAACATCAGCAAGAATAGCCACTGGACCAAAGTGGGATGCAGACTCTTAAACTTCATTCATGGCAATAACACAGCTGCACTCGGACTGTAAAACCCTCTGTAACACTATTGCAATTCAGGGCACTGTGCAAAATACACCTTGTACGCATCTCTTTCAGTGTTCCCCGGAAATGGCCATTTCCTTTACAATGAAACTCTTGCAAACTGCATATTGCAATTGCATCCCAATCTTCTGAAAATCATACTCTTTTCACATTAAGCTAACAGATACAGTGCCCCTCTGAAACTACTGGTCAAAGTTTGTCAACGTCAAAACCTGTTATTTTTGTCTTACAGTCGAGCAATTTGTATTTGTGATTAATATGAATGACAAATACAACATAATATTCCTTTAGAATTAGGTTAAATTCATGCATACTCTTCACTAGATTAGAACAGAACATACTACACACACAACCTTGTGATTTCAATTGACTATAAATCCAGGGACATATTCCCTTTAAGTAAATTTCAGAGTGTAAAGGTCAGTATGTGGTTCCATAACCCTTTGCGGCAATAACCTCACAAAGCCCATGACCCATTGAGCTCAACCAACTCATCTGTAATCGTTTGAAATGCTTTGCTCCAGCCATTTTGTGGTCTTTTTTATTCTTGGGCTGTTCTGACTTCAATTTCTTCTTCAGCATATAAAATACATGCTCAATTGGATTTAGACAAAATGTTTCATTAAGCTCTAGAATTCATTCTGCTGCTGCCATTATTGGTTAAATCACCAATAAAGACGAGTGGCCCAGTGGTAGAAGCAACCATGCATTCCCAGGCCATTATGTTATCTGTACTGTGTTTCAGAATTTCTCGTGAGTTACACAGATGAGCCAGGGGTGTTTTGGAGCAAAGGTTTATGGACAGAGGAGACCCAGAAAGGAGACCCTATGCCAAAGGGACTGAAAAATTAAACTACAGAGAAAGACAGGAACTGGAGATACTCCAAAGAGCACCACCTCATCTATGAAACATCTCCTGGCCTGGGCAGGCTGCACTTTGCTACTGGGTTACTCATGTTTATTCATGACTAGAGGTCACAAAGCCACAATACAGTACATACTTGGTCCTTTTCAGGCAGAGCAAATGTCTCTCACCTCCAAAGTGACAGGGCCATGCTGGTATTTTTTAATCCTAACGCTACTCTCCAGAATACAGAGTTTGGAATATTAAAGCTTTTAAACTCACCCGTCAATTTTCAAACCACTTCATTCGATTCAGGGGAACAAGAGCCTTGTCCAGCAAGAAAGAGCCACAAGGCAGGATACCCCCTCCCACCCCCCCAGACACCAGTCCATCTCAAAGCAGACACGCACGCACGCACGCACGCACACACACACCAGGGCCATTTTTCTCAGAAACCAATCAACCGACAGTACTGGTATGTTTATGAACTGTGGGAGGAAACTGGAGAACAAGGAGGAAACCAACATGAACACAGGGAGAACATACAAACTCCACACAGATAGCATTCCATGTATAGAACTGACCTCAGTGCTCCAGCACTCTGAGGCAGGAATGCTAACCACTTCGCCACCAAATGCTTTTAATATTATATTTAAAATTTTATAAAGAATGGTAATTTCACTTAATTGTCCATAGCAACCCCACTATCACATTGCAACAGTTCCTATAGGTATTTGCAAACACGCTGCCCATTATTCACCTGTTTACGCTATTTTACTACATACCGCCATCTCTCTTAATCATTTTTGGATTTATTTTCTGCACATTTTCATCTATGCTGGACTTCTTCTGCTCCAACTCCTTGCACTGTGCGAGGCTTGGGGAAGACAATAACTGAAGAACTGTTCTCATTTGACAGACCGAGAAAATCCCCTCGTGGCCAGGTGAAGATGAGAGCCTGCGAGGATAGCAAATGAGCGGGCAGAGTCGCCATCTTGACGAGGCTCGCAGGAAGGAGTTGGCAAGTTCCCCAACGCAGCAAGACGACACTCGCTGAGAACACAAAGTGATGCCATGTGGCCTCATCCTCTTCCCCACACCGGGTGCTCGTGGCCTCTCCATATGTTTTGTGTCTGTTTCAGAATGAGTTTCTAAGTTCAACAGCGACGACAACAGCCAAATGCAATCAACTGTCAGCTGTCAGTAATTTGTAATCATTCCTCATGTCATTTCCTCACATAAAAAAAAAATATAAATACTATATATAAATACTTGTGATATCCAAAGCCTGCTACACATTTTATGTAACTGCTTATTTTTCCAAATACTGTATTACAATTTGACTTCTCGCATGGTTCTCTTCCAAAAATCAATATTACAATCAAGAAAATGCCACCAGGTGAAGATGAACGTACTGAGGTTCTCTACGTTTTCACTGCAGCTCCTGAATTGGTAAGTAATCTCCAGCTGTGCAGAAAGTTAGCTCCAAGTGCAAGGCTGGAGATAAGCTGATTCTCAGGCTCAGCAAGCACCTGAACATTAAAACCAGACGCTTACACCAATCACTTCTATCAAACAACTCAAAAGATCCACGTGAGGCACCGTATCAGCAGTAAATTAGGTTTGCACAAAGTCATAGTCACAAATGCCACATTTTGAGATCACATCAGAAAGAACTTTTTAATTTGTGATAAAATACAGAAATAATTAAAGGGACAAACAACCACGTGACCCTATACTTATTTAAAACAAAAAATGATCAGATGTAGAAATGCAATTAGAAGCACCGATTGAGCTACCAATTACATGGTACTGTTTAAAAAACAACGGCTGGTGATCCTGCACAAAATTATTGAAGAGTTAAGACTTCAAAGTGTGCAATTCACAAACAAGTAATGAGCAGTGAGTGAAAAGGACAGTGGCATTGCAGCGCTACAATAGCTAGAAAAAACATAGATGCATTGACGCATTTTGGTTAATGCAGCAGTATACAGTATAAAACACGGGCGCCAGCCTTCGGTTCCCAGAGTCCAGATTCCAGCAGGTTTTCTTCATAAGACAGAAACCGCTCATCATCTGGAGGAAGTGATAAATTGATCCAGTTAAGGTTGAGCTGTACCTATTTATCACTTGTCCACAGCCTTCAACTCTTGACAATTTAAACAGACATAAAAAATCTGCTGGATTCTAGCCCCCAAGGGCTCTGATATAAAACATATTTAAAACTCTGTGGGAACACCTAAAACCTATGATAAATGATGATTGTGCAACACAAAGCCAACAGGAACTGAACAGAGCATTGGAAAGACCCTCGCTGCAGGCATAGACCCCTAGAATGCGCAATAATATACATGTTGCTCAATTTGCTTATTTCAGTAATTAGCACTTTCACCTCTCCCATTTAGCCTCACCTTTGATGGTTTAATATTGTTCCCAATATCAAGAACATCTATATAGCAGCAGCCATCAACCAGAGTCCATTGCTCTTGAGTTGAATTTGCACCTGGGAAGTATGTGGTAGTTCTTAATTCATTGCAATTGGAGCTTAACTACAGTACTAATTAAGTACTGTCCATTCCAGAAGTCCTAAACTGGATAATTTGCATGTAGTCTACTAGCCTTTGTATGCCTCACTTGACTCAGTGTAATTCGGCAAAATTGTTTTACTGTGCTTTGCCAACATTCCCTTCTATAAAATTTGCGTTAGTATAATATTGGATCCTTTCTGTTGCGGCAACACGAGTGCAACTGTATTGCAACGCTGTAACAGCATTTGCTACTGTAGTAACCCCACAATAACATTATGGTGGTTATAATATCTTTATCCAATGGCATTTTATATTGTTTTGACAATATCCTTAAAAGGTCTGCAAAAGTAATGTCTCAAATGAAGAACAGAAATGCTGGTCTGCCTTAGCAGGGCGTCTTCGTTTTTGGTTAGATAATCACTAACATCTACGCCCATCACAAGTTAACCTAATGTACTATAAGTACTGTAAATAGTATTAAAAATAGCTTAGGCATATTCATAAGCAATCAAATGTTTAACAATGATAATACACGGAAATTAATAAATTGTGCTTCCCAGGAAAACGACTGTATAATAAATTATGTACTAGCAATCACCAAATATAATTAAAAAATAAAAAATAATTATACTATGGTCCGACAAACTACCAAAAATATTTTATATTGATGTGGTATCTTCATACACAAATGTCACATATTAATTCTGGGTGGGATAAGAAAATTAATTTCGATGACACTCACGAAACGCGGGGTTCGAACGCTGTCCATATACAATATATGTGCACAGTATATGGTGATAGGTGTCCTCTCCTTCAGGTATTCTTTTAATAATCCAATATAAATTAAACCTATCATAAATGAGTGGAAATAATTAAATGCTAAAGCAACATTTTATAGTTATTCAGTCCGTATTAAAATACAATTATTTTCTACGTTTTTTAGCATAGAAATTATTTAGCTTAGCTATTGCAGTATCAGAGCAGATTGCTAAAGCGTTGTTGTCAGTCAGCTCATTGTAGCACCAAGGGACACAACAAAATTGCCCGTCTTTGAACTTGGTTTCTTGGGAACCACTGCTTATCCATAAAACATGCGTTACAAACGGAAATGTAATTAGTCTCACCACTAAGAACATTAAATACCGGACCAATATACGTCCTTGTCATATTACACGTCTTGAGTCTCCGATGACATTTTCTTGGTTCCATGAACCTGCTGAACAAGATCAAGTCAAAGACAAAGAACTATCTTCTCGCTTGCTGTGGAGTAACTGCAGTTTTAGTAGAGAGCCGGCAATCTGGCGGCAGCTCAATTTAATTGCAATGACAATTATAAGAGTTTATGCTGTATATAACAACAATCCTGACAAGAAGAGAAACATTGCCCATCTGCTGTTCTCAAAAAGATTAACGTTCATATATTATATACACTGAATTTCTGCTGGATACAACAAAACATATACACTTTACTTACAAATCCAGTAGCAAGCCGACGTCTACTTGTTGTACAAATATGATTCATACCTTAATAATGTTAACGTTTTATCTTTACATATTTCTTTAACACATGCCTGAGCTGCCTTTTAATTTTTGTCGCTTTTGAAAGCTTGTGGTTAGAAAACAGTACCCTGATTTAGATGATAATAATAAAGGAAAGGTTTTTTTTTAATCACGTTTTAACTGCTTTGCCTTTTCCCCCCCGATTTTATCAATATATATATTTGTACATATACAGTATATGCACTGTAAATATGTAAGTGCGGACAGTTTGAGAAAAACAATCAAAATGACAACAAGCCGCATTTTCAAGTACTTGTAAATAAACAGCTATATCGATATTAGATACCCCCTGCCTTTTTCCAGTTGTGGTTTATTCCAAAGTCAGTGTGTTAACAGCGCCTGGTCCGCATTTTCATACACCTGCGCTGCGGGAGCAGAGGCGAAGTGTTACATCCAGAAGGAATAGGGTGGACAGCCAACTGCTCTTCATTCTTGGCGTAATTTCTATACCTTGCTAAAGGTAAGCCTGAAAAAACATCTTAGGGACATTATTTTATGTTTAAGTATGCAGAAGAGGAAAAACAATTTTAAATGTTCTTTAGGTATACAGAGCGGTCTACAGCATACATTTGATTTACCTTTTATGGTTTTAAGTTGCAAAGTTTAAATCTATGTATGTTTGGAATTTTATAGTTCAATTTTTCTTTTTATATTTACCTTAGACAAACAACATGTTTTAAGATCTTTCAGATTTCTTTCTTAAAAGTTTTTTTTTCCCCTCCCAAGCCTCTTGATAAATGGGAACAATAAAAGCAAATTGAAGAGTTGAGGTGGGATAACATCAGCGGTAGAATTTAGATTTCAGGAATACAGGAGAGCACACCACAGCTACTGAGTTTATTTAAAGTGAACCAAAACATGTGTTTGTTATTTCAACATGGCAATCAAACTGCGAATTGTCTTCGATATTTTAGAAAGAGAGTGTCTTTTATATTTCTAGTCAGAGACTACAGTACGTTCCGCAACATCTATTATGGGATTCACTTCCATCAAAACCATTAAAAGGTTTTTTTTTGTCCCAAAAAACATTCTTTTTAGTTTTACTTGGATATTTGGAATGGCATTTCTATTACTATTATCTTTACTATGAGAAAGCGTAGTTTAACACCTAAAGCAGTTATACAGTACGCACGGAGCGCAAGAACAGTAAATCTCTAAATCATGCAATGATGTGTGCTGGTGAAATACAGTAGACCGCTTTAACTTTGTTTTAGATTACCTTTCTCCAACTGATTTTGTGATTATTTTATCGAGATGACAATAAAAGATAGCTGTGCCTTACTTTGGTAGAAAGATTCTACATAATCTCCATCGAGCTCTAGAAATTAATCTTTTTAACTAATAATACATTTCCTTTCGCTAGTCTGTGTGCTACGACTTTTAATGACAGAACTTCCTTATTTTATGCTCTCAGATGTATAATTTTGTTTCAGATTGAGGACTTCTTTTATTCTGATAATGAACGAAACAGACCAGTTACAATATTTCTCTGTGTAGATGAATGTCTTACTACCATTGAGATATGGTAGGAATATGTACTGTACCAACTCCTCTTAAACTGATAATCCGAGGGTTATTGCATTAAACAAGACGATGCCAAACAATAGTTTCACTTTGTGTGGTGTTTCTTTTGATTGGGGTTTGAAATAGTTGATAAGGAGAGTTAATGGGACATCCCCACAAAAGTAAGATTATCAATGTGTGCGTGTACTGTACTCCTGTATGAGGGATTGGCTGGTTTGAGTGGGTTCATTATCATTAAAAATAAAGCACATTAAAATGGACATTCTTAAGGAAATTGGTTTATGGAAGGGACCCAAAGTCTTGACATACTGTATTCTTGGATACTATAAGTTAAAAATCAAATTGACTTTTCATTTACAATAGTAGGCCTATGAGACCTGGAAATTTCAAGTGGTTTTATTGTTCTAATGGATTATGTCCAGGAGTTTTGTTTATGTGTATCCTAACCTGGTGTGGTTAATTTGTTGCTTCTAAATACCACACAAATCATCTATAAAGAGTAAAACTAAAAAGATGTCTTCAGATGGCAATATTGTTTTTAACTTTTAACTGACTGTATCTCTTGCGGACACAATAATATTCTTGCCTTAGATTGGTTTTATAGAGTTATCAAGATTCAATTCCATTGATCATGGATGTTAACAGATTTTGTACTTTTTACTCACTCAAATACAATACAATACAAAGCATTTAATGGGAAGCACAGCTTATGTTTTTAATTACTGCAAGTGCCTTGAGGTACATGTAAATTGAACTAATTGAAATTGAAATAATGTATTTAATCTTACATTAGGATAGAACTGTTTACTGTTCTTCTATGTGTTTCGGCTTTCTCATTAATTGCTGTAGTAACAGGCTTTACCGAACAGTTTTTACGGTCTGTCTGGAGTTCCGTCTTTGTGTGTCTGTGTTGGTCTCTGTTTGACTAAGAGATAGACTGCACTGCTCACAAGACAAAGAAGTTTGGTGGCTTTATTTTCCAGTTTAGTGTGTTGCTTTGAGAAATTAACAGGTGTTTGCTTAAAGAAGAAGGAAAATCAACATGGAAGTGAATGATCACACTGTAATATGTTTGTGCAGCACTATTTTCCATATAAACATTGCTCACTGTACCAGCACCAAGGAGCTGAATTCATATCCAGAGCTGTGACATAAAGCATGTTCTATTGGCAAACAGTAACACATTGATCTGGGTAAACAGTCACGGAACTGTTACAAACAGAATTTTGCTCGACTGCTTCTTCATGCTGGCAGAATAAAAGACCAACCAATCTAAACAAAAAGAAAACTCGTGTTCACTACATAAATTAATTTCTTCTCTGTATCAACAAAGCTGTTTTTGAAAATGTGTTTCAGATCATTTCTGTTGTCATCTTTATGGCTTTCATTTATGAAAACATACTTTAATACATCCTAAATCACAGTCATTCTCAGTTTTGAGAATTTGGGGTCTTCTAGAGGAGAGCAGGGAAGATTGTGACACAAACAGCATGATTTTAGTATACGAGTGTGAGAATGTAACAGAGTGACTGTTGGTCTATAACAAAATAGCAGACATGGTAAATGGATTGCTGTCTTATCCAATACGTTTGGACAGCAGTGGGATTACTAAATTCCCCATAATCCATTTCTGGAACAAATTTCCTATTATGTTTAGGTGGCACCTACCTAAGAGCCCAGAGTAACCAGACAAGATAAAAAAGATTGCTAAAAGCAAATAGGAAGAAATAAAATGTAGACCTTATTTTAGTGAAATGTCTTGAGTCATAGGTCAAAGAAGAGAAAAAAAGTTAAAAGGATACTATAAGTGAATAAATGTGTTTTAATATTTATATTGACAGCTCCTCAAAATTGAGGGCAAACATACTGTAAGACAAATTTCATTTTCAATTTTATCCCACACATATTCTGTGAACTCGTATCTGCAGTTAAGTGGTTGGTTGAGAACAAATGTAGCCTTCTTCCACTTGTTGGACTTTTTTTTCGGAAAGGCATTCCTAGTTTGGGTTGTGTTATTTCTTTAAAATGTGAACCAAGTCTAGTCCAGTTTAAATCTACTGACTGGAAATCAACACATTACACAGGTGTAGCTGTCTTTCAAGAAGATGAAGCAAGCTACTTTTCAGAAATGTGTGTGAATATAATATATGTTTATACTGTATATGCAGAATTGCATAACACACTGGGGTATATTTATGCAGGGGACAATAAATAACATCAGTTTCACTGACTTTCAAATGGAACACTTCTGAACTTTAAACCTGATATCTCTTCTTTAGTAGCAGAATCATACCTTAATTATACATCTTTATATTCCGGATCTGTGAATTCATTATACCCCTAGCAGACTCCTTTGTGACCTTACTAATCAGCAATTCAATTGACAAGTAATTTACAAGTCCCTCAAAATGGCAGTGAGTCTTAATCTGTTTTTCACTTTCAGTTTCACAGTCAAATGCACTGGTGCTCTGAAGGAATGGTGATAAAAGTTTGAATAATGAGTCTGTGTACCTTCCCAGCCTCTTTGTATAAAAGATTAATCATTTCTCCACGTTCTATGTGAAAGCAAATAATTTTAAATATCCTCCCATATACTGTATGTTCACACTAAAAGAAATACAAGGTTTCTTTGGGTCCTTAAATTAGAGGCTTTGGAAGTACTTGGAAATGAGTATTTTATTTTAGAGAGTTGAGGGTGCTTCAGTTTTGATGTGAATATATATGTAGGTTTCGTGAAAAGTACTGTAAAAGTATGAGTTTTGAGCTTGTAAGTATTATCAGTCACAGCCTCTGGCCAGAACCTGTAGGGCACTGAGACCTTGTGTCTGTGGAAGATGATGACATCTGAAAAAAGAAGGCAGGTTGGGTGTTTCTTTATGGAAATGTAGGGAGGAATGTGAAAAAGAAATCTCTTGCGTAATCTTTTGCCAGTGCCCAAAAGAAGAAGGTTCATAAATAGCAGGCATCCGGGCATGGGCACTGTGTCAGTCTAAGGGTCTCGTGGGGACGACATGTGTCATTGTCGCATGTCTGTTAAGTGCTCTGTAGAGACGAGTTTATTTCTTTTTGCTCTGTATCCAGTGCCAGTCCCTTTGGGCCTCAAACATTTCAAGAACCCAGTTAAAAAAAAAAAACATTTACCAGGAATTTTCCCTTTTTCAGCCATCACGCATCATTGTGGGGGAACAGATCCTGATAGCTCATTGAGGATTTTGCAGCCAGCCACTGGAAGGGGCTGTATTGTAAACTTGTAAACTTGATGTTAATCTGATGAACTGAGTTGTTTACTTTATTGTCTCGTGTACGTATTTATGTTTCACTGCATAGGCGAGTGCACTTTGGTGAATGAGACATTCAGACCTTAGGAAAATGAGATAGCTGACCTATGGAACTGTAATATCTAAAGACTGTAGAAATAGTACTGTCTGTAATAATCCCACAAATATTCTGAGAAATAGCCCATTGACTGTGGATAATACATTTAGACTTTCATAAATATGCCACAAGTGGTGTAGAGTCATCAATGACACTTAATAGCTGCTACTGTAAGAACGTACAGACACAGCCAGGTTACATCAGTGCCATTTGATGGCTTGTTACTCATAGCAGCATTATGATCTTCTAGAGTGGTCTTGTCAGGTGTCAGTAGCTAAGCAAGGTTTCGCCTGGTGGGTATTTGGATTAGAGATGTCCGAGGTAAGTAAGGTTACGGGAAATGGTGATGGTGGCAGTAGGTGAGCTATGTATGGTGACAGGAAAGACTATTCCGAAGGAGGTGGTGTCCTTAAAGTTCCTATAGCACTTTTCACAAGAATAGTGTTGTTAACCCTAGTATCCTGATTAAATTCCACTGTGGGCCTGAATTATCTGGTATACCTCAAATCTTGTATTAGTTCAATCAATAAAGCAATTTCTCACTTTTCTATCTGATCTGCTGTGTAATGATGGTGTAGAAGACAACCATACAGTAATACAGTCCATCATCCAGCTGGATCTTCATTCCAATGGTGGATGAAGTAGATCCTCTCCTTTGTGTAAAGAAATTTGGGATCCTTTGCGCTGATATTTTTATTGTTGTTGAATCATATTGGTGTGAAGAAGATAAGCCCGGATGTGGCTGGCAATGACACACTGTCGTTATTGCTTATACCAAGAAGGTCACATTGCTTCCATTTGGTTTTCATGGCCTCTTTCATGGAAACCACTACACTGATTGAATCAAGACATGGCAGCTTTCATGAATGACCAAGTATGCTTCTGATCTGCACGTCACATGTTGCTGCAACGATTGTTCCTCCTACAGCAGGTCATCAACTTCAATAGCGTGAAGTATGGTCTTTCAGGGAAACTGCTCCTGTTCAAGGACTGGCTTGGCCAATTCATTGTAAACCTGGTTGGTATTATTCTAGTGACAATGCAGTTAACAGATTGACAAAGAGTTGTTTTGCATGCCTTCAAAACTGTTCACATTGTCGAGTTGTTGTCTTCCCAAATTTATTCGCTTTCAAGCTGTACCTGTCTGTTCATTTACAGTATATGAATGGTTCGTGTTTGTGGGGAATTTCATAGAATACAAAACAGTACTTCATTCATTCTTCCCCTCCGGTATTTATTTGCAGAGAGAAGTTAACGTAGCCTAGTTCCAGTAGTTGGTGATGCATTTGCTGCTAGTTAGTTTTTCTATTCCATCATTATAGGCTAGCCTCCCTAATCAAAAGCTTTATTTTGGCAGGTGATTGTTGGTTATCAATATTCAAAGTGATACCAAACCTTGAAATGAAAACATAGAACAAAACTGAGGCTTGACCTGCCGGATTACAAACAATCTAATTTTTGATCTGTGTTCACGACACACTTTGGCCGTGGAATGGTGAATGAGTCACAGTTCATGACTAAATCCCAACCAATGTATTTGCAGTTTTTTTACACTGTCCTTTTAAGGTCATTTTAACCTTCTTATTGTTTGGATTTATTATAAAATAAAATGTAAAAAGCTCTATTGCCTATGATCTGACTAGTGATGAATGCCATTTCGTGGGTTACAGATTCTTCAAACAACAAGGATTTAAAAGAAAGACAAGGCAGAAATCAGTGTCATGAGCCGCTGGGTTGTTAGGAAGTGAGTGCAGCAGATGTAGAAGTCAGGAAAAAAGAGGAGCTCGGGGAATTTTCTGAGGTAATGGAGTCCAATTCACAACAACCGAAAACAGGCTGAGTTGTAGATAACATTTACTTGTACAAATAATAGTGAAACATGTTTTTTTAATATGATACATTATCATTATCTTTAGGAGCCTCTGACCATCTCTTTCATCTGAAAACCATGGCAGGCACTGCTGATTTTATATATACTAAGTTTCACTAGTGGACTGATAAGATCAATGATAAGATCAACTTTATATAAAAGTCCATTTTATGTACCCAACAAAGAGTCTGGGTTGCTATGAATGCGTCTGGGTATTACTATTGCTCTCCAATCATGAGGTTGCACCTCACAGAATTGAATAAGTATAGTAACAATTCTTATTAATATACTTTATATATGAAATCCCACACATTCATATAATAGAAATAATAAAGAGAAATGTTATTGCTTCATTTAAGGCTGAAAGATTTCACCTCAGTTACTCAGTTTTTGTGAGAATATTCTGATAGACATTTACTTTTAGCTCTCAGAGAAAATAGATGTCTTTCTGTAATGTGGTTTGGAGATGTTGGGGGTTATTCATAAAATCGCCTGTTTTCCCATTATGTTAAAGCCTGCAATCAACTTGTAGTGCCTTTTTCTGATTCATAAATAGGGTTTACTGGCTGGGTAATAACATTATCACGATGTGAGGCAATTCTGTCTGTTTTTTCTTATTTACATGCTTTGGAAGTGGTTCATGAAATTGATGGTAAATATCTTTTACTGCTATAAGAAATACTGAACTAATGGTAGTCGTAGAATAGGCTTGTAAAGTTTTAAGCTGCTTCATTCTGTTTTCACTTGAATTGTGTGTTAATCTCTGGCGTCTGTAGAGTGGGTACCAAAAACTACCTTGACTTTGAAATTACCAGCAGTTTGAGTTTAAGGTCAGGGGAAAGGGGATCGATCTTTCAACTCAATTTTTGAGTTCAAACAGAATCCAAATGATAATTTTGTTTTTGTTTACCGAACATGACCCAAAACAAAGGCTTCGTTTCAACAAACAGAACAACTTGACTTCTCTCTGGACGGAGAAATAAAGACTAAAGCTTTTTTCTGAATTCTGCAATACCAGTGCTCACAAAATGTACCAGTGCTCCACGTCTCTGTGAGATTACAGTCTGAGACAATTTTTTCTTAAGAAATTGATTGCATGTTTTTGTTGTTTTCATTGTTAGCATTTGTGACTGAAATCTACCCAACCATTACTGATATGCCTGTTGCATTTGGCATGTTTTCCATATTATTGATCAGTTTGTTGTTGAAACATCTTCGAGACAAGTGGTCTTGGAGAGCCATTTAGTAATTTCTTCAAACTTAAGCTCTTGTTTTAAAAGGCTTGAGAAATCCTCCTGGGTTGCAGCTTTTCAGGATCACTGTAGTGCACCAATGCTTCAGATGAGAAATTCCGATTACTATGCTCTTAACCTAAAGCTACAATGGGGAAAAAATTACAAATTTTCCTTTGTGTGACATTAAAGGTTTAAAGAGCTCAGTATAATGACACATTAGAACAGTAGGTACAGGTATTAGATTTAACTGATGAAGTCTGTTACTGAAAAAAAATATCTTGAATATATGAATGCCAGACAGCAGGGATTCTGTCTTTGTTATATCAATCCCAAGTCTGTTAAAGAAAAAAAAAAGCCTAAACCATTATATAAATTAGTATTAATTGTGTTGTTTTTATCAAGAATTTCCCTTCATTTCATGTTCTATTCAGAATTAGCCTTTGGTGCTCTTCTAATTTAAAATTCTGATGAAATCCTGCTCTGTTCTGAAGGGACAGGAGACAGACATACTCTGAGACACGGGCTCAGCCCATTCACACTGCAAGCCTGACCAGAAACAGTGGAGCTGAAGTGTCAATCTTGCATGGGGTTAAGAAAGTTTTGGTAAGCTGTTCACGATGTGTAAACAGTGCTCGATTGCTGGCAAACCTTGGTTCCCGTGATGGGAAAAGAGGCCATCGTGAGCAGGTTCACCTCCCCTTACCTTGAAATTGCAGACATCGACATATGACTATGAAATCAGTTTAATGTGTTTGAAGTGGCATAGAGAGCATTACTCTGTGCCAGATCTCATTGTGTGTGCATGCCTCTGTGACCAATAATACTCCCGTTCTGCTTCCATTATGGCAATATACAGCAATTGTCTTGTCAAAGCAACGGCGAGGGCTTTTGGACAAGAATCATTGTTCCTAACCTGCACTGGAATTGGGTGATCCCTGGTACACAGCTAACCAACTTGCTGTCTTTCCAATCCAATGTTCTGCAGAATTTTCATACACCTATCTCCTTAATAACTCGCTTCTACATTAACGGGACTTGTTGGACATTTATTGTGCCTGTTATGAATTCACACTAGATTGAATTGGAATTTACATCTTAATAAGACCTGCCTTAACCAACCCCTCTGTATCCCACAGATCTACTGTATGGCCAAATTCTGTAGGCAATAGCACATTTTGAATACAACGGGTTGATTTTGAACCTACTGTATAGCCTGCTATCTGATGAGATAGGGCTAGCAGTACACGTGTTTTTTAGAATACAAATCTTTGTATATGTTCCACATGGGTCGATACTAGAGAAATACAGTGTATTGAATGGTCGTTTTAAATAGGAAGATACTGATGACATAAATCAAGTTGAAGTAGAAAGGTGCTCAATAGTGAGCAATCTCAATGTTAAGAGCTTAAACCACATAAATCAATAGGGTCAGATAATACCTTTCAAATTGGTCTCAAACACATGACGGATGTTCTTCATAAACCTCTCATGATATTTCTGATTATTTTCCCTCAAAATAATTCAAGGTTAAACAAAAGGCAGGAGAGCTGAAGGAATGTCATATACAGTAGGTATTCCAAATTCTTCCATTGATAAAAGTATCCCAGTTGCTTACTTTATCGTCAGAAGTGAAACAAGAGCACAAGGGTATAATTGAAAGTTTAAAGAAAATGTTCTTAGGACTCCAGGCAGTAGGCGCTGTTTTATACAGTGGCTTGAAGCTGGTTTCTGGGGATCCTTCGAGAAACAGTTATACAGTATGTCATCCTTGAATCAATAAGCTACTAGCAACCAAATGAGCACATGAGACCAAAATAAACCTCCTCTTGCTTGTAGCTTTCATATGCTGTAAAAAACAGAGAAGTCTGCTCCCCCCTACACCCCTGCGCTATGATAAAGTTATTGCGTGTGCACAACATGCGAGCTCACTGAATGAACAACAGCTACTTCTTCGGGGCAGTGAGAGGTTTTATAAGCATGAATGGGTGTCTTTTGAGGACAGGTCTTCAGGCTGTCGGTCCTTTGTCTTTTTAATGTCAAGCGTTTAGAAGCTGCAGACTTTCCTTCAGGCAATTTTATGATAACAGTGATTTGCAGTGTACTGAATCTGATGTGGTTAGAGTCTGATACTTGCAAAGCATTGCTCTGTTTTTTTTTCTGGCAGGGGAATTCTGTCTTATGCCTCCTGCAGTCCACTATTGATTGTTGTACTTTAAACTACTCGTATAACAGCTTGTTTGATTACATGTGTGTTTATAGCATTGACTGGATATATTTTATGAACAAAATAAAATAACTGCCTCCCTTTTTCAGTCCAAGGTTTATTGCTGTTGATTGTTAATTATGGGTGGCACAGTAGTGCACTGTTTAGAATTACTGCCTCTCAGTGCTGGGGCCCTGGGTTTAACTTCAGACCTGAGTGCTATCTGTATGGAGTTTGTATCTTCTCCCTGTGTTTGTATGCTGTTCTTCTGGGTGCTCTGGTTAACTCCGACAATCCAAAGACATAGTGGTAGGTTAACGGGCTTCAGGGGAAATTGACGAGTGCGAGTGTGTGCATGTCTGTGTTTACTCTGTGATCAACTGGCATCCTATCCAGGACATACCCTGCCTTATGCCCGTTGCTTGTTAGGATAGGCTCCAGCTCCCCTGCAAACCCAGATTTGAAAAAGTGGTTAGAAAATGTGTGGGTGGATCATTTCTTATCATTATTTAGAAAATACCAATCCAAAGACTAAAAGTAAACCCGAATTCACTGTTGGTGCCAGAGTCACAACAGAGAATGCATTAGTCAGATTGCCCATGGATGGTCAAGCTTGCTCTGCAGAATCTGGGCATACAGTACTCAGACATGCATTTACACACCTACTAATACAGTATAAGGGAGTGGATGTCATTAACATCGCTCAGATGCAATGCTGCGTTTAATTAAATGTTTGTCTATTCTTTTTCTAAATTAGAGGGATTAAAACATGAATCTGATATATTTACCACATTTTTAGTTATGAAAATCATCCATAGTACTCCAAATTGTATTCTTATTCCTGCAAACATATTCTTTAGAGGAATGTATATTAAGATTTCTTAATGATAAATTACAAGTATCCACCTGTGATGGATAATGGAAATTTTCCAAAGACAGGTGCACTTGTAGCTGGCAAACAGAATAGTAGCAGCTAACATTTTAATTTCAAAATTATCCAAGTAGAACCTACCTTTTAAGATTTGTACCCTTAGCTCAAAACCAGAAAATGTATGAATACGAATAAGAAAAGGAAACTAAAAATGAGTGGTAAATTACTATTATTTGCTGCTTTGAGAAAAATGTTCTCTCTAATGAGAATATTTTGCTGTAAAATGTCCATGTATATTCTTTGTAATTGCTTCTATAATTGTTACATTGTAAATCACTCAGTGTGAAGGTAAAATCATGGAAGCATTTGGCCAAATTGTGTAGAAGTTGGATAGTTCAACACTCCATCTTAAGATACATTATGTTCCTCAGGAAATTTAATCCAGAGTTATCCATAGTTTAGGGACACAGAATACAATGTCCAGTATCTTTACTTATGAAGATGAGTTAATATTTAAAAATAATGGCTTCATATTAGTAATGAAATGCAACTAAACAGCATAGGCAAAAAACATGAATATCATAATCCTTTGAGTTCTGCATCATTTCAAAATAAACAGTATTCTTTTAATTACAGGTTTATATTGTGTCTACACTCCAAGTCAGAATAAAGTATGTGAATTGGCATGGAATTGAAGATAATGTTATACAGATCTCTAAGGAACATAACTTACACTTGTGTTAATTCTATGCTTTCCACTCAGAATTAATTAAGAATTTGCTAGCTGTTTCGTAAAATCCAAAATGCAAGGAAAATACATTACTTTCAGGGTAGTGCTAAAATATACTCTGAGTGATTAGCAGTTAGAAATACACAATTTAAGTGAAAACATAATTTATCGTTTTAAAGTGATTTCCATTCGCTTGAATTGATGATGATGAACACAATCTCCACAATCAACACAATAATAAACAGAGTTTAATGACAGGAAATTGATTCCAGTTGTCAGATCACGTATACGCATACCTTAGCTTTGTGCAACAACCTGAAACTTTCAGGTACCATAAATAATGGTAGAGCCATTGTCTTCAATTCCTTCACTCATTTTATTTTTAGCCCTCACTTTAAAGGATATTTAGACTTACGCATACGTTTGCTTCATATTGCCTATTTATACTCATATGCCCCTATGTACTCATATGCTTTTATGTTGGGAGACTATGGAGACCATCCAGAAAGTGTTACATAATTTCTCAAAGACCATTTTCTGCTAGCATATGATGAGCAGTCTGAAGCATTTCTTTGGTGGAGTAGAACTTGACAAGCTGCAAGGTTATGAAAATAAAACTGGAAGATATATCAATGCTAGTCTTTTTAAATTCCCCCACTGCATGTATAGTTTTTTTGGCACTTACAGTACATGAAATCCATTTGCCAGACTGTGCAGTACCACGTGTCACCCCCTCTGTACTTGTACAGGATAGTGGAACTGGACTTTGTAAGGAACAAGATATTATTTTATCGTATTTCTAAATGCTAGAAAACATTTAGCTGCTGTATGTAAGGTATATCTTACACATAAGAGTGTCAGAACTGTGTTGTCGATTGTCAAATGCGCTACACGTAGACATCCACATACAGTAAATAATGCTGAAACTAGAGAAAATGACATTTGGAGAAAGGAAGTCACAGTGATAGAAAGGCCCAAGGCTTTTCAGAAAGCTTCAATTAAAAGCGAGGGTAGAGCATTACATGGATTTTAGTTATAACAGACTTTTAAAGCATCAAGGGATTAAAATGTCAGTAAGTCCCTTAACCACAATTGGTTTTAAGTGAGAGAGGAAACAGTCTGTTGCAATTTTTACTAGACTCAGAATTGCTAAAATATGACCAAATCACCTTCGCCTGCCATGGACTTACAAAGAGAGGTTTCAAAAGCATATCTTCTGGGATTACTGTGAGACTTCTTTTATAACTTCTGTGTTTACCTTTACTGATGTGGTACAGTATCTTTAAATCCTTTTAACGGCAATCTGGACTGTGTATCCAAAGTATGTGATGTCTTTTGACATTATGATCTAAGCCTGTGCATTGTACCTTTGGTTATTTCCCACATTCTCTTTCATAAACAGTACTTGAGGAATAATGTTTTTAATCAAAATGTACAGATAAAACAGGTTTCACTTTTGTTCCAAACAATAACAATTATTTTAGGCATACAAATGTGAATTAAAATAAAACT
Organism: Lepisosteus platostomus; assembly: GCF_059453375.1. Lineage (NCBI taxonomy): Eukaryota > Metazoa > Chordata > Actinopteri > Semionotiformes > Lepisosteidae > Lepisosteus > Lepisosteus platostomus. The sequence continues at coordinate 51,528,899 of NC_142618.1, read as the reverse complement.
TGCTGTTCAGGATGTGGACATAGATTGAGCCCCATGGTTTTGCTGAAGGCAGTCTGAACTGGAGTTGTATCGGGCAACTGGGATTTCACAAGTGGGGATGCAGATTGGAGCTGAATAGGCTTCATTTGTCTAGTGTGTAGTGCATCTGATGGAGCTTCTTTTACATTCCCCCTGCTGCTCAGAATCACCCATTTCAAAGGATGCATGGGTTACATGTGCATTGACTTCATTTTCTGTATGCTAGCGGAGGGATTGTACCAGTTAGCTGAGTTCATTAAGAACTCACTTAAAATGGGCCATAAAATGGAGCAATAAAACTTCTGGATGATTCAATTAAATTAAAAATTGAAATATACTGTAGGTGTTCATATCATGGTCCTTGAGCATTATGTCTTATAGAACCTCAATAAAAAGGTCAAATAGTCCAACACTAAACTAAATATCGCGTTTATTTTCAAATACAAATCACTAACAATGGCACTGTGTGACACTGAATAATGTACTGCACTAATATAGGAACAAGTAATAGGTTTATTCCATGCTGAAAAAAAGAAGAAAGAGAACACAACGTTTCAGCCGTGGAGCCTTCTTCAGGTTCCTCACACCTGAAGAAGGCTCCACGGCCGAAACGTTGTGTTCTCTTTCTTCTTTTCTTCAGCATGGAATATACCTATTACTTGTTCCTTTGCAGCCTACGCATGCTGACGCAGCTACCCACCTGAACCACTATGCACCAATATATGTAGTTTCTTAACAAACTTACTAAAACATAGCTAAAAAAGGCCTCCATGCCTTCACATTATGCATGCCACCTGTTTTTCCCCTCACAATCTGTTTCCTCTTGGAGCCTGAACATTGCAAGAATCTTTTCATTTTTCACTCTTTTATCATTCTGGGAAATTCTGAGGCTTTTCGAATTTTATCTTTTCCCATCATAACAGCTCCTCAAGGATGTCATTCCTGTTTCATTTCATATTGCCACATATACACTGGACCTAACAGAAACTGAATCACTGATTAGGAATTTCTAAGTCTAGGACTCTAAAACAATAGGATGGTATATACTTTACCCTGTTTCTGTCTACGTTTTGATATATTTGTTGCATAGGCTTTCAAACTCACCAGATCTACACTCTCTCAGATTATATGGGCGAAAGAACAGAGTATTGTAGGTCCCGAAAGGGAAGTGTGTACTCTTTTACAAGAAGCAATAGTTTCATCAAGAAAATATTACTGGGGCAAAACACTAGCCTGTTTGCTGGTGTTTTGAAACGGAATATAGACTTTTGTTTTAGCCAACGACTCGTGTAATTTTCCAGTCTTATAATTTTTCATAAGATTTGAAGCTGAGCCCATTATTTTAATTGTGAAGATGGAGGCATGGTATTTAGCATGACTGCCTCACAGCACTGGGACCCTGGATTCAATTCTGGACCTGGGCTGCTATCTATGTGAAATTTGTATGTTCTCCACTTGTTAGTTTCGGTTTCACCCCACAGTCCAAAGGCATGGTAGGGTAACAGGAGGTTAGGTTCTGGGAAAACTGGCCTTGGTGTGAGTGAGTGTATGTTTGTATCTGTAAGAGCCCAGTGATGGATTGGCATCCAGTCCAGGGTGTATCCTGCCTTGTGCCCATTGCTTGCTGGGATAGGCATTGTCTCCTCAGCTACTCTTTATTGGATAAAGCAGTTGTACATTCATGTGTTTTGTAACATATTTCTTAGTTTCTGAACTGTTTGAAATTAATTCCAAGCCACTATAAAGCCCTTCTCCTGGGGGTGTCCTATACTGTAGATCATTCGCGTGTCTTTGATCGATCCCATGTTTCTGTGAAGCCTCCATAATGGGCATACACTAGAGCTGCTGTTGTTAACACGTACTTCCAGTGCTTCAGCAAATCAGCTAGGTCAGCACAACAGAAAGGTTGCAAGCAAGAACAAGCAGCTAAGACTATCATTCATCTTTAGTTGCTTCGCAGAATCAATACTAATGGATCTGTACAACACCAACCCATAATCAAAGCATATGTGACATGCACTACATCGACAATTCTATGTACAGTAAATTCTGAAATAAAATAAAAAACGTGAAAGAGTGTAAAGAGTAAACCCTGTATCCATCTTAAAAAATCATGTATGACTGTTGAGAGCTGAGATATTCAATCTGAACATGGCAAGCACTCAGCTATTGACTCAGCTCTCTGGTCCCCAAAGACCTGTTTTTCATCTGACTTTATACTCCGTTCTAATATTAAAAAAATAATCGCTGCCCTTAAAGGGTGTATTCCGTTTTATTGAGCACACAGGGTATGTTGTGTTGTAAAGTTTCGACATTAGATAGATATATATCTGAACTATTTTTATTGTTTTTGTTAACACTGAGTTAAATCAGCAGCTGGTTTCTGTAGTTATGTGACGATATCGAATATACTGTATATGTGAACCTGCCTGAGCAGCTGAAGACACCTAGCTTTTTTTTTTCACACCTGGAATGTTCTGCCATTGCCAGAAATAAACATTTAAAGAGAAAGAAAATAAACTAAATCTAGTCTTCCCTTGGAGGTCTAATACATGGCTCTGTGTTATTCATTAGCATGGGTACCAGGCCATGATGATATTTGCACTATGTTGGCAAGACCCTGATTCCCACTGGTTAACATAAGTCACAGAACAGAATGAATATGTATCACAGGCTGCATCTGTTAGTTCACAGACACATCTTTCATCATGGTCCATGTGGCCATGGGCTGGTGCCCCCCTGAATGTGTTAAAGGGAAGCACATATTTGTTTGATTCATTAAGTGGAGGACTGACTCTGTGACAGATGTCAGAGTGAATGCAGTAGACATTAAGATATAATTCCATTTAAAGCACTGCAAGTGATTAGTTCATTGTAAAGCCGAAGGAAATAGACAATGGTACCTCAATAGTAATACACAAGGCAAAACACAGTGGAAACTGACTAAACTAGAAATTCGTAGACTTGGCAAGAAATTGTGAAATCATAAAACAATACTCAAAATACTCACAATTTCTCTGAGCTCCCCACTGCCAATAAGAACACCCCCAGTTTTTTTTTTCTCCAGTATTGACAGATTACTATCACCTTAGAGGGTTCTTATGTTCATCTGATGCTCAGTGTCAGGATGTAATGGATCCTGATTCCACAGGATCCTTGTATAGTAGCTGTGACATAGGAACATGCAGTGCTTTGCTATTCTGCTTTTTGTTGCTTTAAGTCTTACAGTCATTACACATTGAAGTACCAATTAATATTGCATAATTAATCCAACCCCCTGCTGTGGAAAACCTAAATACTTTTAGGCACACACATTTACCTTAATAAGCCACACAATAAATTAAAAAATCACTTTTCAGCAGACACAAAATGATACAAAGCTCAAGGTCAAAACTAAATTGGCTTAAGCACAAGTGAATGGCCTTTAGTGTCATAGTCAAAGTCCTGATGTGAATATTATTGTGAATCTGTGAAGAAACCCAAAAGCTGCTGTCATACGCAGTCCCCAATCAACTTGAGAGAAGCAAAGCAGATCTGACAAGAAAGATAAGCAAAAATCACACCACGCTGGTGTGCAACCTTGGTAGAGAGTTATCTAAAAAGATTTACGGCTGTAATTGCTACCACAGGTGCTTCCATCAAATATTGAGGTTGTTGGTCCTATGCAATTACGTTGAGCAATGGATTTTTACCAGTTGCCAGTTTACCAGTTTCTCCAGTCCACCCAGTTGTGGAAGTGAGGACCATCATTGCTGGGGTGAAACCCTTGTGACGGACAGGCGCCCCATCCAGGAGAGAGCATCACAGTTTATTCTAATCCGTTTTACCACAGAACCTATGATGGGCTCTTGCTGCTGTGGTTCTGGTAGGGACTTAACCTTCTTATTCTTTTGAATGTCCAGTGCTATACCTACATGTAATGTATTGCAGTTGCACATTTTTGACAAACAAAAGTACGTTTTGTAAAACATTTCTTTCATTGAATTATGCAAATACATAATTAGTAATTAAACACATCTAAAGTGCCTCTTTACAATCTAATATTAAGCATCGGCTCCATTAAACTGCATACTTTGTTGTGTTAAAAATAAAAATGTTTTCTGAGAAAAATCTTTAATGTGGTAAAAGCGTTACACGTGTTAATCCATGTTTGAAACTATGCTGATAAGATCATATTCTTCCTTGTTTTCTTCAAAAATATGGAACAAATAAACGATGGAATCCCCATAAGGATCAATATTTCCTTGGTAATTTGATTTCTCAAACAGCAGGATAATTAAAAATGCATTTCTGTGTTTCAAAGTGCATCGATTGTTGCAGTGAGCCATTGCTCACTTCAAAATTGCCATTAACCTTGGCTAATAAAGTGCCATAATTGAAAATGACCTAAATACTTACATCTACCAGGACAACTGCAAGTTCCTGCTGATAAATGAAAAGCTGCCACCTGAATTCATGCTGGGCAAAAAACAGCAGCCATCACTTCAGCTCTTAATTGAAAGAAAGAGATCAAAGTCCTCCACTGCAACAAGATCCGCATTTGCAACAAATAGGGGATTTCTAAGAAACAGAAAACATGGTATACACCTGTTGCAGTGTTTGCTAATTCCAACTCTTCAATCTCACTATTTATGAAGCACCAGACCTTTACTAATAATCACTAATTTCCTACCTGGTCCTGTTTGACCAGAGGTGACTCTTGGTAACAAACATCCCTGATGCAGCATCAGCTGGGTTTGCTATTTTCTCTCTCATATCTTACCAGCCATCTGTTTGCTCAAAGAGTACTTGGGACTCACCCTGTGACATCTAGACCTGTGGTAGGAGATATGTTGCTGCCTTTCTAGGTGATGCCCCAGTCCTTCAAGTGCTAACAGCTCCAGTAGGCCCGGGTTCAGCAGGACAGCCCTAGTTTCTCGGCCCCATAATTCATCACTACTGGGGCCAGCAAATTAACTACTGTACCACCAGCCCACCTGTCTAGAATCCATGATGCCCTTCAGTTCCACAGGCATGTAAGCCAGCCCAATCTACAGTATTACTGAAAGAGCTGTCCTCTTCTGGAGCCTCGAAGGTACTCATTAACAGATAAGGCAATTGATACATTACAGAAACTGGGGTCTAGCATTCACTTTGTTATTTATTGCTTTTTGAATACAGATCAGTTCTGCTATAATGCAATAGTTGTGTTCCCAAGAACCCCAGTGTCGTGGAAAACCCATGTTATAATAACCATTGATTCCATTGGGAATGAAGGGCTTAGGAGGAATTGAGATAACCCAGAGAGAAATCATCATGATTGAAGATTAAACAATTTTCAATATAACTATTAGTTCTTATGTGATCATTTATTAATTGCTCATGGCCATGAAAACATTGAAAAGAAGTGTGTGAGACATATACAGATACTGTACTTGTCAGCCTTTGTTGTTAGGCAACAGGAAAGGTAACAGTGGAGGAGGGGGAAGAGAGTGAGTGATAAAGATGAAAAGTGAAAACCTTTTTAATTCAGTTTTTTTTTAAATGTGCAGAAATATTTCCAAAATGGGATTTTACATTGAGGTTCGATTCTGGGTGGAGTAGGAACTGTTCATTCCTACACGTACTGTATGACTGACTAGTTTGAAATTGTCCGAGGTTAAAATCAGTCACACTCGTATTGTAAAGAGCAGTGGTAGTAATAAATTCATCGCTTTATATACACTTTTGTGCTGTGTAGTTTCAGCTGGCCCTTCTAGTTCGCGGTACCGTTTTTGATTGCGTACATGAGCTGGTACTTATGCGTGCCACTTGCTGTCACAAACTCTTTCAGTCTCACACGGTTGTGCTAGGTTGATTGGTTCAAATCCATCTGAGTGGTTTGCAGGCCGGCAGCCGGCACTGCTACAAAAGATAAGAGCTGAGGACCCAGAGCAGAAAGCAATCCAGAGATGGAACTCGTGGCCAGGCTAGGGTCAGAGAGGTAGAGTCCAGCGGCCGGTAGTTAGAGGGCTGAGACAGACTCGTGGACTCAGGAAACAGGTGGGGGTCAGGCCAGAGGGTTCTACAGGACGCAGTCCAGGAGACGGGAATCAGAGTCGATACCAAAACTGGGTCGTAAGCCAAGAAGGAGAGGAAAAAACACAGAGAGAACTCAGGGGGAAGAAGAGGCTCTGATGAGTGTGACCCCAATACGGAGCAGGGAGATGAGCGTGAGGTACTGTAGGTGAAAGTAGCCAGGAGGAGGGGATGTGTCTGACTGCTGAACTGTCAACGTTTTATTATTGTTAATTTCTTACATACAGATTTCAGTATCATTTATTCAGATTTGTTGGAGTGATTTGGGTAAAGTATATATATATATAAGGAATAACTGGGAGTGTGACCTCCAGGAAATGCTGGCCACCACACTGTGAGGCCATGGAAAAATTGGTTCAGACCGAGACCGCGGTGACTGCCTGGGCCAACCCATTGATTGACCAGTGAGAAGGTGAACATCTTCAGAGCGATGAAATTGTCCGACACAGGCAGTCACCACATTGTGCATTAATAAAACCAGCTTGAACAGGTTTACCTGCGGTGTACAGCTACAGTACATGCCGTTACAGGAAAGGAAGTGTTTGCAATGTTTATCTCATGAAAAAGTTAATAGATTTGCAATAAGCATGTGCCCAACAAAACACCTTTTTTCTTTTTCAGTAACCTATCCTTACTAAACATATTCTGAAATACTTTGATGTTAGGCATCCTATAATATGTTATTATACTACTACTAATGCAATAATATTTATGTGTGTAATTCTTCTTCATTATGCAAATAAAAATAAAAGTAAGCGGACCTTTCGAAAAGCAAAAACAGACATTAGGATACAGCTGTATATATAGTATATTATGTATATATACACCGCACTTGATGTGAAGATGGGAATATATAAAAATATCAAAGCTCAAAAGAAACATATAGTATCACTTTACATATGTGTGTATTTAGTATAATGAAATATATAGATTATGGAAATTGAGTAAATGTTTTTAGCATTGTTTAATTGTGGAGCCACGAGTGACTGTGATACACTTGAGTGACTGAATGAAAAAGTAACCTCATTAGTGAGAGGGCACAGGTGAGAAGGTGATTTCACGTGTTGAATGTCAAGCATGGTGTCAATCCTGAAAGAGAAGCACAAGAACTAGTGTGCCCTGCTAGCTCAAGAGTACAATGCCTGTTTGTCGTAGGTGTTATGGAGGATGGTTCATAGGCACTGATTTCTAACATGGCTAGACCATCACTGATAAAGTCACTTCCAGTCCGTGATGGGCCAGTACGAGCATGACGGGCTTCCAGTAGTGTCTAGTAGCTACAGTACTACTACAGCACTGCACTGATCAATGTCCTGGGGTCTTGTGAGCCCTCCCTGTGGGCTCAGACTGATATGATACTATTCCAGCAGGACAACACATACCTTCATGCTGTTCATATAACATTAGCTTTCCTGCAAGATAAGAATATGACAGGCATGCTATGGATGCCCTCCGTGCCAGACTTGAACCATGATGAACTTTTGTGGAATGAGCTGGACGAATGTGTGGTACGTTGGGCTCAGAGACCCGTGCACAGGCTCAAGTCCAGATATGTACAGTGCTTTCAACAGTGGCCACTCTTGCGACCAGCCTGAGATTTTCACTGTAGACCCCCAGCTGAACAACCCTGTTACACGTCAAATATGTGAACAATATGTAAATAAAGAATTGACCTGTGCCGTGTCTGTTCCCTTAAATCAATACACCTGCTACAAAAATAATTATATAATTTACCTAATAATAACAACAAATGATAACTTTGAATTTGCGGCGGTTAAATGTGATTAATTTCTTTTGATGCACATGTAAATGGAATTTTAGTTATATATCACATGCAAGGTATACTATGCATCATTTTTATTTTTTATTTTGAATGCCATTTTGTCATCACTACTGTCATTAAATAAATTGCTTGTCTTTCTTCTCCTTACAAGGAAGGAAAGCTTAAAAGCTTCTTGAATACTGAACAATCTCAATCCCTGTTTTAATAGCAAAGCAAAGGTTCCAAGATGCTGCCGTTTACTGCCTGGAGACAGTACCTACTGTACATACCTCACAATTATCAACCTTTCCAGAGTTATCACAGTGTGTCGTTTTGACCTTTTTTAAATAAAGGCTTTCAGAAAATACTAGATTACTGATTTTATATAGGTATTAGTCTGTTAGTGAAGGGTCTATAGTACAAAATCATTCTTTTAAACTCATAAAAAATGAAGACATTTGTAAATATTCCTTTTATTGCCAGGGAAAGTCAGCCGATATGAAGCTTCTAGAATTTAGAGTAACATTAATAGTTACTGTATGTAATGTGTAGTATACTTTACCTATTACGGTTATTCAGATGAGAATACTACATAAAAGTCATGTCTCATCTGACATTTAGGAATATTCTTCATTTTCCTAAACTGCAAGGTTTGTTCAATTCCTGAAGATTATACCAAAGACAGCAGATGCGTTAGAAACGTAATTAACTTTTTCAAAGCAGCATGCCTGGTGACTTCCAAAGCACAATGTTGGACAGATGTACTTGTTTTAAAACTTGAATAATTCCGTACAATGTCCTGAAGGCCTAAATCTATAGTTCAATTGTTTACTGAATAAAATTGATTTCATACAAATTCATAAATTTCATTAACAAATCTCTCATTATTTTGCAGGATGAATCCATCACAAGAAAGAAATTGTACAGGGCTGTAGCAGACCTTGCCTGTCAATTGCGGACAAAACGGATCACCAGTGAACAAAATGACCTTTCCAAATTTGACTGTCTCTGCGAACTACAGCTCAGGAGAAGAAAACATCTACAGACCCTTTTCTGTATTCAGTGTCCTGATATTGACGTTGCTGGCAATGCTTGTGATAGCGACCTTCGTGTGGAATGTGCTGGTACTCGTGACCATTCTCAGGGTAAGAACCTTCCACCGTGTGCCCCACAACCTTGTTGCTTCGATGGCCATCTCCGATGTCATGGTAGCCGCACTTGTGATGCCTCTCAGTTTGGTTCACGAGCTGAATGGTAGGCAGTGGAAACTTGGAAGGATCCTCTGCCACGTGTGGATTTCTTTCGATGTCCTCTGCTGCACAGCAAGCATCTGGAATGTTACAGCTATTGCTTTGGACCGGTACTGGTCTATCACAAGACATTTAGAATACACTCTGAAGACAAGGAAAAGGATCTCCAACATCATGATCCTCCTGACCTGGGTCCTGTCGGCGGTGATTTCACTCTCTCCTCTCTTTGGCTGGGGAGAGACCTACTCAGAAGAGCGAAAGGAATGTCAAGTCAGCCAAGAGCCCTCTTACACCATCTTCTCGACCTTTGGAGCCTTCTATCTGCCCCTTTGTGTGGTCCTGTTCGTTTATTGGAAGATTTATAAAGCCGCCAAATTTCGCATTGGGTCCCGGAAAACAAATACCATTACGCCGATGGCTGAAGTTGTGGAGGTATGGATGATGGCTGTTAATCTGCTTTTCTTAAAGAAGTTCTGTATTCCCTCAAACAAAATGAGAGAAAAGAACATATTGTGCTTTCTGTGAAGTGCTTTTGCATCTATATATAGAAATAAAGGGTGGAAAATAGATCTGTCAGTCACCTCCGAGAAAATAATCTCTAGAACTTTTCCCTGCAGATTTAATTGATACTTACAGGGTGCACTGATGGAACCTAAAGTATTTCAAAAAGTGGTCAAAAACTGCCACTTGCAAACAATGGTTACAGAAATATTCCTTCCCTAAGGTGACCAAAACACTCTGTAACCACCAAATAATCAAGCAGAAACTCAGTTCGACCTCAAAATTCAGACTTTATCCCATCTGCTTACTGCAAATTCCATATATAAAGTATTCGGTTTGGAAACTGTGATTGAAGAGAACAGATTTTTGCTTTACTGAAATTTACAAGTTGTTTTTTTTTATATGACTTCAACAAAGAAAAGACAGGGATACAGACCTGTAAGACTTTGGATTTCAATGAGTGGACGTAGACTAGCATGAGTCCAATATTGATATACAGTACCGTGTATTCCTACACATGAATTACACAGTATCAGAAAAGTTCATGTATATGTAATTGTTTATTAATAACAATAACTTTTATTTATAAAGCGCCTTTCTGAACCCAGAGACACTGTACATCTTGAATAAAGAAAAAGACAAAAAAGGCCAAAATAAAGTCGAAAAATAAAAAGAGCATAGAGGTTTTTACGGATGTAGGGCACTCAGAGACGTAAAAATTGGTACAAAGGAAAAGTTTGAGTTTTCAATATTGCATACATAAAATACCAGTTATATACTTTGTTCTTCCTTATTTTTGGAAGAATATGCTTTTAGAACTCTAGGTCCATGTTGCATACATTGAGCATCAATGCTTTTCAAAAACTGGCAATTTCAGAATAAAATGAAAAATCACTTTTTAAATGAAAGCTTCTATTATAGAAACAATATGAAACCTGACAGTCATCTTTACAGTTGTATCACGTATTTAATACCACATTGACAGGTTTTCCTTTTAATTTAAATTCCTGTGGAATGACATTTAAACGTGTTCTTTACTCTTTTAACCAAAAATCATTGATAAAACGGTACCATACTAAATTTAAAAAATAAAGATCAATATAATGAATTTATTAAATTCTAAAAACAACCCTAATCATTGCAATTCAAATACAAATTAAGTTTCATATCTTGTTGGTACAGATTACCTCTGCTGTTTCTTCTGTTTAAAGTATTTCCATATCCCTCAATATAATGCTCTTAATTTACACTAGATAAAATATGTCAGTCCAGGCAAGCATTATTGTTTGTATTTTGTTTGACAGAGATGAAAGCATAATTCAATGCATTTTTTCACACTCTAGAAGGTGTAATACAACAGTAAAGAAACAGCATTTAGTTAAAGTGCAGAGTAAAGAATCTTAGAAAAACTATTTAGAGTAACACATACAGTATAGTTATGAATAAACTTCACTAATATCTTATTTACCATTTTGCTTAGAAATTGAACATTATGAGTTAAACATTGTGATGGGTCAACTGTTTTGAAATACAGTTAACAGCTTTTAAAAGTTGTCCCTTCATTGGAAAAATAACAAAACTGCTCAGTAGGACTGTAAACTCTATGGCTTCACACAACTGATAAAGCATTATAACTCTTTTTTTTTTTTGGTTTATTCCAGTGAAAAAAAATAATTAATTGAAATAAAAAATCCGATTTCTGGTTCGATCTGCCACACTGTAAGTCACTGAACCAATAAATTAGGACAGAGAGGCAGGGCCTGGAGAGATTAATTCCTGTAAAATATCAAATATTTGCTAAATACCTAGAACAAGTGGTGAATTCAAATATCCTTGTTTGCAATAGGAAAATCATTACAACACAGTCAATTAACTACTACAGAACAAGTAATAAAATGTAAAAAAACATTTTCAAAGACTATGAAAAATGTACAGTAAACAAAATATTATGTTAAAATTCTATCAAAATATAATTCCAGCTGTACTAGGATGTGTGATCAAAGAATTAAGCTAATAAACAGAAGCAGTCTCGTCCAATGTTATCATATTACAGTGTTCCTCACACACTTGAGAATGGAAAAGATAGAAAGCTTTTGGATTTCTACCTATCTCAGAAGATAAATTCTCCCTTCTGTAAAGCTTGGGGTATGAAGTGATAGTGCTGCCAGTTAAACCTGAAATTATGGAGTGTGGGAAACCTGGAGATGCTTGAACCTCTCTTGGAAGACTGATATTATGGATGCACAAATATTTTAATATGACATCACATTTGAGTGTTTTAAATGTGATACGACTGGACAAGAAGTGTTGCCTGATTTCAGACTGAGTTCATATAGAAGAAATATGGTGTCACAACTTCCAAAGTTGCGTCCATCCAATTCCAGTCCACGAATTCGGGAAAAGTTCAGGGTATTCCAGAATTAGTCATGTTATTTAATTCAAACAATGTAAACCAGTCTTCAACAACCTTTTAATATTAATTGGGTTACAGGAACTGATCTAACCTTTTTCAAAATTCGAACTCAATACAAGAGACTGGAAAAATAAAAAGTGGGGACATATACAGATATAATGGGAAATATGTCAACCCTTGATCACTGAATAACAAATACTTTTTAAATTTGAAAGGTGTTGCCTTGCATACAGCGCTTAACCCCATGTTTCTACTGCAGGAATACTTGACTAAAATCAGTTTTGACACTGACAAATCTCCTGTTGTGGAAGGAGATAAAATCCACTCTGTTTGTGTCTTCTCATTTTCTGTGCAGCCTTTTGGTGAGAGGAATCAAATCTCACAAATCGCCTTTGCTCAGCGTGTTTATTTAATGTATCCATAGGTAAAAGAGGCTTCCCATCAACCACAGATGGTGTTCACAGTTCGCCACGCAACAGTTACTTTCCAGACCGAAGGCGATACTTGGAGAGAACAGAAGGAAAAGAAAGCTGCCCTGATGGTTGGGATTCTTATTGGCGTCTTTGTTCTTTGCTGGATTCCTTTCTTCATCACAGAGCTCATTAACCCTCTCTGCTCTTGTGACATCCCTCCCATCTGGAAGAGCATTTTCCTGTGGCTCGGCTACTCCAACTCCTTTTTTAATCCGCTTATATACACAGCTTTCAACAAAAACTACAACAATGCCTTTAGAAATCTCTTCTCTCGACAGCGCTAGGAGCTCCAGACTTTCTGCGTTTCTAGTGTAAGGATCGTAATAACTAGCACTGTTATTGTGAAATGTAATGATCTGCGTTTCCTTGGAATGTTATGGCCAAATGATTTACTGTATTGTCTCCCTCTGTCAGTGTAAAGTGTATCTGTGGCCCGTTAGGGTCATTAGGTTACTGTTTGTACTGAAGCACAAAGAAAACACAACAGTCAGGTAGTAATAGGTAGTCAAATATTAAAAAAATGGATATCAAAATAATAAACTGAATAAAAATACGAAGAAATATAATTGTTCAGTATGAAATTTGACACGGTCAAAATTAACATCTTTAAAAAAATAAAAAATAACTGCATGTACAGGTATGTCCTCATTGAGCATTAAGCAATCTTAGAAGCACTGATGCGTAGAGTTTATAAGCTTCTAGGCAGACCAATGTGGGATGTTTTACCTCTCAGCCAGATGGCGAAGGCTGGCTGTTCATAGTTGTCTCTTCTTGTTGGTATTTTAAAAATTGTTCACAGCAAGACATCCACATTGTCACGCTACTATAATCCTAGCGCTGTTCTGCTGGAATATGGACACTCCCATACTGCCTTTCAGGAATGGAAAGCTTCAGAACTTATTTGATGTATTTTCTGAGCAGTAACATGACTCTCTTTCCATACCGTGTTGTCTTGTGTTGAAGGAGATTCCTCTTCACCGCATCACACTTCCTAGTTGATTTTAATGATGCCAGAGTCAGAATAGAGCTCATCACAATATCTCCACAAATATCCAATATCTCCCCCCAAAAAAATATTTTTTATTCTTGAGGTCTTGTCAAAAATAAAACAGCATTCCTCAGTGAATGAGGTTATTCAGCATTCCTTCTGCCACCACCTCAGGCTCACAGGAGTGACTGATTTAATGTCTTAGCTATGAGCAGTACTGCTTAAGGGCCTCAGAATGTGCAGATCTCTTTTCTGCTGACTCCGAGTTATTTCCCATGCTGTAATCACTTTGAAAACAATCGTGCAAGTGGAGCAGACGTATGCGACTCCGGCCCTCTGATTTCGAGGACCTGTCCCTCACAGTCCGAAGTGAGAGGTCTACTAAATGTTGAAGAGAGAAATCTCATTTTCTCCAAGACAGATTTTTCTGAATTGAAATTTGTACACATCCTAAAATCCCTGTACATTTTGGAGATTTAAACTCCACACACTGAGTACCTGGTAGTTTGATGAAATCACATGACTTGAGGTCAGGATTTTGTTAGCCTTCGGAACACTACAACTCAAATAATCAAGAATCTTCACTAAAGCCTATTTACAATGTACTGTAAATAGCATTATATCTGCACCCAATGAGCTATTGATGTGCTTTATAAAACTGGGTTGTTGTGTTTTTATTGTGCGTCAGTATAGAAATATCACAATGGGATTGTATTACTGGGACAGGATTATGGTACTTCTCTTGGGATTCTGTGTACCTGGCTGGAACAGATGTGGTGTTTGAAGTTACTCCTTAATCAGGACCACAACTCATAATAATAGGGGACCGCAAACACTTTCATCCTTAATTGCCACAGCTGATAACTAAACAACACAGCAACACAAATTTGCAGAAGAAACCGAGTTGATATTGCTGAGTTGGTCATTTGCAGAATTAAAGAAACAAAACTTTGCTTTGTTTTTAATTTAAAAACCACTGCTAAAATGAGCCATTTAGAAACATTAACTAGTCACAGGCCTTGAATAATTGGAACATAGCCTGCATCCAAATGTATTATTATAATTATCTGCTGCTCTATTGTTACAACATGTTTCTTATCAGTTCAGTGGCAGCTGTGAACATCTGGACCATCTCCGTCTGGAACTGGATTCAGGAAGAGTACAGAACTTCAAAAAGGAGCATTATTTTCTGTACTTCGGGCATAGTGCATTTGCTGCAATAATTGTAATTGATTCAGGTCATTCTAATGACAGTTTGCTAATGAAAACAGAAAAGAAGACAATTTTCTTCTTGACCAAAACTTGAAAGCAATATCACCCTTGATATATTTCTTAATTTTCAGTTCTTTATTTTTAAACAAGATTGGATTTCCTATTGAAGTTTAATTTCTTAGAAAAATCAACTACTGTTTTTACATATACAGTATTTGTTGTTTTTAGAAACAACAAATTATCAGCATAAAGTCCTTTGTGCAAATTAATTTGATCTTTATAAGATGAAAAGTGTATAATTGGACTAACGTGAATATTAATGTATGACAGATAACTTTAACTAGGAAGCCAATTTCTTTATTTGCCACAATGACCGCCAGTGTGCAATCCTACCTTGGTTTTGAGAAACTGTTTCCTCAGCTTTTATCAATTATTCGGAAAGATTTCAAGCACAGTTTGTTAAAATATATTTAGAATTGGTTTTGCACACTTGCAGAACAGATTCTTCAAAGAAATTTGGAACAACAGTTCTTTTGTGTGTTCTGTTTCACTCAATGACTTATCTCTGCAACCCTTGTTTAATCTTGACTGTCTTGGTCCCACCAGAGGAAGCTCTGTTTTAATTATTTTCTCGTCTGTCCAGGTTAGGAGCTAGCTTCCTAACACCTAAGAAGTACACAAAAATCTCATCTCATTTAAATGTGCCCTTGTATTCACCTAAAGAAAATGTAAGACTCAAATCCACTAAGGAATTGGATATATATAAGTTATACAGAGCAGACATCAATACAGAACACTAATGGAATCCGACACATTGAATGTGTTATGAGGCAAAATATGACTAACTCATAATATTAGGAAGTGTACAATTAAGAATCTGACGAATGCCGATAGCTGGCTGAGAACTAGTAGTGCTCACCTAATGTTCTGTTGGTGAGGTGAGATGATCTACAGTATATCAAGATGTTGTCTGGTAAGTAAAACAAAGGACAATCAAGGAGCTTTTGAACTACTTGATTTTGTTCCTCGATATTCATCCTCAACAATAATAATAATAGTTAAAATGTATTCTTAGGTGAGAGAAAAAATAAATAAGAACAGTTTGAATATTTCAAATGAAACCATTGGTGTTTGTCAAAAACCTTGGCATAGAAATAGCCAGACTGTGATTTATAAAATAACAAATATTATAAATCATTAAAACCTATGAACATGATAAACATTTTATTGGTCAGTACTATAAGTATTATATTAGGGAGTAGGCTAAGAAGCAAATAGGTGTGTAAATGGCAACATCACAATTGATGTACAAATAATAATATGCACTGGCATTCCTGCTTCTTGTCTATCTGTACCCGCATTGTGGATGCTGGAATCATACAAGAATACCATTATTTGCTTAGTAAAAAAACACTTAGTCATCTCATACAAATACTAACATTAAGGCTAATTAAAATTTTACACTCTTGTTAAAGGTTGTGCTTCATGTTATATGCAGATATCAGTCTGTTTTACCTTAAGTTACCTAACTTTTAAAATTTTGGCATCCAGTGGTGTACTTAGAGAATGAAGAGTCATAGAGATTGAATAGAGAATGAATGTAGTCTTTTCTCCCTTAGCTAATGTGAAAAACCACTTGAGTCAAACTACTTATCCCTTTTAGCTTTATTGTTTAAAGAATCACTTGGACCTTTACAATTGATAAGTCGGTGAATAATAACTTTTTTCAATGTCAGTAATTAGACCACTACAGTATTGTAGCCTCTAGGACTAATATATGTCACATTAAGTAAAGTATACCAACCTAAATTGCAAATAAATATGCAACGGCTACTTACAGATTTATTCTAAACATTCATTATTAGATGCTTTCATGGATAGCAAACTGACTAAAGATCAAAACCTATTTCTGTGATGGAGTACTTGCTAGACAATCAGATCTGGTTTCTTTCTCTCTGATTTAAAGCAGGTTCATCCTGTCTGACAACCAAAACTGTGATAAATGGAAAACTGTAAACCAAAACCAATGTAAAAATAGATTAAAACATTTCAATTACATTTAAGAAATGAATACATTTACACTTCTGTAGACCTTAGTTACCTGCAAACCTGTATGTTCCCTTACTGCCTGAGTCCTAGAACACTTTCAGTTTGTCACCCAGGTGTTCCCAATTCAATTTTATAGCTGTTAAGAATTTATTTTCACATTTAGCTGCAATTTAGCATTTTGCATTCTTAATCTTCTGTTCCTTGTATTAGGTTTGTTTGCAATTCTCTGTTATTTCAAAAGAACTATTGCCTGGAAAGGTCAAAGGGTTTCTATGTTTCAAGTTTCCAGACTTTAAGATTTGTAGGACTGTGGGCCCTGTTAATTGCTTCCTTTATCAAATCTGATACAGAGTTGCACTGATACACTTCAGTACTGACATATTTCAGATTCCTCTGTATTTGCTGAGCTTCTTACTGATCCCTCTTGGGACCTCAAGCATGGTTTGTTAGATCCCTATGTTAGCAAAGTGTACAAATAGTGATAAACTACAGTCTAAAACAAAAGACAGACAGGGCGCTTGAGTCTTTGTGTCTCCTAGGCCCTAGGACACCTCTAAGTACTGATGAGAAGCCTAAAGGAAAGAACTTAACCTAAGTATAAAATGTTAAAGTTGTATATTGCAAGAGGAAGACCTCATTTTGAATATTGTGTACAACTTTGGTCATCGCATTTTAGAAAATACTGTATATTTTTGCTTTGTAATCAGTCCAGGGAAGAGCAACCAGATTTATCTTGGGACATACTGAGGAATGTTCTTCACTGACAGGCCGAAGGAAGTGAACCGTTTTAGTCTTGACGAGCGAAGACAATAAAGGGACCTCACACAAGTATTCAATAACTTCAAAGGCATGAAAAAGTCAACCCAGAGGACTTCGTCAGAATGAAGAGTGAAACACGATCCATGGGACACAAGTGGAAACTAATTAAAACTGAGAACAAATGGCACCGCCTTACCCAGAGGGTTTTGTAGTGGGAGTCTGGAACAAACTACCCAGCCATGTTGTTGAAGCTGAAACCCTGGCTTCTTTCAAGAAACGGCTGGATGAGATCCTGGGATCAATTAGCTACTAACTACCAAATGCACTCAATGGGCAGAATGGCCTCCTCTCATTTGTAACCTTTCTTATGTTCTTATGCAACAGTCACATAACATAGTTTTTAGGAAATGTATAACTTGGTATTTATACTGATCTAGTCTGTCATAATGATGGAACATTGTGACAATCTGAGTACAAATGACAAAGAAATCATACACAAGAGACAACAGACAACAGAAATTAAATTGAAAAGTGCCGATTATAGTAATGGCTTTTAAATGAAATGTGAAAAGTTAATATTTCATCATTACTACAGAATCACCCAAGAGGAGCACACCACATTGATTTCAAAATTATTTTTCTTATCTATATTAGACACATCATAGGATTTTAAAAAGAACAAGCACAGCAAAGTGCATCTGGTGTTAAGCAACTTTTGTATAGTCATTTGTACATACACATTTTTGTAAGATCTTCAGATTCTATTCTTTGTAACACTGTGTAAATGCATAATTTATCAAGGAATTCAACGTTCTTCTTTATTTATGATATTTATTTTTCTGTGTTTTGCTGTATAACTTAATGTAACATCAAAAACTGTGTAACGCTAACATTGGAATACCAGCAATTATCCATGAATGTTTTTGTAGAGAATTATTTCAAGTACAGCAAATATTCTCTAAGCTGATGCTATACCTCACCTCTTGTTTTTAATTGTAGCATTGTAATATTTTTCATATTGAATGGTTGCTTTATCTTAATCTTATTTCTGAAACAATTCTGATCTTAGGATCATTTTGTTAATCCTTCAATGTCATTATTTTGTTTCTGGTCCAAGTATAGGATGTCCACAGTGTCCTGTTAACCAAATATTTTCCATTCTTTTAACAATGCACTAACCATTTGTTTCGCACTGTGATGTTAACTGTATTCAGAAGCTCACAGAATCCATGTGTGACAATGTGCTTAGTAGACAACGTTCAGTAATAGTGCATGTTAAGTGGTGTGGTATCTTGCCTAACAAGAATGGGTAACCCAACAAAATTCCTCCCTGGAAGTCTGTTTTAGTTCTTCTGTTGTTGGTTATGAACAGTGTGTATCTTGTGGTTTCACAAACCAAACATGGAGCATATTGAGACTTCGTATATACTGTGTGCTAGAATATGAAACTGTTATGAACTAACAGAAGGTTTTGTTTATGCCCACTGAAATCCACTTCAGGATTTATTTGTTTGTTTATTTCTGCAATACATCATTATTTTTGTAGATATGTATTTTTTATTAAAGACTATATTTTATCTATGTTATGGGTTGATTGTGAAAAAAATAGGAATATAGTCTCATCTCCATTTGCACTAAACTATACAATTTTGCATGTGTCTCATTTAACATTCATCATGATTCCTCAAGTCGCTATTGTATTTATTTAGCGGTGAACGGCTGCTAATAAAGAAACCTTCAGTACACCATTTGTATTTTGACTGTTTTTATAAAATAAGCAGCAAGACCTATAAAACTGGTTATGCTTTTAGAACACATATTGGAACGTCTCGCTTCTAATTTACAACTCTAAATAAGTCATGTAAAGTGCAGTTTCTCCTTTAGCAATAACTTGTACTGCAATGTCATTTCAACAGTTGCACATTTGTGGGGAAAACGACTCAACAGTCAAACGAGAAGCCTTTTGTCCTCATAGGAAATGATGTCCATCTCCAGAATAACCAAGTTTGGAATGTCAACTAAACATGTCCCTGTAACGAACAGTTCTTTCCGGACCCTATGCGGACGACACAGTCCGACGGAGTGGGGAAACACTGGGGAAACGTCATGCAGGAATATGGGGCTGAAGACAGAGGGGCGTGTCCAAGGTGCGCTTGTGCACGGGGAAGGTGTGGCCGAGGCGAACAATCCGAGAGTAATCCATAGAGTATCCAAAAACACACGAGAAAGTCCAAAACCAGGAGATCCATCAGAGGAAAGAATTAAAAACCACGAAGGCCGGGTCGGAACCGGCGGACGGGGAACAGGAACGGGAACCGAGGTTAAAACCTTAACGGGACCAGGCGCTTCCTGGTCCCGGACTCGCACGATATGGAAATCAGATGCAGAGCCCGGAAGAGCGTCAGCGCCTGGCTTTTAAGGTGGGCAGGGAATAGGGCGCAGGTGCATGGAATAAAGTCTTGAGCGATAGGGCTGGAGCACCCTTAAGGAGGGGGAACTAATATCGTGACAGTCCCTCTTTAGAACTGCAAGACACTGTATTAATACCACAGAAATTCTGCAGTCTGCATCTGTTGGGCTTTATCTGATAGCAGCTCCACCTACTTCACTCCAGCAAGTGCAAACATTTGGTCATTCAACCAGAATATTCCAAGTAACATGAATATCTTTCCCATGTGCTTTTATTAGCAGCTGCTTTTGACTATTCTGTGGCATTTTAGTGTTAGTTATTACAATGTCTTTGGAAGAAATTTAAAACAGCTCATTATTTCCCTTTACATAGTTTTACTGGAAGAAAGAAAAGAACAACAACAACAATAATAATAATAATAATAATAATAATAATAATAATAATAATAAACTTTATTTTATATAGCGCCTTTAAAGGTGGCTTCTCAAAGCGCTTTACAGGATGACAACAACAATAAATAAGGAGAATACACAAGATAAGACACAATTATAATATATAGAGGAGACCGTGGATGGTGGTACTAAGAAGAGCAGTGGTGAAGAATGGAACCAGTTAAGTAAAGGCTTTTTTGAAGAAGAGGGTTTTGAGTCTGGATTTGAAGGAGTTTAGAGAAGGAGTTTAGATGATGCAGGATGGCTTTATTAGTATTTTGCCAATAATACTTACTTTTTATTAATTTATCTTCAGAATTTGAACTGTCATGTTGACAGTTTTGAAGGGAAATCAGCTATTAATTAATCTTTTAATCAAAGGATAAAGTTAAGGATTCCGTGTCTGCAGGATAATCTCTGGGTTACCGTAACTCTCAAAGGCAAAGCAGTGTTCTGTTAGTGGATAGATGGATCTATTATTGATATAATGTTTCGCATCACATAGCTTGTGCAATTTGTATAATCAAGGTCTCAATTTCGAAATCTCTGCATGTGTGTGTTTTGTAAGGTTAAATCACAGCTGTAATTGTCCTCTGATGTCTAAACATAATTAAAAGTAAAAACAGCTATGTATCTGACTATGCAGGATGGCTTTATTGCTGTAAATGAAACATTTATTTTCCCAATTATTCCAATGTCTGTTCTTGGTTTGCTTTTACCATGAATTATGGAATACCCCTTATAATTGATATGGAATTGGATATACTTGGACTATATTAGTGCCAGATGGAACACAGGCTGACTAACATGCCTGCAATACATCAGATGGCCTGACTGTATTAGGAAAATTGCCACCTTAACAATTCATTTGAGTCATTAGATGCCTATTAAGTGCTTCGGGTCTGAAGTGAAATAAATGACAGACCATTAAAATAAAATACATCTTACCACGTGTATAGGTTTATACGGATAATTTAAAGTAAAATGAAATACCTTTTTCATGATTAATTCATGTTCTAACATCTCAGAAACAGCTCAAGTCATTCCTTGTAATAGCCAACTTCTTTTACTGGTTAGAAATATATTTAAAATACATTAGTCCACATAGTAACTACAGACTCTCTAAATACGTGCTACAACAGACATGTTTCACCGCTCATTGAATTAAAGAATCTTAGAAAAGAAAAATGTGGACAACTTAATGCTTTCTTTTTGGTTTCTGACAGGGGCAAAAAATGAAGATTAAGATTTGGGATCATTTGATATTGTTTATTAAACTATACAGTATGAATTTATCTAATAATATCTACATATTTATAATAAACTGTATAAAGGCTATTGAACAATGATTTGTTTCAGCTCCTAAGAGTATCAGGTACCATTAAATTGAATTTGTTAAGATAAGGGGGCAGGACTAATTTCTCCAAATCCTAAGATGTAAATAGAGCAATTTACCTATTACACTTGATTGTGCTTAATAATCAGCATTTGTACCTTTTAAATCCTATGATGCATGTCGATTCACAGAGATATGCAATTAA
Source organism: Lepisosteus platostomus (assembly GCF_059453375.1). Classification (NCBI taxonomy): domain Eukaryota; kingdom Metazoa; phylum Chordata; class Actinopteri; order Semionotiformes; family Lepisosteidae; genus Lepisosteus; species Lepisosteus platostomus. The sequence continues at coordinate 51,507,035 of NC_142618.1, read as the reverse complement.
TATCTTTTAGATTTTGATTCTTCTTTTTTGCCTACATTTAACGTCTGTAATACAAGAATTAATTATTAAAAATATTCACTTTCAAAATCATGTACCTGTATATATCACTTGTAATTCTTCGAAAACACTGTAGATCATCACTGGAAGGGGTGAATACTTTTGCAAACCTCTGATATGAGCATTTCAAATCAGCAGAATAAGAACAAGACTAAAACAGTGGTGTAGTCTGACTTCTTCGAAGCTGAACTCATTGGAAAGATGATGCATTTGAAATGATCACCTAGGGTAAACCTTTAACTTAATGACTTTTAGGCATTACCTTGGAGTAGGTTGATATTAAGTACTGTCTAGGTACAGTAATGTCAATTGCTATTTTTAATTTATCTTGTTTACACATTTTACTTTCTTGTACTTAAACATAATGTAATGTAAAAGCAAACTATGTTATAAATAACCCTAAATTAAGGTGCCCACTAAGCAAATAAATAAAACAGGAGAAGTAGCATAAGCTTCTTCTTTTAAGACAAATCTGGACAGTTTTAGCTAGACATATAGCTCATTAATAAACAATTCATTAAATTATTCTAATTCACAACTACGATAAATGTATTGGTTGTTCTTCACATCTATAAAATGTCTATATAGATTTATCGTGTTTATTTGTTCATATTACGTCACATTTTCTCTCTTCATTCCAGTTCCAGGTGTTATAGTAATTACCTGCTAATTTAATAATATTCAATTACAGAAAAAACATGTTGCTTCTCAGAGCAAGCTGGATAAAAGGGCAATAGTGGGTAAGAATTTCTAAGATGGATGATTGTCAATTTGGTTGCCACGCAACAGCAGATTGGCTGAATTAAAGCAAGCCCCACTGTTGATAACTTCATATACAACTGATCATATCTGCAGTGTATCATCGAGTATCTTCCACAGTACGTCTGTTTTATAATTTGTGCGTCTCTGTAAATTTAGTTAGCCTTATTATATTTCTTTCTTTTTCAGGAAACTTTGAACTTAGCCATTGCAGTAAACAATGTACTTTACAAGATGACTATCATTTCTAATTATGGATGTAATCAGATATGGCAGAAACGTTATAATAGCCTTTATCACTTTCAAAATACAGATTAATCATACCTTTTATAAATATATATTAATTTACTTTCATTTTCTAGATATATATTGTTATTTTTACAGCAAAGCATTATAATAATTCAACTTTCCAGTACAATTAGCATTTACTCTTCATTATCTAACATCTTAGTCAGTACATTATTTTTAGATTCAACTGTGGCAATTCAAGATGAAATCTGGACCCTACCGTCTTCAGACAACACTTCATATGAAGATGACTCTAGTATGATAAACGTAGAGTTTAAAAATGTCTTTTGTAGGTGAAAAGAATAAATATTATATACTAGACATTGTGTGAAAGCTGTATGAAATCTCACAGAATGCTATTAAGGAGTAAAATGTATTCATTAGGGAAGTATGGAATTATTACTGCTGCCTCACAGCCCCTGGGTCTTGGGTTCATTGCTTCAACTCTGTGTTGTTTGAGGGCTTTCTTATATGTACAGCTCTCTTTAGCTCTCTTTAGGTCTTTAGGTCCCACCAGAGCATCTTTATGGGGTATAAGTCTAGACTTTGACTTGACCATTGCAAACTCCTGAAGGTTTCAATACGACACCTATTTTCAAAGTTTAGCAAAAAGATGACCATTGCAAATCATACCCCTTGATGATGGCCCTTTCAAATACAGGAGTTCCCAAATTACATCAGGGTTATGGACCTGATAACCATGACTGAAGAGTAAAGAACATGTACAAGGAAATTCTTACCCAATAAGAACAATGTAAACACGAGGGGTTAGGGACTGTGAGAGTGTAAAATTTGCCCATGTAACTTAAAGTGTGGAGCCATTTCCTATAAGAATAAATGGAATAGAGTGGGATAAGGGACTAAGTGAGTTTTAACTTGTAGCGAACTAAATACAGTACAGTGCATTGATTTACATGTACAATAACATTTTTAATCCAATAATTGGATTGGAGAAGTGGACAAGTTGTACTTGATTGTTAATGATACAGAGGTTTTTCATAGAATCAGCACCTACACTTGTACTACGCTACGAACTCATTGTTGCGCTGACCCAAAATATAAAATATGATCTGACTTATTTTCACCCCCAGCTACATAAAACGTGAGATATAACTTATAAGATTTATTCTAAATGAAAGTTACTAATGGGGCCCCCTGTATACAATGAATCAAGTCAACCACCTCATACTGTACACTGGTGTCAATTTCCTACATTTCTTGCATGTCTGACAGCTGTTTGTTACAAGAATGCTGTAAAGAAAATAAAGTTCAGTATGCTGTTTAAATATTTACCTTTGGATTTTTACGGGTAGCTATATCTTCTTTAATTTAAAGCAAATTGTTAGATTAGAGCTTTAATGGAACCTTAATGGAATTGGCCTACGCACTAAAATACTGCTGAGATAGTTCAATGGCTTAAAACAGCATTGCAATAGCCTGACTTGATCACTATTTTGAACTTTTACCAGATCCTTATTTTCCCCCAAATTACATGTGAGATCTCCAGATGCTATAAATCTTTAGGTTTAGTACTTAACATTGTGCAGTAGTTAACATTACAGTGCTTAAAATTGCTGAGACTTTGTTTTGGCAGTAGAATAAGTTGACATTAATAAATCACGCTTATCTCATTGCTTTTACCTTCACATTCATCTTTCACTGATAAATAGATCTTGCCAAAAAGGTGAGAAGGAATGATTAGGAAACACTTTCAGACGATGAGGTTTTCTTTTGGGGGGTTTCTCTTTCTTTCACCTTTTTATGTTTTGGCTGAATAATCTTCTAAAAAGCCATTATTCCGGTGAAATGGGAAATGCAGAAAAAAAGCAGTCACAGAGACATTGAAATGGAACTATACTGATAGCGAGACATGAAGTGGATCTTTGGAAAACATTTATCAACAGCTGACTGCTGACATGTGGTCAAACCCTAATTCCCCTTTGGAGTGAACAATTACTGAAAGACTAATGTCTTGCTCTTAGATATGGACAACCTGGCCTGTGGAAATCTGTGATCACATTGTATTACAAGATAAAACAAAAGCCTGAAAGCAGAGTCATGACTTTAACGTCTTTATCAGCAGCAGAGGTAAGAAGCAAAAGCCCCATGGATATACTTCACTCTGGTCTGCTCTGGTCTCAGACATCTGTCTCATGGAGTGAGAACGTTTTCAAAAGCACTTGTCAATTAAAAGGTAATTATGGAAGCGAGAAGGGGGGGTGGATTGGTTTTGGGTCCAGAGCTGTAACGATTCATCTTTCGGTTATGTGGAAATGCAACTCCCCAATTTTCTCTCTTCTCAGCCACCGAACTCTGTAGCTCTTTCAAAGCTGTCATTGGCCTCATCCCTAAACAGTTTCCTTCTTGCCTGGCTGCTCAGTTTGGAGGATAACCTGATGTACAGAAGGCACTGTCTTAGTGGTACTGATATACCTTCCATTTCTTAATGATAGGCTTTACTGAATGTTCAGTCTCTTTGATTTTTTTTACACCCTTCTCCTTATCTGTCCCGATCTATGACTTTAATCCTTAGGTGCTTTGAAAACAAGCTAAAAAAACGTAGGCAATCTATATATATAGTTCAAGTAGGTAGCTACGTTAGCATGAGTAGACTGCAAAAGAACAAGTAAAGGTTTATTCCATGCTGAAAAGAGAAGCTAAGAAACACAATGTTTCGGCTGTGGAGCCTTTTTCAGGTGTGCGACAGGCTGCACAAACCTATTAAGTGTTCAGAAGCCCCTTTCATGCACTTTATCTGAGTAAATTGTTCATTATCTTTGCAATCTCTCTTTCCTTAGAATATCCTGAGGAGCTAAGAAGCTTTTTTCTAGCTCATTCCAATAAGACTTGTTCTTACTAGTGGATTCCATCACATATTTTCAGAAATGTGCTTCCCTCACACTGAACATGTATAAAGTATCAGGCAATAGTTTCTTCTATAACCAGAAACCACAACATAATTTGCTTTTAATTTACTTGGAAGGTGACCATACCTTCAAAACATTTAAGGTAATATCTGTAAAATCTTCCAACTCCTACCTTACCTCTCAAACATTCTTTGATATTATATTCCTATGCTAAGACTGTCCATCATGCCCCTGTCTGACTCCCCCGGACTACTCCATTGATTGATTTATCAGTCTTTTTTCATGCTCCAACATGCTCCAGCTGGTATGCAATATATCAGCCAGAATTTTAACTGGTACCAAGTGGCATGAATCACATTACTGAACACTTGGCTCTGCTTCACTAGCGAACAGCTGGGTTTCAAGTCACATAAATATGTCTAGTCCTGTCCTACAGAGCACTTAATAAAATTGGCCCTCTCTAATCTGTTGATTGCCTCTGAGACAAGTTAGGTCTGTTCCCCTCCTATCTCCTTTGCCCAACAATAATATTCTTGTACACATCCCCTTGATCGTCTTGCTATGAAGATCTATAGGGGTAGTTGTCAGTAGGACCCTACCCTACCAACTTCAGATGCAAGATTCACAACAAATCGCATCAAATATCATTGTTTAGAAAAACAATATTTCACAATACAATTCCTTTCCCTCTGGTACTTTACTCCGAGCCTTCCTGCTGGTTGACCACCACAATTTGGATTACGTTTTGCTCTTGTTTGTCTGTTTCCTGGACCTGCCCCTGAATCCAGTCTCGTGCTTAAGACATCATTACTGTGAGCATACTGTAGGTGCATTACAATATTATTTGGAATCCTGAACAATATATGAAAAATGATAAAGTATTGGATTTACTACTTCATCACAATTATATAATGCTGAACTAAATGTATGGCTTCAGTGTCTGTGTGCAGACAACTGCAAATAATATCTTACTATAATTGTACAGGGAAAAGTGTTTTTTTTTATTGACTCTGCATTTCTGTTTTTTTTATGTGCATTCTAGTTTCTGTTCTTTTTGGAACAAAGACACCAAGGGGACATCATGATAGTGTGAGACTTAATTTAAGCCCCACTTAGTTTTTTCTTTCCTAATGCATTCATTACAAGTATGGCAGCTTGATTGAAACCTTTTTCATCCACAAACCCATCAAGAACAAAATGCATTAGAAGATGAATAGGAGTCATTTGATGCGATCTCCGGTCTAGTGTACTGTGTTTCATATAAATGATGAAAGGAGAAGTAAACAGAAGACAAACACATTAGTAACACGTGAGATAGACAATGACAAATGCAAAGAATACTTGTCTCATATGACCATGTTTCCATGGTGTTTTGGTAATGATAGGAAAAACAACAGAGCTTATGGACTGAGGTTTAGAAGAAGTTCTAAAATCATAGGGCATTCAGTAAAAACACCAGTCCAGATTAAGATTGCAGTACTTACATACTGTACTGTACATTCCAAGATCTATATAGAGGTGAACTCTTCATGAAGTACCTATGCACGAGCTGTAGAATTCTTTTTGACAAACATTATCTGTGCTGTACACCTTCTGAAATCAGTTTACACTGTATCCATGAAGAATTTTGGACCATGTGTCAGATTTTATTAATTGAGATTAAAGGCATTATAATCCTTGAGAGGTAACAACAAAGCACAGCCAAATACTGTTAAGAAGATTTAGATCAGTAGTGTAAGTGGGAATATCAATTCTGACATTCTTCCCGTTCGCAAAGCAAAGGATGCTCTATAGTCATACTCATTGAAAGTGCCGATAACTAGAATTCTTATAATGATTAAATGAAGTTCAGGTGGGTACACACAGGTTCAGGTTGCTCACACCTGAAGAAGGCTCTACGGCCGAAACGTTGTGTTCTCTTTCTTCTTTTTTTCAGCATGGAATAAACATATTACTTGTTCCTTTGCATGATTAAATGAAGACAGGGAGACCAGCTCTTTTGACATAGCTCTGACGTCAATGCATCCTCAGTTAAGTACTCACAGGTTTCTAAACAGGAAAACAGAACTTCTACTTTTTTGGAGAACGATAAGGACGAAATGTGAATATAGCCCTGCCTTATTTACAAAACAGTGTAACAGAACACATCTTGAATAGGTGTCTCCTTCTAAAGGAATTTGAGCTATGTCATGTCCCCTCACCTTCAGCCATCTCTATCCCCTTTTCAAAACTCTTTCAAAAGGTTTCTGTTTTTGATATGTGGCAAGTTGTGGCTCATTTGGCAAATTAACAGAGACATCTACGGATACATTTCAGTTCTTCCAGTTAGGTACAGTAGATATCCATGACAGGATCAAGATGGAGGGGAGATGAAGTAGTTCACATTTATCTCAGCAATACAGCAAAATAACAGCTGTTATAGGCAACGAAAGTATCTGTTTAGTTAGCCTGCACACACATACTAAATGCGATACGTAAACACAGGAATACACTTAGCAGAGCACCGCCATATGAGCAGACACTAATAGAAGTGTCTCTATTTATTACTTGGATTGGTGCAGATGTTGGTGTCCTACAGGTAATTGGAGCATTTCAGTTTCTCAAGGTTTAACACGAAGGTTCAATTTATGCAACACCGGATTAAAATAATGTTTTTACCCATTTCCATATTTACCCACTTTTACCCACTTTTTTTTTATTTTGTAAAGGTTTGTCAGCTAACCCGATTTAATGCAAAAACACAAATCTATGGCAGCAAAACAGCACAGGTACAAACACAAGCTGTAATCCTTTGCATAAGGATATGAGCACAAGTACACATCCTGTCAGCCTCAATTATAAAAACATCTTGACCTTACATCTGAGCGAGCATTAAAGGTGAAGCACCTCACTGAGCAATAACATCAATATAGCTCAGCTAATTTCCTTTGAGCTATGTTATCAGTAGCAAAGCTGCAGTGATGTGCACAACCATTCACTTTTTGCAACTAAGAAAAAAAAATGTATATATATTATACTGTAAGCCAAAGTTTTAATCATGCTCTATATGAAAGCTGCATTTATTGTCTTCCAATCTTGCTACATACACTGATTTGCAAAGTTTTTTTTATATTGTTCAACTCTTATCAGTCAATGACTTCTTTCTATGTGTAAAAACACAATTCTAAGGCAATCTTTTTGCGTTCTATTGTAACCGTTTTGTTATAAGCTAACAGTTCATCCTCATAGGTCTGTATTTTGTAGCACAAAAAGTAACATTTGTTTTTGCTTTACATGTAAGTAAATAAAAAAATACAAATGCAGTATGTGTAGATGTTTAGAAAGGAACAACATTAATGAAATGGAACACTGGATAATGAGCCAATTAGATTTTCAGTAAATGTGATAGATTAGATATTACAACATTACATATTGGCTGCCTATTTATAGTTACTGCAAGCTGCTGTAATCAGGATTTTGAAGAATCTGATCAATTTCAATTAGCACTTGCTCAACATTTGATAAATGACCAACGTGGGTTACTTATATCCAAACTGCACTGTATTAATAACAGTTCAAGTTGAATGCAAAGTAGTTGTAACAGCACAAAGCACCAGAAGAAGCTCTGAGTAAATTACTGATGCTCATATCATACGTTCTGTACCTTGCAATGTCTGATTGTGTGTAAGTTATCTTAGTCTATCACACTGCAGTGTATGTGATATTTCATCACATAATGATGTTTTCAGCCTTTCGAGAGAAACCATTTCTTTCCACGTCAGGAGACTTACTTTTTGTATACAGTAGATGTGTATATTAATTAATGTGCATTCAAACATTGTTTCTCATAAATCTAGTATGTAGGTTCTAAAATTAATTGTCGTATATCCGAGTATTGAATAAAGTGTCAATATGTCATCCCTCAACCTGCTGGTAGTAATCTAGTCAGGAAATGCTATTTTCATTAGAAAATATACCTTAATATTTTTTTGCCAAAAAAAAACATAGCTTTTACTGGTAGATAAGGGACACTACATGCTTAGTAATGTAGATACTAATCACTGGACTTATATATTTTTTTCTTTTTTGAACACAAAAGAATGCATGATCTGTCTACTCCTGAGATACATCTGTGGCAGTTCTTCAGGTTCTCACTGTCTTTGTTCATTTTTGTCAATCACTCTCATATTAAGGAACGAGTAATAGTTTATTCCATGCTAAAAAAAAGAGAAAAAAGGAAACACAATGTTTTGGCTGTGGAGGCTTCTTTTGGTTTCAGCATGGAATAAACCTATTAGTTGTTCCTTTGCAGCCTACGCATGCTGATGCAGCTACCCACCTGAACTACTCTCATATTCATTTCTGTTCTTATGCTCCTCTTATTTTGACCACTTAATTTATTTGAGGATTTTTGCTTGAGGAAGCGTGCTTTTAGCGTGCAGCATGTTACAATAGGAAAACAGACTATTTTTGTTCATCAGTAAGGGGTAGGCTGTGTTTTGTGTCCACTCTATTACTGTTACCGTTTCTCCATCAGCAATTTGCTTACTCCAGTGAGGGTCACACAAGCTGAAGTCCATCCCAAAACACAGGCCGTGTTCTTCTGAGAGTACGTGACCCCTGTCCATTACAGGGCAACTGAGACAGGGTCTTCTTAGAACAGGTACTTAAACGTAGCCACCTAACCAGTTTAACCATGTGGAAACTGGCAGTGGAGGAAGGAAACTGAAGCACCTGCCAAAACCCCAGTCAAACATGGAAACTCTGCATGGACAGGTGTGCAAGGCAGGACTTCAGCACAGCAGATCTGTGAGGCAGAAATGCCGACCAGAATATCATCATTCAGGCTCTGGTACTGTTCCTGTTTTATTTCAATGCTAGTCTGCAATAAATATATAAAGTAATTAGCACATGCTTCATAATGTATACAGTAACTTTCCACCACGTCGGCCAGACTCTCTTGTACATAATTTGGAAAAGAGGTGAAAATAGAGCTTTTTTCCCCAGTTTTGTATAGCCTAAAGCTCTGTTAAATACTTGTTGTTTGCAGTCATCCTATTTAAAACCATGCACACTATAATAGTTATTTTCTACACTAGCTGTGACAAAGCTGCAGTAATCGGAGCTAAATATGAATATTGTGTTGTGGGAGAAAATGTCTGCACTAATTTCCTTTTTAAATTTGGAACTGGGTGATAGTTATCTTTTTTTATTAGAGTTTCTATTAATACCTTAAACTTTAACTGAATAAAATGCAAATTAGCATACATGATTGCACATTATGGCTCAATTTCCTGTGTTGGTGGCAAAAAATTATAAATCTTTTTTATTGCTATGTTCAATAGTTAGCTAATTATCTTCAGAATTATATTTTAAAGAACTTAGAAAATGAAACGGGTTACTATAATTAGCAGGAAATATTTATGTAAATATGTCACATATATATGTGATAATACACAATATCTGCAACAAGGTCTCCTTTCTACATACTCTAATTCACATACATTATGTGCTATATATATATGAAGTCATGAAAAACAAGGATTGCATTACTACAGTGAAGCAAGGTAGCAGACTAAATGATAAAAGAAGAGCTTTCTGAATTTTTTTAAGAAGGTATTTTTACAAATAGGGGGTTAGGCAATTATACAAAATAGTGAACAGGAACATCACAACTAAAATAAATAATGATAAAAAATTGTAAAGATGTGCTGAGTATACGTCTCAGCAGTTGGTATAGATAGAGGCACGTGAGATCTTTATTCTCTGGAACAGTTCTGCCAAGGGAGTAATAAATCAGGCAAAATGGAATGCTGGGATATCTCAACAACACACAACACCACATACAACTTACTTGTTACTCTATTTACAAACGAGGCGTCTTAGAGGCCTACAGTATGTCCTTACCAACCAGAAAATCCCAGACTCTTACCCCCCATTCAAAATTCCTCACACCAAACAAGCCACAAAGAGAGAAAAACCTGCATCCTAAACAGATCCGAATACAGCCCATGGCTAAACCTTTTTTCTTTGTAAAGGAAATCCGAGTTTCCTAAAATTATTTTTCACGCAAAGTCGGAATACTTAACTAGAATAAAGTGCATGTGCATCTTCCTCTCTCTCTCTCCCATCTCTTCTCTGTCCCGCTATGCCTTTCTCTGTCCTTCTCTTTCCATATACTGTACATTGTATATCCACTCTGCTCCTGTCTACCTGTATTTTGTTCTGGGCTTCTCACTGATGATTTACCAAGAATTTAATTAACCAAGGTATACTACACCATTCCTCTTGGTGAATGTGTCTCGGAATCACTACAACTCTGCAAACATGTAAATCCTGACATACTATATAATAGCCACTTCAAAAGCTGCAACAGCATTGTGATCTGTTTTTAAATACAAGTCAATGCGCCCGGGACAGTTTGGTGTGGAAGAAGAAAACTGAAACTTTGTCATTTGTTCCACCTTTGTCAAACTAAGAATATCAAATATTAGAATCTTTTATTTCAATTATGGTTGTGAGCTGATTTGAAAAGAAATGGTGAGAACTGCTTTGAATGTAAGGTGATAGAAGGAGTCAAAAATGAAACTTTGTCAAGATGAAAATTTGGAAGATAGCCAACAATACATTCCCAAGTCTACTTGGTTTCAGTACAGTTAATATTTATAATGTACAATTTACTGTATCTGGCCACACAATCGTTGACTTGTGACAATAACTTCTAACACTTTAGGCTATTGAATTTTGTCTGTAGGAGGTCCAGTTCTTTTGATAGGATATGTACTGTACATGTTGAAATAATTAATATTGACATATCTGGTCTTGTGTGATAGATAGAAGCTTCGCTCTTCTAAACCAGCCTTTAATCACCCACACTTCCAGATACAGAAATAACATGGATTTGAAGAAAGACGCAAAATCACATGGAGTGGAAAAGTGGTTATTTGGTTGTTTTCTCTTTTAGTTTAATGCACTGCCTTGACACAACCACACATGCCTACACATTTAAACAAACGTACAGTATGCCACTATCTCTGATAAATATCCAGGAGTTTCAAGTGAAGAAATGTCAACCATGGTAGTCAAGATAATTACTGTTGCAACTCAGAAATCACTACTCAGAAATCATGAAAAACAGACACTGGGACACCCTTTGATGCCATCAACTGGAAATCCATCTAGATTCCTTTCTTAAGGACCTCTTGATCAACAAATCCCACCAATCTGCATACTCAATTTTACACAGGATACTTTGGATATCTGTTATATAAGGTGTTATATAACAGATATCCCTGATATATCCCATATATAACACATTATATATACAGATATCCAAAGTATCCTGTGTACAATTGAGTATGTATAACACATATATATCAGGGATCCCATATCCCATATATATCAGGGGATAGTTGAATGTTCAACAGTTCAGCAACTATTTCTCATGCAATAGACACAAATAAACAATCAGGATTGTTGTAGAAAAGATCACTATTTTAAGGACTATCTCCAACAGTGAATGATTGAAATAACATGCTTCGTAACTTAGGAATAAATGGTTAATATAGACGATATATACTGAGCAATGAACTGCATTGTTTTTTTTAAAAAAACAACCCAATGTTAGTGAGGCTACATGCATATTTAAAAATTATCTGTGAACAGCAGCAAACTAGCAGCCTTCAAAGTTAATTGGATCATGTATCGGCAGGTGAGACAGAGTCTGTAGAATGGAAAATCACTAACGTGGTTCTGTCCTAAAGCCAGCTTTGTGAAATAAATAATTCATCTAACCACTGCTCTAGTGTTGTTTTCAGATTGATGCATCGGTAAGGGTGAAAAGGTTACAAACACAAGTCCAGATTCAACACAGTAAATAATGTAAGGAAATATTTCCTCTCTTTTCCTTACACTTTAGTGTGAATTATAGTCACAGATTTATAGCGAATTATAGTTATGTGAAAAGCTGAATCTTGCCTACCAATAAACCTATGGATGATGCCTTATCATAGTATTTCTTAGAGTTTCAAATTAGGTGTATAATATGTCAATCAGTTCAGTTCACCAACATTATTTCAGAATGTTTGTTCTTTATATTGAACACAATTTAAAAAAATAAAATACATCACTCTACACTTACAGAAGGTGACAGAAAAAAAAACAATTGACAAACTGGTCTGTAAATAAAGACTTAAATTTGGTCTGCCAAATTCAGATCATGTTTTGAGAGATGTTTAATGCCAGTCTGCATGATTTACAGTACTTGTGTCTGCCTATTAACATACTGTACACTAAAATTATAATAAATGAACAGAACAAGGTAAGTCATCTCCAGTCCAGTCTAGTGCTGCAAAGGTTTCTGGTTTTATTTCCATTCCTGGAACTTAATGACTTAATTGCATTCATTAAGTGGAGAAGATGTCAGAACAGCTATGTTTTCCATTTCATAATGAAATGCTAATTAAAAAAGGTACTTCTTAAGTATATACTGTAGGAACACAACAGTCAAATTTTTCTTCAGTATCTTCTAAGGAAGTTTCAAAGCAAATGAGCCTCTTGATTAAAAAGACTATATAGTGGTCCTTGTACTGTATATATCTCTAATCAAATACTACAACATGCAAATCAGGGTAACTTTATCAGAATACTGTGTTACTGAGGCATAAATGGAGTGAGAAAACACACACTGTACGTACAGAATTCAGTTTCAAGAAAAAAGGCTCACTTACCAAAGGTTATTCATCAAATTAAAGCTCACTTACCATAGGTTATTTATGACAGGACGTAAAAGTATATGAAACACCTGTGAGTGGTACTATTATGGATGCAACATGGCAGAACCTCAAACAAAATGAAACGCACCTGCCTTTGATCAAACAATTTGAGCAACCTCCTGAGGTGTAAAGTGCACTCATGATCCAATTTAACATGGCAGCACAGAGCTCTGACTCACAGCTACAAGACCTGGTACCTCACGCTGCAACGGGCAGAACCCTGGTAAAGAGCAAACACTGGGGGAGCTACACTACAGGCCGTCATAGCCTGGAGTCTTTTTGATCCTTTAGTCCGAGTCTCATCTTCCATTCATGACTCGAAACGAAGATTGAAGAAATGAATAATTTCTCTCCACTCCCATCTTTGTCTTACATTCTTCTCTTTGTTAGGATTCACCCCTGATTGGTTTAGTACACTGGGCTGTGTCACAGGAGACAGACATAGTTGTCTTATCACAAACAGCATGTCAACCTGCCATTCGCAGTGAATCCATACAGAAATGTTTTTTTCACTGTATATTTACATTTACAATATGGATTGGAGTTTCCAAAACTCAACAGACCAGGGTTTTTTCCTCCCAGTCCTGGTGGGCTTTAGTCTAGCATGTATTCATTCCATTACTAGTCTTAATGATCTAATCAAACTAATTATTGGCTTAATTGGGAGTAATTTCATAAATATCCCCCAATCTTGATGTATTGCTGATGTAAATAGTCCTAGAATACAGTATATGCAGGAATGCAGCATGTCATGATTGCAATACATTGTTAATATAATTCTAATATAAAATAACAGCAGGTTTATATTTTTTCTAAGCAATAGAATGGTTATGCTTTGCAATATTTATGAGAAAGTATAATTGATGCAACTGCTTTTGACATGTTACAATATACATCTTTCTTAGAGGTTTTTGCTCCTGAACTGAGGTATCAGATAGGATAATCCAGCAAGAACTAATATTTTCCATTATGAGAGGTAGTCATGGAGACCATTCCTGTGTTAGCAAACACTCATTTCTTCTGCCTTAATATTTAAAATATCCTATGAGTTTTTCAGGGGGATTTTTTAAAACTTTTCTTCAGATACGTAAACAGTCCTGAGATAAAACTAGGACTCAGACTTGGAATTCAATTAAACGGAATAACAAACTCAGTGTGCGTCATGACATTGGTTTAACAATCTGACATCCCTAAATAATTAATTTAGTGCACCATTACATTGTACTTGATTCAAGTCTTACTCAAAAAAGCAGGAACAATTAATACATTTTCAATACTTTTAAGAACATAAGACAGGTTGTTTGGAAACTAGGTGGATAGAACAAACTTCCACTTCTCCAAAACCTGAAGAAAATCCACACAAGAAGAAAGAGATGGAGTGACATTAAAAACTCCCTGTCAAGGTGTCTTTAGATTTCCCAGGTACACTGTTCTGAAGTCTTTAAATGATTGTGATCTTGAAAACAATCAGTGACATATACAGTAATCAAACTATATTCTCCAAAAACTAAGAGCCCTGTATACAATTTTAGCATTAATGCTACAGTACCACACTGGTTGGTACCACTTTTCACATCACTTTCCAACTTTTTCATTTAAGCCTCAGAGATGGACAAAACTACAAGCTATACAAACCATAAGCTCAAACAGATGGACAAATATCACGACAAGAAGATTGGTCAAGAAGATTGTAATGAGGATTGGATAAGAAGGTTATTATGTTCAACAACAGACGTCAGGTAAAAGTTGTGGCTGATTTAGTTCACTGTTGTCAGAGAGATACATAAAAGGAATAAATTCACAGTAATATTGACTTAATTTGAACAATACATGTTCCACCCAAACAGCAAATCACTAACAATTACTGTATTTGTGCACGTGTTGTAGCCATCTGACCATAATATCTTACCTCTCCCTGTTATGGAACAACAGCTTTCTGCATTAACTGTTATACCAACAACTTGTGAATGAATTATTAATTTTACAATGAGCTTCTAAAATATGCCTTTTTTCTAGAGCTCTCTTGGGTGACATTATACACAATCCAGTTTCTGAAACAAGCACCCCAGCAGCCAAAAGCACATTTAGTAGATGAGGGACTATCTGACTGTTTTCAAAACAGGCAGAGGCCCACAGATTTATTGACTTCACTGTTCCAAACACAACAGGATGGCATGTGGGGATCCAGGCTCAAACTGATGTCACACTGTAAATACGTGACTGGTTAACAAATAAAACATTTCAATTACACCTTACAGTACAAACGTGTCACAATTCTTAAAGCCATATAAGCATTTCTTATAGGCTTTTTAATATATTGTAGCTAAGGTTTTAACTTAGGCTACAGTATATAAAACTAAGTAATTTCATAGCAATAAAAGCTCTACACATATAAAATGATATGACAGTGCTGGTTTTTACCACGGGACCACCTGTGCTGAGCTACAACAAAGAAGAATCAGCGTTGATATTTGACTCACATGAAATCCAATTTCTAACAAGTTCAAGAAGAAGTTTAGATCCCAATCTGGAAAACGTCTCTCACCTGCATAAACAATATGATTCACACCAGGTTTTCCTGTCACATATCTCTCTCACACCCCACCTCATCTCTTCGTCTACATCCTTGCAGTAGCTCTCTGGTTCAGTCCTGGGTGGGATTGGGGCAGCCTGTCCACACGACAACTGAATTGTCTTTTTAACCTGTGGGCGTGCGTTCATTAAGCATTAATTAATGGTAAACCTTTCATCAATAGCACTAAATATAGTATAACCTGTATTTTTCAAATATTTCTGGGCTTTTATTACACCAGTCTTAGGAATGTGATTACTTAAAAGATTCATATTTTGTTAGCTCTGCAATAAACTATTTCCGAAGTGTATATTAACTGAAAGAATTTTAAGGACAGCATTTCTTCAGAAAAGCAATTGGAATTACAGTTACTGTACATAGAACACTGTGTTCTCACACCACAGAAACTCAGAGCTATCGTGTTCTGAACATGTATCCATATTTGGAGACATGACAAGTGTGAAAATGTTCTGGCAGAGCAGACAACAAATTAGCAAGTTACCTCAGGTAATAAAACTGTGATTAAAATTCTGAAGGAATCTCCATGCAAACATTCATTGTGTTAGATATGGAAATAAGAAGGATCTATTAAGTCATTTATGTAACTGCTATCTAATAGTTCTCAGTTTTACACACAAAACTAATAGATGTGAGCAGCAGCCCTGGATATTGATTTTGAATATTTCACTTTAGATACCACTGAGGTTCTTAGAGATAATAACCTCAAGTACTTTAGTGAAAGAATTTCACAATAACTGCCTCTCATTAAAACACCTAAAAAATGAAATGATAAAAAGGAAATGTAAAAAAACAAAAGCAGCCTTAATACATCTTCTGCTCCTCCACTTTCTTTTTCCTTTTTCTGTAAGGGACCTCAGAAACTCTATAATAAGTGCAATACCTTTAACAACAGTTTTACATTGCTCTGATAATTCACAGGAGAAACAGATAACGCCTCAAACCTCAATGTATTTCTATAGCTACATAACATGCCAGCAGCCATATCACCCTGCAACTCACAAATGGCAACCCACTGAAGCTAAGCAGGTGTGAGCCTGATCAGTACCTGGATGGGAGACCTCCTGGGAAAAACTAAGGTTGCTGCTGGAAGAGATGTTAGTGGGGCCAGCAGGGGGCGCTCACCCTGCGGTCCATGTGGGTCCTAATGCCCCAGTATAGTGATGGGGACACTATACTGTAAACAGGCGCCATCCTTCGGATGAGACGTAAAACCGAGGTCCTGACTCTGTGGTCATTAAAAATCCCAGGGCGTTTCTCGTAAAGAGTAGGGGTGTAACCCCGGCATCCTGGACAAATTTCCCATTGGCCCTTACCAATCATGGCCTCCTAATAATCCCCATTTATAAATTGGCTTCATTACTCTGCTCTCCTCCCCACTGATAGCTGGTGTCTGGTGAGGGTTCTGGCGCACTATGGCTGCTGTCGCATCATCCAGGTGGATGCTGCACATTGGTGGTGGTGGAGGGGAGTCCCCATTACCTGTAAAGCGCTTTGAGTGGAGTGTCCAGAAAAGCACTATATAATTGTAAGTAATTATTATTATTATTATTATTATTATTATTATAACAGGGTCAGAGCATTTTTTGAATAAGCAATGACATGCTGTCTGTGAGGCCAAGGGGCTGTTTCAAGGGACAATATGGTTGGGAAGCATTACTGACCCATTTTCATACAGTTACAAGAATGATACAGTACATCCTTGTAACTTGGTAGCAACGCTACAATGTTCAGCGTCACCCTGTATCCCACACCTTCAGTTTTAAAGTCAGTATCAGTTTTAAACTTTTACTTAAACTCTGCTGTACTGAAATATATCCCAATTTCCTTGCAGAACGAAACCATCAAGAAACAGTAACTGTAAATGCATTTAAGGCTTCACTTTTACCTTATAATTAAGGACATGCAGAAGAAAAGCAACAAGATCTTTAAATAAGAACAGCAATGCAAGAACCGTTTTACTGTACATCCTAGTACTGAAATTATAAAACCATACTCTTTCACTCTTTCCTAGGAAAAGTGAAAAAACAAGGGCAAACACACAGTTGTGAAATGTCCGAGAAAACAAAGATGCAAGTAAATGCTCTGGAATGAAAGGCCAATTGAACCATGTCACCGGAACTATTAAGCATAAACGTACTTAACAAACTTAGCAAAAAGATGTATCTGCTGTCACGATCGCAATCCCTCCTCTTAAGGGCGCTCCGACCCTTTTGTATTTTAGTTCATGATGTGCACCTGCCCCCTGTTTAGTCTGCCACTATTTAAGCCCGGAATAATTTTTAGTTTTTACAATTGTGAATTCCTCTGGCTGTGAAGTGTCTATTCCTGTATCTATTTCAATATTCTGTCTCCTTTTTTGTATTTCTGGTGTTTAAATAAAAATGTATTAAAAAATATCTGGCAATCCTACTATTCCTGTCTCAGCATTGGGAGATGGACGCCTGGAAGCCCAGAATGTTGAATTTCCTTCCTCACTTTAAGAAGCAATGAATTTTGTCAACAGTGTGCAGGCACCACAACTACAGAGAAAAGGGTTTTCAATTGTAGAACAGTTTTTGTTTTAACAACTTCTTACCACAGTTTTTTTTGCACTTACCAATATGTTCCACAACCAACTCAAATAATTAGTTATTTGCAAGTAGTCACTTCTTTCCATTTCAATATGAAACTCTGGCAGTGGAAGAGGAAAGATATAATGGGATTTGTGTGCTCAGATATCAAGCAGACTAGCACATCCTCCTATAGGAGGGTGTGAAAATATTAATGAATATTATGAGCTGGATATTCAATTCCTCCTCGCAAAAATGATAGAATGATAATAGAAAGTGTATTTCAAGAAAGTCAAATATGTGGTGCTTGGCACATTCACCACAGCTAAAAACAGTTACTGTATGTCAGTACTCCACTAGACCTGCCAGGTTCACCACTGAAGCTGCAAACGTTCATTAAATATGCATCATTGTCCTCTATTACCCAGAGATTTCAAGTAATGTCATATGCAGACATCACACACAAAAAAGGAATTAAGAAAGAGCATGGCATGGAATGCAAAGTTTCTCATTATTGGTTAGGATCTTTGAATGTCTTCGTTTAAATATAAATGTATAGCCACTTAATTCATAAATTAGATGTCTGAGAACTTTTTAAGCATTTATGAATTAGATGTTAGAGAAAATGTGGAATTAAGATTGTTTAATTTAGGCTGAGTTGCCCTTTGATATTAATTTAACTCAGTGCAAGAACTGAATAATGACACAGTGGTCAAGTACAACTGAAATCTAATCATACAGACTAAAGAAGAATACTATGTAGTACTACAGAATATAGAAAATACTAAGCAGAAAAAGTTTGAGATAATGTTTCCTGGACATCGTATTTCTTATTTAATAATATTAACATTTATTTAATAATTTAATACAAAATTCCTTAATACCCATCAACTAAAATTGAACTAACACTAGTCTGTAGAAGTGACTTTTGAGATGGCATTTAAAATTGATCTAATGGCTCAGTAGTTCATTTCACAACCTTGGAGCAAAAAAAAGCTACTGTGTAAGGTTTATTATCTTATAGCATTTAACTACATTTTAAATGACAAATAATTTATTACAGCAAACGTTAGGTCATAGCCGAGTTTTTTTTTGTGGGCAGTCTTTGTAGGCAACATTTCTAGGAACTCAAGCGTGATGGTGATTTTAGAAATTGAGTTTGGTGCATATGGGTCATATTGCATGAAAGACTTGGTCACATTCTCCTTGAGTGTTTAGCTCACACCTGAGAGTACTTTGGTTGCATGCGTGTTTCTTTTTAATTTGGCAAGAAATATGAAATTAACAAAAAAAAAATAGGGAGGTTAAGTGGAGGTAGATGTTACCAAAAACTGGTTAGGTTTGGTTAGGGGCTCTGGTTTGACATGTTATGAGTCAACCTTTCAGGTGCTTTTACTGCAAGAATTACAAAGTTTGCACAGAACTTTTAGTTATTACATACTGTACTTTACACAAACATTTCAGTAAAATCGTATTTCTATTGTGCATTTTGTACCACATGGGAACTATGATTGATACAATACAACACTGAGGAAATATGACATTCGTACATAAGCCCAGATATTGTTACTATATGGTTCCACAAACAGGTACTTTATTAAAGTTCAAAGTACATATGAAGTATCATGTTTAGTATGATAATAATATTAAAAGCAAAATTGTGCATTCTTACTGTGGTATGTGCTTCTTTTCTCTGCCTATACATGTTTATTATAATTGTTTTTAAGATGTCACTTACACATTTCAGCGTCATCTTCTCAACCTGATCCACTGAGCAAATGAGAAAAAAATGTTAACTAATTCAAATTAATTCCTGTTCAGATTTTAGAGAAGTCAGGGAGCAAATGGACTGGCCTCACCAATGTGCATGCACATACTTAATGTCGCAAGGACTTTCTGACATTGGCACACACCAGGCACTGCTGCTGGTATAAGATACTGCATGTTCATAAAAAAGTCCATCACACCTATGAACTTGAAGGAGTGTTTTTTTCTCATATTGACACCACTGCATCAGAAAATGCAATGTTGGGTCTCTGATAGCAAATTATTCTTCAAGGAACAAAGTGAACTAACCGCTTGTCTATGAAAAACTTTATTTTGAATGAAGAGACTGGGTCTGTACTCTAGGATGTGTTCCTTATAAACAGTACCATAAATATTTAATTAAAAGATTACATTACGTCTCCATATACAGCATGAATCCATTTGGATTTTTTACTATATGTAGTATTTATTTTCTCTCATTTTAATGCTTCTTTCTACTTTTGTGCATGGAATTAACCTTTACTTCTTACAGTGCAAGAAATACACACTGATTCATCTCCCCACTCATACATTTTAATTTGGTGAGCTCATTGTTAACAGAAAAAGGATGATCTTTTATCTTATCTAAAAGCTTATCTATAGATATTTCTTTTTCTTGAAGCAGCACTTTTGTACATATTTGGACATTAATCTCCTATGCTTTAAGATATTATGTCTTAAAGGATTTGGAAGCCCTCTTTGTTTTTCATTATTTTAAGATGACAGCTCATTAGACTACATATGTAGGCTTATTAACTAACATTTTGTTTTGAAAAAAAAATTCTTATTTTCCTTGGTAATTTGTACTGTCAGTACAGAAAAAAAACAGTTATGGAATCCATTTAATTATATTCCACATTTCAGTGAAAAGTACTTTGCTGCTTCCAATTTCTCCTACTCATACTTACACTTAGAAGTAACTGCTTCCATTCCACTGACACCTTTACTCTTTAATTTGCTTAATTAATTATGAAAGCAACTCCCAGGAGCAATTTCAAGACACAGGAGCACTGTCCTTGGTGTTAGTCACTGAAAACATAACTTTTCATATTCATGAGCTTGTACTCAAATACAATTTCTTTCTCCACAGAGTACTTTCCCACAACAGTGTCTGTTTTTCTCTGTACAATTTCCTTCTTCCTATAGTTTCTGTTTTTTCCCTCAAGTATTTTTCCACCATATAGTATCTGATTTCTCCCAGTGTGTTTTTCTACTGTATAGTATTGCACTATAGTGTATATTCATATTTGTTTGCACGTGTTTCAATTTGGTGAACTTACTGCAAATGCCAAAAGGGTTTATTTGTTATTATTTTATTTATTTTTTTCTGAAGCATAGGAAAATGTAATGTCCCTGTAACGTTCGTCAGCTGCTGCTCAATATATTTAGACATTCATTTTCTGTGTCTCGAATTTTTAGACTACTGCTTCATTTGGTTTGAAAATCAGATTTTTTTTATTTTCTGTGGTGATGTGGTGTGGTGTAATTACTACTGTAATATTACTGCCAGTAATAACAAAAATCAGTTTGGAATGCATGTTATTATATTGTACATACAGTAGATGTTTCAGTTCAAAGTATTTTGCGGCTTTTAATTGCTCCTGCTTAGATTACACTAAAACATAACTGCTTCCATTCCATTGACACTTTTGCTATTTAATTTGATTAATTAATTCTGAAAGCAACTCCCAAGCGCAATTTTAAAGCACTGGCGCCTGTTATTGATGTTAGTCACTGAACACATACCTTTTTGTATTCATGAGCTTATAATCAAGTGTATTACTTTCATTTTACAACATACTTTCTTCTGTTTGTTTTTTGATTGTTTTGCTCCCTGTATTGTCTGGTTTTCTTCACCAGTGTATTTTTCTCCCTGTATTGCAATCTTTGCTCGTATTTTGTCTCTCAGTACAGTGTCGCTTTTTACTTTCTTAACCCAGTCCACATGAACTGAAGAAAAAAACAAATTGAGGTTTGAAGAAATTCTAAACATTCAAAATTCAACAATTCAAAATAACTCTAAATAGCTGACTCAATAAAAAATACAGGCACAAGAAAATCTGAGTTACATATAATTGTCATGCTGTTATCTTTTTAGGACAAGTATCAACTCTCAAGTATCATATTTTACCATTACAGGGATGATAAGGTTTTCTCTGTGTTTCTTGTGATATCGGTCAATAGGGCCACTTGTGTGAGATTCACTTGTATAAAAAGTGTGTATTCCCCTACACCTTCTTCTAAACCCTATCTGGGGGTCGCTGAGAACTGAACCATTAGCACAGACTAACAATTAGCACAAAATCAGTACACCACAGATATATCAGTGTACCTACTGTGGCATTAAGCAGGGCGTGTTCAGTGCGGAGGCGGAGCCCTGGATTAAGGGCGACATGTTGCCTTAGCAACCACAGCCCTCCTGGCTAATTAAGGACAGTCCACAGCTGTGGGGGCCCTTTAAGACACACTGAGCACCCTGGAGGGACGAGTAACCCCCCCACAAGAGGAAAACCCTCCAGTGGCAGTCCCAGAGAGGACTGTGGAGAGAGAGCGTTTCCGCATTTTTGTTTCTTTTTATTTTCTTTTTCTTTTCTGCTTTTCCACAGTGATGATTAACAGGGGCGGGTTGAGTTTTCGTTCTCAGGCAGGGCTCTTTTTCGTCCAGTCTGGGCCCCGTTAAATAGGGATAGTCCAGTCTGGACGCCGCCGTTAAAAGTGGAGCATTTGTATTTTCCTTTTCCCCCTTTTGTTTTTATTTTTGCTCTTCTGCTGACCTCTCACCGGTGCCTCCGTCCTCTCAAACGGGGCGTGGACTTTTTTCCGGTGTTCGCCTTTGCTCCTCCCAATCCCACACTGTAACACTGCTGGATGTCTTTGTGCTCTGAAGTGAATTTCTTTTATAACTTTTTTCGCTATGTACCATACCAGATAAGAAGAATGATCAGAAAACAGCTTGACAGTTTTCCTGAAGGCCGAAATCTTAAAAACGTGATGAGCATTGTGTGACAAATTGTGAAACTGACCACCATGAGTACAGTATTTTTTTAACGATTATATACTTTTTTATACTACCAATAAAAAATTAAATAATACAGTAACCCTGTAGAGCACTGAATTGATTTTTTGTGTCACAAAGTGACAACATTCTAAAACGTTTAAGCTCTGGAATTGATTGAACAAAAGAACATCGGAGTTGAGATCAGAATGTGTGGGTGTAATAAAATTTGTGTTTTTTTGTGTAATGTTACTTTTAGGTTTATATGAATAAACATTGTACTCGTTATTTGCAATGAGAAGAAGCCTGCAGGTGCAATTGTTATTGCCTAAGTCAGTAACTCTTTACTTCATTTTGGTTACCACAGTGGGCCAGGCTGGTGTCCCTATCATCAAACAGCCTTCAAGCCTGGCTGGTAAAAATCAAAGATTCAACATTAACCCAGGGAAAAGAAAATCATGCTTGAGTACATAATCCAATATCTGAAAATAAAGAGCGTTTTCAGAGTGAGCTCTCATCTGAGAAAAGTCTAGAAAAAGACTTTATAAACCGTTAAATAAATCTTCAAATAGTTTTGTCGGCTCATTCATAATTTAGCTACAAACTGTATTTAGAACTTCCAGACCAAACATATTGACTGAGGTACTTCAAGAAAAAAACTTTTTACTACTGTTTCTGGGATTATTATCACAATATTTTTCTATTGACCATTTTCTTTTCTATCCAACTGCCATTATTTTCGAGTTACTGCTCCATTTCCCCTTCACACCACATAGGTAGTAAATACAATATCTGTCACAGGTCAAAACACACCTGCCCTAGTCAATCTGAGTGCAACTAATTGGCCCATACACCATCCATCATTTTAAAAGACCCCATGAAACCACACAGGCAGCTCTAGGTACCAGTAAATTGATACTGGTATTCCCCGACACTTGGGGTCTCAATTGTGAAATAAATTGCTACCCATCCACTTTCGCATTGTGGGTTTGGCACAAAGATCTATGAGTAAATATTGTTCTCTCACTGACAGAGTAGCCCAGGTGTGTGCAATAATGCCACTGTTAAACTGATTATGCCTGCTCTCATATCTATCTGAATTGTATTTACTAATTTGACCCTAGATGGAACACACAGGTGGGATGGTGAGGCTGGCTCTACCACTAAGGGTCTGACATTTAATTAACATTGTGCTGCCCAATTCAATGTTTCAACTTTAAATTAATGCTTTTCAGCAAAATACTATACAAAAAAAAATGAATACTGTTATAAGAAATGAATGGACCGATGTTGAACAAAATTAAATTTGACTTTAGGTTTTTTGCTTGTAATATAACAAAGCATCCCATCCAAACTGTGCTCAAACTTTTGCCAAAGGCTTCCCCTCTCCTCCAAGATTTCTTTGGTGATCACTTAGAACAGCACAGTGGGTAAGTTTCACTAATTAACCTTTTTATAGTCTTTTATAGTCTTCAGGACTAAATGTATGGAATTTAATATGCTGAATACTATTGGCTCGTACTTGGTTAAGCATATATGAATATGCATATATTTGTGGCTTTACTGAGTACAGTATGTAGTCCACATTAATCAGAAATAAGTGCTGTTCATTGGTGCAGTACAGATGTTTCCAGAAATCTGTTGTCTTACAATAAATCTCACATTGTGATTGATGTTGCCTTTTTCTTTCTCAAGCAACAAATCATTTTTGGTATTATCTACTATCAATTATCTATATTGTTTTCCTCAGTGCTGTGAGTATTGTTCAATCCATGAGTGTTATTTTGCCAGGCAGAAGTGGACATCAGGCATGTCCAGAACAGCAGTCACAAATGTAGATCTTGCCTAACTAACCCACTAGATTCTTTGTGTAAGTAATGCAAAAGAGACATCCAGGGCATGTGAAGTGACAATTATGGGTTTGAGGACGTTTTTGCAAATGCACCACTTGCTTCCTTAAACAAAGCTGTAGAAAACTGAAATAATGTGTGCACATGGACAAAATCAGTTAAAAAGCTTAAAGTTCCTATGAGGGGAGTTATCTCTGACTGGAGAGGTCAATAGCCTGAGGTACCACAGAGATCTGTTATTGTAATACCATGTATCAGCACTGAATTTTATGTAGATTTAATGTATCTAACAGCCTTTTTTAGAGTCACAAAGAAACATTTCTTTAAACTGCCATTCTCAGGTCTTTAATATAAATGCCATTATGTCTTATTTTAACCATATATTATTGTCTCCGTTCTTTTCATTGTAATGCACTTTGAGAAGTCTTTACACAGAATGTGCTTTGTAAAACAAATTTGTTGGCAAGAAACCAGACAAGATTTTCATCATATTTTTTTTTGTATTGGTAAAAACAATCAGATCCTTAAATTATCCTGTACATGTCATGGTTGTATTCAAAATTACCCAAACCCTTCTTTGATTTCTGTTTGATTTCTTTTTTCAATTGCTGAATCACAGAATTCTCTGGAGACAGACCACTCCCTTAACCAGGGCAGAACTATGACAAACCTCAAAGGTAGCCATGCGGTGCAAAGGTTTGGAACACAAATGCATTCTTTTCCAAAAAATAATCGAAACAGTCCACTTCATGACAAGTTTAGAGGATTTTGCTGAATCTCAAAAGGCAAGAGGATGCATGATTAATGCTTTGTGACAAAAAGCAGTGTGAATCACATGGAGTTTAAACAAACCTTTCTTTATTTTCTTAGTATCGTAGGAAAAAATGAGTGCAGGAAAGGAAACAAAACCAGAGGAATGAGACTTCATGCATGTTAAATGAATTTCATCTTTCAGAAAAGGGCCTTGTTAACATTAACCTTTTCAAAGAGGTCTGGCAAAAGCACACCCTACCATTAGTCGAGCAGATAAATGTAACTCCAGTGGAAATGTTGGACAATTTCAATTTTGCATGAATGTTAGGCAAATAGCAAGAGACTAAAATATGAAACAGTTTTTCAGGTATCTGTACTGTATGTGTGAACCTTTACATCCTGCCTGTCCCAGTCCCACCTCCTGCCAGCCTTTGACATGATTGTTTCTACTCTTCTTCTCATCTTTCATTTGATGTGCCTCTCTTTCATCACATGTGGCGTTCT